>NC_143019.1:28134126-28434126 GCF_055824585.1 Amblyomma mixtum
AGCTGTTGTATACTTTTCACTTGAGGGATATTGGTAAACTGTCATTCATGATCTGAGCGAACCTGCCATAAGCGCTCCACCCCATTCTTATGCTTGTAGTTATTTCCCTCTCATGATCCGGATCAGAGGTCACTACCTGCCCTAATTAGTCGTAATCGCTTACCACGTCCAGCATCTTGCTACCAATTGTGACCTGCGTTTTCATTGCGAGAATGCTGAACATTACTTTGGTTCTCTGCACGTTAATTTTAAGACCTACCGTTCTGCTTAACAATGTTAATGAAGGTGAATTTCGATGGAGGCGAAAATCTAGAGTCCCCTGTACTGTGCGATGTCAGTGCACGTTAAAGAACCTCAGGGGGTCGAAATTTCCGCAGCCGTTCACTACGGCGTCTATCGTAGCCTGAGTCGCTTTGAGACGTTAAACCCCATAAACCTAACCAATGTTAATGAAGCTCCAAATGCAGAATTTTTCTACATGTACTGCTCGTTCCGTGTGTCTCCATCATATTTTCCGCGCTACGCCTCGTATTTGAAGCAGGAGTGACCCGCTTTGCTTTCTTGTTCTACTGTCCTAGGAGGGACTACCATAATAAAATCCTTCGAGCAACACTTTTTTTTCTTTGAGCCTGTAGTGGAGCCCTTAAGTTTTTCCTAAACGTTTAAAATCGTGTGGTATGACGGATCTGCTCCCCTGCAAAATATTTAAAGCTTTGGGGTGCCTGAACTACATAATACGGGGTCAAAACGTACACAAAGAGGCCTGAAGACTTTTTACTAGATCTATGGGCTGTTTACGACTGCGGAGAGGTAGTACCCAGCGAAAGTACTCTTTTTAGAACAGTGGTATTTTATCCGGTCAATTAACCTTAGCTGTGACAATAAGGCCCATTACAGTGACAATCGTGATTTCGGCTGATTTCGGAGAGAAGGGTCGAGATGAAGCCGCCTTCTTTTCGTTACGTTCTTCCTTGACAGACAACATACACCTCGTAGAATCAACGATGCCGCATAGAAATGCTTGGCCGGCCTGGAGCAATATGGCCGCGCCCGCGAAGTCCAGCAACGAAGTAGAGTGGGCAAGGACATTCAGGTGTGGACCCGTTAAAGCAATTTAATGAGAGGCGGTAAATATTTCCCGACACAATCTGCTAATATTGACTGCATCAAGGAATGACCTTTGGCAGATTTTAAAGCGGCAACTGTATATTTAAGGGGGCTTTCCCGGCGCAGAACGTCCGTGGCGAAGCCGACCCACGACGCACACCTGTATGACGTTGCCACCAGCAGGCAGGACGTCACCGTGAGGAGAAACAGGTGCGGACGCGTGTTGTAAATGGTACGATTTCACATCGTTGAGGAGCGGAGGCGCCACCGCTACCACTTCAGACTTCAGACCTCTCGGCCACTGATCCGTCATCCTTTATGCACCCGAAAGAGCTAAAGGATGAAGCTCGCGCTTGAAATTACGCACAACGACGAGAACGTCAGAAATGCTTGCGGGAGAAGGCAGAAGCCGCAACATCCAAGGAGACACTCGTTAGGAACACTCTCCCATTTGGGATAGAGCAACAAAAGAATTAGAACGACAGACGCGACTTAATCAGTAAGGCTGTTTTAGCTTAGCTAAATTTCGCAGATCTGCTATAGCTAAACCATGGGTAAAGGCTTCGGTTGAACTTTGAGAATATATTAAGACAAAGCTGACCTTAGCCACACATTGGCGTTACATTTTCAGCCCTTCATTTCTAAACGCCGCGATGGTTCAGTGGTTAGGGCGCTCGGCTGCTGACCCGAAAGATGCGGGTTCGATCCCGGCCGTGTCGGTCGATTTTCGATGAAGGCGAAATTTCACAGATAAGATCAATGCTCTAATCCGCACGGTTTGGTTGCGATTGGTTGCGACTGAGAGAAGAATGAAAATGAAAGTGCACGGGCCTGCCAACTGGCTCAAGCCGAGCCACCACCGCTGCCACGTGCAGATAGAAGAGTGTTGAAAGATAAGAGGAAAGAGAAAAAGAGAGAGTAAAGACACGCGTCGCAACAACCGCGGACGCTGGTTGAAAAAACAGATACGCGGCCGTAGCCCGTGTATCTGCTTTGGTAGCCGCGCGGGTAACAAAGCAGCGCTGTACCTACCAAAGCGCACTAGCACGGACACGTTCTCAAAATTAGGAATGCACAACACTATACAAGAACTTATAGATGCACATCGCTACACACAGTACCTTCGTCTGGCTGGCACGGAAATCGGACGCTATATACTGGATTCTCTGGGAATTCGAATACCTGCACACACTACAGACTTCATCTCTCTCCCTCGAGCTATACACACCGCGCTTATCCTCAAACCCCTTCCTAAGAATGTCCACCCTGAATACCATCAATCCCGCCGAGTCGCGAGAGCCAAAGCTCTCCATAAAGAATATGGCACTTCAGAGGACATGCGCTGGGTGGAGGCCACGTGTGGTCCAGACCGTTCAGTAGCTGTGCCTTACCATCCAGCAGCCCCCCCCCCCCCCCCCCCCCCACTTACCCATTTCATAGACCCCCCTTGCACCCCGGAAGAAGCAGAGGAAGCAGCTATAGCAATAGCCATTGCCGAAACCAATGCGGCTAACGACGGGGTACCCAAAAGAAACCGGACTTATTTTTTTTTAAACTTATTTCTTCACATTTTAAGCACAGACCTTCAATATCCTTCAAAGTACTCTCCACTACTTGCAGTGATACGTTTATCGAATATTTCATTCCATTTTTCAAAACATTGTTTAAATTCATATTTTGTGATGCTTCACAGTGTCTCAGTAATTTTTGTCTTCACCTCAGCAACATCAGCGAAATGCTTTCCATTCACCTGTCTTTTCATTCTAGGAAACAAAGAAAGTAGCACGGGGCAAGGTCGGGTGAGTATGAGGGTTGAGGAACAGGGGCCATGCCATTTTTGGTCCAAAATTGTAGTAGAGACAAGGTTGTGTGAGCAGGGGCATTGCCATGGTGGAAAAACCAGTCACCCGCCTGCCACAAATCAGGCCGCTTCCACCGCACACTGTTGCCCAATCTTTTCAAAACATCCAAGTAGAAAGCCTGGTTACCTGTCTGACCATGCGGAACTATTCTGAATGGACGACTCCTCTGATGTCGAAAAAACAAATCAGCACTGTTTTGAGGTTTGGTTTCACCTGACGAGCTTTCTTGAGGCGAGGTGAGTTTGAAGTTTTCCATTGGCATGATTGTTGCTTTGATTCAGGATTTGATTCAGGAACACTTGAGGTGTCCCCATAGCATCGTGCTTGAATGTCTTTTTGAATATTTCAAGAGTTTACGTTCGATTTTTTCCGAGAAATAAATCGGAATTTCGTCGGCGCACGCCGTCCACGAAAATCAGCCACTGCAAAAACAAAACTCACACAAAACAGTCGCCACTCTAAAACTCTGCCTAAACTAGCCTGACCTCCTTCAGTGACGGCACTCGGCTTACTGACTCTGGAATGTTCGTTCTATACGTTTCTAGTGGCAAACCGCGATACCACAGAAGCTTTTCCGACCAAAAAAATTAGTTCGGATTCTTCTGGGTACCCCTCGTATATAGTTAGCGATTCAAAAACAGCCATTCTTAACTTCGCCCGCGGACGCGTCCATTTCCCCGCGTGGCAGATATTGAGAATGTGCACCCTAAATTCCGATAGGCGTGTTGAGCTCGTGTGGGTGCCGGCTCACTCTGGCAATCCTGGAAGTGAGGCCGCCGATAACATAGCCCGAGGACTTATTTGCCGGGCAAATGGCGACCCCAGCAGGGATTTCTCGAGGGAGCGGGCATACACGCTCTCAGAACTGACTCAACAAGCACGCCATACACCAACAAATAGAGGTGTCATACACCTGTATTTGTAAAAATACAATCATACACCAACAAATACAGGTGGACGGGCTCACTTTCAAACCTCCCAGCGCAACTCACGCTGAGGAGGTAGCCATCGCCCTGGCGGCCTCTCACCCTCAGGCGCAATATATCCTCTCAGACTCGCAAGGAGCTTGTCGAAATTACGAGCTGGGTTGGGTCTCCCTCACAGCTTATCGAATACTTCGGAACGCGGTACGGGACCGAGATCCTACGCTCCGCTACTTAGTCTGGACTCCGGGCCACCAAGGCCTACCAGGTAACGAGGCTGCAGACGCAGCCGCCCGCGCACTCACTTCCCGGGCCCCTGGCGATGACCTTACCGATTCGGACCTGGACAACGAACGCCTTTTAAAATTTAAAGATATAGTCAATCACTATCAAGACTCTCACCGCAAGTACCCGACTCCCCTCAAGGGCCTGGGAAAAGGAGGTCAGCGTCTTCTGATAAGACTTTTTACGAATACATTGCTGTGCCCGGCAGTCATGAAACACTTCGACCCCTCCTTTTGTGGCCTCTGCCCATACTGTACGGAGGTGGCTGACACCTACCATTTGGTGTGGGCATGCCAGAAAAATCCTTCCCTCATCCCCCACCCCAACGCAACCCGAGAGGACTGGGAGGCGGCCCTGCTCGGCTGCCACGACCTTCCGGCCCAACAGGCCATGGTCCGGCGTACCCGAGCGGCGGTAGAGTCAAATGGGGTCCCGGAATAGGGACCCCACCTAGTATTGTGAGGGGGTGGCGCACTAGGGGCTACCTCCCAAACTACCTCTCTATGTGTAGTAACCTGTAATCAATGCTTTTCACCACCACCACCTTCCGCCTCTGCAGGCGAATTAGTTTAGATAGTGGCGGCGGCCCCCACTGTGCCGTCTTTATAGCTGCGACTGCCGTGAAATGTCCTGCTTGAGAATTTTGTGCCCCGTCGACATAAAGGATATCGGAGCAGTTGCTGTACGTTTCGGTGTAATAGCTCGCTCGTGGAAATTCAGGCAAAATTTTAACTCACTTGATAATACACCCATTTCCGTGCAAGGCTACCGAGCATGGTCCCAACAGCTGCTGACTCACCTTTCCTCGCATGAAAAAAACATCCAGCTCTCAGAGGTGGTCACAGACGTGGATAACCATCATCTACACTTCTAGGAAGCCCGTCGCAGCCTCGTCCGCCGTTGGCGACGCCAGAAACACAATAGAAAGCTTAAAGCTCGAATTGCCGAGCTTACCCAGAAAGCGGCAGAGTACGCGGCCCAACTCGCCGACTCCAACTGGGTGGATAGATGCAACACGGCCGCGCAACAAATGCCCTGCCGAAACACGTGGCGTCTCTTTCGAGCCCTAATCGACCCAACCCAAACACGAACCGAAACAGAAAAACATTTGCAGCTAGCCATGCACGCTTTTCCTGGCAACACGACTCAACTGGCACAGAAACTTCGGGACCAGTATCTGTGTAAAGCTCAAGACCCCCGTGGATCTGCGTACTCTTATGCAGGCAGAGAGAACACGGAGCTGGATCAAGCTTTCCAGCTCCATGATCTGCGGGCGGCTCTCGCGAAAATGAAACGGGGCACTGCGCCAGGACGAGATAAGATCACCGTCAAGCTTTTGACGAACCTGCCCTGCTTGGCATACCAGTCCCTCCTGGAACACGTCAATGCGATTTGGCGTGGGGACACCCCCCTGCCAATAGAATGGAAAACGGCTTTGGTCACTTTTATTCCTAAAGCTGGCAAATCAATTGACACAGATAACCTCCGCCCCATCTCTCTCACCTCCTGTGTGGGCAAACTAATGGAGACGATGGTGCGGGATCGGTGATCTACATATCTTGAACACAAACATGTCTGTGCGAGCACCATGTTCGGATTCCGCCCACACAGATCCGCACAGGATGTCCTCCTGCAACTCAATCGGGAAGTCCTTGACCCCCTCGAATGACCGGGTAGTACTCGCCTGGGATCTTAAAGGGGCATTTGACAATGTAACACATGAGATCATACTCACTAACCTAAGCCACACCGACTGTGGCCTCAACACATTCCGATACATAAGCCAATTTTTAATGGATCGTCAATCCTACATTCGAATTCAAGATAGAGAGCATGGTCATTACCTACTAGGCACGCGGGGAACCCCCAAGGCGCAGTACTTTCCTCGCTGCTCTTCAATCAGGCCATGATGCACCTGCCGGCTGAGCTGAGTGGTGGCGCCCGCGTGCAGCACGCCCTGTACGCTGATGACATCCCTCTGTGGGCCACGCAGGGCTGCGCAGCGGACATTGAAACCAGCCTGCAAACAGCGGCGACGATAGTAGACCGCTACGCCCGCCGCTGCGGTCTTCAATGTACCCCTAAAAAATCGGAATTTGTGCACCTCCGCCCCTCAAAGAAGTCCACAACTAAAATATCTCTTTCTCTTGAGAGTGGTCCCATACGCGAAAGTGATGAGATACGGGTACTCGGACTCTACATCCACAAACACAGGCGGCCAGACACTAGATTGGCCAAACTCCGTAAGGTGGGGGACCAGGTGGGCCGCATGGTCCGCCGGTTTTCCAACAAACGTGGAGGGTTACGAAGTAAGGATGCCTTGCGGCTGGCAAAGGCGCCTTCGTAACTAGTCGAATTCTCTATTCGACTCCTTATCTCCACCTACGGAAACAAGAAGAGGACGCCCTTGAGGTCATCCTTCGCAAAATTGTTAAACTTGCCCTTAACCTCCCCATCACTACTTGAAACAGCCGGCTTATGGCCCTTGGGGTGGTGAATACTTTCCGGGAGCTCCGGGAGTCGCACCTTACAAACTAGCACACGCGCTTGTCGCTAACGGAGTCGGGTCGCCACCTTCTTGCTCGACTCCATATCCAACACACCCCTCCAATGGAAGACAGGTTTCACATCCCAGAACTGTGGAGACGTGCCCTTCACGTGCGGCCTCTTGCAGCAAACATGTCACATGAAGACCATAATGGTCGGCGCCTGGTACGAGCGGAAACGCTAGCCCGACATTATGGCACCAAAACAGGTGTATACTACGTCGACGCCTCCGGCCCTCACCACGGGGGATGGTACACGGCCGCGATAGTTTACAACAGTAACACAGTTAACGGCCTCACTTTCAGAGACCGCAGTGCAACACAAGCAAAAGAGATCGCGATTACTCTCGCGGCCTCAAATTCCAATTCAAAATACATAATCACCGACTCGCGAGGGGCCTGTCGGAACGTCGAACAAGGCTGAACTCACTTCCTAGCCTATCGAATATACCGAAGTTGCATACGGGATACGGACCCCGCACACCGTTACTTTATATGGGCCCCTGCTCATCAGGGGTTGGCAGGAAACAAGGCAGCAGACGCAGCCGCCCGCGCGCTCTCTCACCGGGCGTTTTATCCTCCCCACCTGATCAGGAACCCGATTTTAATCCGTTCTATACGTTCAAAGATATCACAACCTACTATCAAGATAGCCATCGCCTTTACCCAAGCCCATGTAAACGCCTCAAGAAGGCGGATGAGCGGCTCCTTCTTCGCCTCCTCACCAATACATTGCTGTTCCCGGCTGCCCTAAAACATTTCTACCCCTCCTTTAGCGGCAACTGCCCGCACTGTAGTGCGGTGTCTTCGGACACCTATCATATGGTGTGGGCCTGACCCTCCAACCCGGCCACTCGCCCCATCCCCAACCCAACCCGGGAGGACTGGGAGCCGACCTTGCTCGGCTGCCACGATTTACAGGCCCAACAAGGCTTAGTCGGGCGCGCCCGGGCGGCGGCTACCGCCACTGGGGTCCCAAACTAGGGACCTCCACCTAGTGTTTGAGCCGCCGTGGTGGCTCAGTGGCTATGGTGCTCGGCTGCTGTCCCGAAAGACGCGGGCTCGATCCCGGCCGCGGCGGTTGAATTTCTTTGGAGGAGAAATTCGAGGCCCGTCTACTGTGCGATGTCAGTGCACGTTAAAGAACCCCAGGTGGTCGAAATTTCCGGAGCCCTCCGCTACGGCGTCTCTCATAGCCTTAGTCGCTTTGGGACGTTAAACCCCATAAACGAAACCAACCAAACCAAATATGTGTTTGTAAGGATCGGTCCCTTACGGGCTGAGCCAATCACCTCCTGTCCCTTCTGAATAAATGTTTTTCATCCCCACCACTTACCCTAATGGAGACTAGCACTCATACTGCGTGGTAGGGGCTTCTGATATATGTGATCCTGCGTGCGGAGATAAATCATGCAACGTGCAGGACTTGTTGGGGTGGGAATTGGTGGATTAAGACGTACCTGTCGCAGTAGCCATTGTCCTGTTTCCGTGCGACTCAGGCTGACTACTTGGTTGGTGCGTTGAGCCTCTATTGATTCGATCACTGTATTGTGGGTACCAGTGGCCAGGAGACGTTTCGTGCTAACCGTCCGTGAAAGACGTAGGGCGGAGGTGACAGCCGTGCGTATTATGATGTCTGCCTGTTGTCTTTGCCGCTGAGTGAGTATGTGGTATGGAAGGTAGTAGTAGTAGTAGTAGGTTTATTTGGCCATATTATATACAATATGCCCTCGAGGTGAGGCTAAAGGAGGTAGACCAAGCTTGCCTCCTGACAAGGCCTACACCCCGATCACACATCATGGAAACGGGGGCCGAATGGACAAAAGATAAAAAAACAATGAGCAAACATGATCACAATAGAAAATAGTTAATGATAGACAATAATAAATATCAATTAACAATAAACAAAACATTTCATAATATGCACATTCAAAAAAAAAAAGCAGAACACAAACACACACTCAAAAAAAAAAACAACTAAGTATACAGAATTAGCTGAAATTTAACCGGGGGGGGCAAAGAATCGTTAGTTTTTTCTTGAATACAGGTGGTATGGAATGCGGCTAATGATTAGTGCATTTGTGATATTGGTGGTCTCGCGTTCAGACAGCCCATGATTGCGTGCTGCCACCCGCCTGATAAGTGCAGCGACCTGTTTGGTCTGTCTTTGGAAGAGCTGAAGGGTGGCGGTTGCATCGAGTGTGTTGTTAATGAGAAGACCGAGAATCTTCACCTGAGGCACAATGGGCACTGGATTCCCGTACATGTGCAGTTCAATCGGGGGTTCACTGGGGAGGGGTCTCAGCTGCAGGAGTTCCGATTTACTTGCAGAGCAATGGAGGCCTTTGTTTGCTAAATGAGTGGTGGTGATGTCTATGGAAGATTGCAGGATATCCTGGGCTATTCCAATGGATGCTGCCGTTGTCCAGAGGGTTATATCATCTGTGTATATGGCTGTGTGAAGCCCTGGGATTGCAGCAAGGGCCTTTGCCAGTGGCGCTGGGCCAATGTTGAAAAGTAAAGGTGATAGAACCGCCCCTTGCGGGGTACCCCGGTTAGGCAGGGGGAAAGGCTGGGATGCAATATCCCCAAGGTGGAGTTCTGCCGTGCGTCCCTGAAGGAAGGCCCGAATATATTGCCATATGCGGGTGCCGCATCCCGTGGTGGCTAATGTCGTGAGGATATGGTCATGGCTTATTGTGTCCAAAAGCCTTATGAATATTCAGGGCCAGTATGGCTCGCGTAGCAGCTGTACGGCGCTTAGTGCAAAAGAGGGTCTCTTTAAGTGCGAGAAGTACGTCTTGCGCCGAGATGTTTGGCCGGAAGCCAAATTGGATGTTGGAGAGAAAGCCTGTTGTTTCTAGGAACGGTTGCAGGCGATTGAGAATGACGTGCTCGAAGAGTTAGCCGACACAGCTCGTTAAGGAGATAGGGCGCAAATTGTGAAGAGTGACGGGTTTGCCCGGTTTGGTTATAAATCGCATGCTGGCATGGGTCCAGGATATTGGGAGCGTCCCATCTTGCCAGTGGTTATTAAAGAGCTCCGTGAGTTCCTGGAGGGAGACTTCGTCCAGATTGAGTAGTGCATTGTACGTTATGCCATCCGGCCCCGGCGCTGTAGAGCGGCGAATACTAAAGAGTGCTCGGCGGACTTCGTTTAAGGTGAGGTCGGCATCAAGTTCTGGGTTAGGTGGAGGTAGATTGGGTGAATCTGCTGACTGAAGAGATGTGGGTATATAAGTGTCCCGTTGTTGGCCAATTACGTCGGTACCCTTTTGGAGCTCTAGTTGTATTAGACGTTGTGTGTTTACTTGTGTTAGTTGTTGTTGGATCCAAGAGAGCGCGTAGGAAGGACCACGTGCGTAGAGTGCTTGATGTACCCTTGAGGTCATTACAAAAGGTTGCCCAGTTTGCGCGGGCTAGCGTGTTCGCGTAATTTTCTGCCTGGCGAGTGAGAGCGGCTATGCGGAGTCTCAATTTACGATTTTGTCGCTGGTGCCGCCAGGGCTTGAGAAGTCCCTGTCGGGCCTGTGGATCAACCTGCGGTGCCGTAGGGGTATTATTAATGCGTTTCCTGTTCGCCTGGATGGCCTCCACCAGACGATCTGTCCAGTCGGTGATAGTACGGGGTTCGGTAGAATTAGCTGCCAAGTATGAGCGCAATTTATCCCAGTCAGTGAGCAGCTGCAAAGGAGGGTTGAAAAAATTCAGGGAGCACTTTGTCTAAAGTGGGTAGAGGCGGAAGCGTTTTCCGCACCATCTTCGCTGTTTCTGTGGCACCGGTGGCGTCACATATAATGGACTACTAATTACTAAGTGATGATAAATTACTAATTAATGGTTAATTACTAATTAATGTCTGAATACTAATTAACTGCTAATTAATTACGCTTAAACTTCGCCTTTAGGAGTGGAACGCGACAGCGCGTTGTAGCGATGCCAGGGAGTCCACGGAACACAACCCGTTCAGCGCGATGCCTTGCCCTTTGAACGCAACGCTTTTTGAGGAAAGGAAATGGCGCAGTAATTCTCTGTCATCTCCGTGGACACCTGAACCGCACCGTAGAGGAAGGGAGGAAGTGGGAGTGAAAGAAGATAGATAAAGAGGAGCCGTAATGAAGAAAATGAAAATTGTATTTGAGGAAAGAAAATTACGCAGTAACTGTCTCACAAAATTCAGGGGGGCACTTTTTTGACCTAAAGTGTGGTCACTGATGCCCCTAAGGGTGGAACGCGACAGCGTCTTGCAACGCTGCCAAGGAGTCCATAGAACGCCATCGCCCATAAGGTTCTACGCCTCGCTCGTCAGTAAATTGGTTTTTGAGGAAAGGAAATGTATCTGTCTCTCATTTGTCGGTGGACACCTAAACCTCGCGGGAAGGGAATGGAGGAGGATGAGAGTGAGTGAAGACACCGTATTCACTAGACGCGCCTTTGTTCATTCCAAACCATCGAGCTGGCATGGCGGAGTTGATAGCATGCTCGTCTCTCACGCCGAAGACCGGGGTTCGATTCCTGAGCTCGACCAATTTCTTAATTGGTTTTATTTATTTATATGGCCTGACTAGTCAAGCTAATTAGGCTAATTGGGTAATTAAACAATTAACTAAGCTCAGTCCCACTTAATTGGAGCATCACTATACGATCCCTTCAATCAGTTGCATGGTTACTAGCCAAAGTACAATTGGCCCCGTTTGAAATTCGCGCACTGTGACGTCACGACCGTTTCCACCAATTGAAAAGCGTGACATTTTCTGTCGACTACTGCTGCTTACAACGATGAGACATTAAAGGCTTCCGCCTTAAAATCTTGGAATGCTTGTGCTCGAAAGCGATCAGGGATGACAAATTCGGCGGCGTGGAGATGCAAGACAGTCTTTGTTAGGAGAGCGCATTTAGAAAGCCTGCCGTGTGCGAGCATTGCTCGGAAAGCAAGGTTTACAGATTTGTGTAGTCAGAGGAAAGAAGACTTGCTTTCCGATTCAGGCTTTATTTGCTAAATGCAATGCGCATATTTACTGATACAAACCTCAATTTCCTAATGCAGGTGCGCCTGTTTTAGGAAGCAATAATTACTACGCGCTTGGTGATACTTTGTTGAACATTATCCTCCGTTAAATTTTGGTTTCTTTCTTCGCTGTTAGTGCACGTCAAGGAACCCCTGGTGGTCGAAATTTGTCTGCACTTGCTGATATTTTGTTCAGCTTACTCATTATGGGTGGAATATTGATTGAGGCGAAATTGTAGAGGCTCGTGTACTGTGCGGCGTCAGTGCACGTTAAAGAACCCCAGGTGGTTGAAATTTACGGAGCCCTTCACTACGGCGTCCCTCATAGCCTTAGCCGCTTTGGGACGCTAAACCCCACAAAACGTCAGCTTCTGCTTCAAGGAAGTTTTCCCCGAACTTGTCTGGGCGTATTTGTGGCAGCCGCGCTAACGTGATTTGACGTTGCTGTCTCTCATAGTACGCTTATTGTGTGTACGCCGGTCATATACAAGAATACTGGATATTAATGCTTCTGAGGAAAATAATGTCAAGGTGTTCATGCCAGCTTTCTCTGGACTTCCTCTGTTAGGCAGAGATCATTGCATTCTTGAAATAATTGTTGTTTATGACCTTGCCGCGGTATTTTCTTCCTGATTCTTCAATGTGCAATTCTATGTGCAATTCTGATTTTTCTATGTGCAATTCTGTTTTCTTCGTATGTGTCTGTATTTTTGTATCCCAATACATTGTTTCCCACCTGCTATGATCTTGTGTACAAGATCGCAGTATTCATAAATAAAAAATAAAAAAAACATTTTGGAGTCAAAAATTGCAGACTACGTTACTTCCTAATGCGAAATTTGAGCGCAGCAGAAATTTCCGGAGCCCTCCACTACGGCGTCTCTCATTGCCTTAGTCGCTTTGGGACGCTAAACCCCATAAACTAAACCAAACCAAACATCAGCTATTAGATTGACAAACAAGTCGAGCAAGACGTGTGTATATTTACAGACAACTTGTTATTTTTCACGTATATTCATTCCTCATGAAACGCTCCGCTAACGCTACGCTGGTCATGAAGGAAGCTTTGTGGTCAGATAAATAAAAAAATTCAGGGGGGGGGGGGGGAAGCCTTAACAGCGGTGTTGCTGCTTGTGTCACAGATGTGTGGTTAAGATGTTAAGCTTCGCCTCTAAGAGTGGCACGCGACAGCATCTTGCAACGCTGTCATGGAGTCCACAGAACGCCAACGCCCCTTTGGTTGTACGCCTTGCTCGTCAGTAAATTGGTTTTTCAGGAAAGGAAATGTATCTGTCTCTAACATCTCGGTGGACACCTGAACCTCACAATAACGGGAAGTGGTTACCGTGCTCGTCTCACACTCCGGAGACCCTGGTTTGATTCCTCAACTCGACCAATTTCCTACTCGATTTCATTTCTTTATTAAGGTGAAAGCCTTTAATGCCTCATACTGTCGTTAGCAGCCGTTTCGGCAGCCGTGTCGACAGCCCTGTCGGCTGATGTGTCCGCCTTTTAAAGGGTGTACACCGAGATATGCAAGACAGTTTCTGCGTAATTTCTTTTCCTCAAATACAATTTTCAGTTTCTTCATTACGGCCCGTCTTCTTTCACTACCACTTCCTCCCTTCCTGTACGTTGCGGTTCGGGTGTCCACCGAGATGGCAGAGAATTACTGCGCCATTTCCTTCTACCCGCCGCGGTGGCTCAGTGGTAAGGCGGTGGTGGTGGTGAAAACATTTAAGAATGAACAAGAGGTATGTTTGGATCAGCCCGTAAGGGACCGATCCTTACAAACACTACACTGTAAACAAAAATATACCCAAAAGGAAGTAAAAATGGTGGCGGCCACCCTTTTTACTCCATTTGTGAAAACATTTACTCCATGAGTGGGGAGTAAAAAGGTGGACTGTCCTCCATTTTACTCCCATGAGGGAATAATGGAGTTAAAATGAGGATTTACCAGTATTTACTCCAGTCTGAAAAGGGAGTTAGTTGTGCCAAATACTCCACCAGTGCCGGAATGGAGTAAAAAAAAACACCATTTTGTGCAATCCGCCCCGCCGCCTAGCGTCTCGTCTGCTTGTGGTCAGTTGTCGGATAATGGCGGTGAGTGACGACCACTTGGTTACCATCGTCCCTGGATCTCTGCTGACTTCTGCTCCTTCACGGGCGCCTGCCGCGGTACAAGATATCGACTTGTCGCCGTTTTCCGCTACAGTACGTTACATAATTGAATTGCTCCTGTGAAGCCTCCAATGCTATAACGATACCTGACTTTCCTTTGTTTGTGGCGCCACCCCGTTACAGCTCCAGCTTAGGCCTAATTCTCACAAGCTTTTTTTCAGTGTGGTTCTCGCAATGTGTTGCAGCATATTATGTGTTGCATGAACATTGAACTGTGGTAGAACATAGTGTCAACACAGAGCTCTTGATTGAGCTCATGAGTCCACATTTTTCCTCAGCCATGTTTAAAATCCAAGCATTAGTGAAGTGAATATGAAAGCAAACACTGCCATTCCAAACTACCATCAGGTGTATTTTCATCTTTTCTGCTCTGGTTTTGGGTCAAATATAGCGTGGTGCATGACGGTGAAAACTACCCAGAGTCTCCTTTTCAGTTTTCAAATATTGATTATAATGTTACATCCCTTTATCTAGGAACATAGCCAACCAAACGAGTTCGTACAGCAAAAGGAGACGACAAGAAGACGACTCCTGCCGCGTACGCCGCCGCTGGGCTAGCAGACGGCGGAAAGAATGCGTGTCGCGCGGTCACATTAAGGCAGCGCAGTTTCCCAAGTGGGGTTGCCGGCGGCTCGCAGAGCTACTGCTCGTTTCCGCCGCTTCTGTCACTGCTGTAAGAATGAGCATAAATGAGGATAAATAAACATGACGCCATTTTTGGGCTCCATTTCTGTGGGTAGTAAAAAATTTACTCCCTTTTCACTCCAAAATAACTCCCTTTATACTCCAAAACAACTCCCTTATATAAGGAAGTAAATAAAAAACACCATACATATGGAGTAAAAAAAGAACCTCCTTTTAAAGCGAAAGCTTTACTACTTGCACTTTCAGCCTTTGCCGTGGCGTGGCGGTGCCACCACCACCGGCGCCTAACACCTGCGCTCTCCGCTAGGAGCGCAACAGGTGCTTTGTGACGTCATGCCGAAGAGAAGGTTGCCTACGTGGACGCAGCGAGTGGCAGGTCGGGGGCGGCGGTCGCCTCAGTAGTCGACGGCCGAGGTGCACCAGTCGCTGCCGCCTCCATTAGGAGTAGAAACATAGATACGGCCGAGGAGGTCGCAATAGCGCTTGCTTGCGCCGGAACCAAGGCTAGTTTGATTCTTAGTGACAGCAAAACAGCAATCTGCAACATCGGAAAGGGCAGGGTCTCGCCAGAAACGGCTCGAATTCTGTCCGCAGCTAAAATTGATCGCAAGATCACCTTAATTTGGGTCCCAGCACACACATCCGTCCCCGGTAACGAGGCGGCCCACATGTTAGCCCGAGATCTCTACTTCCGGGTAACTGTAGAGCCGCCCGACCGCCAGGGGATGGACGAACGTTTGCAAACGTACGCGGAAATCGCCGTGCACTACAGGTTAGGCAGGCGTCTAATGCCACCACCAGATCCAAACTTAACCAATACAGAGGCCATCGCCTGGCGACGATTACAGGCCGGAAATTTCGTTAACCCTGTCTGGTTATTTCAAACCACGTTAGACGATAAAAAAGGTGACAAATGTAAGACCTGCGGAGCGAGAGGGACCCTCGATCATATAATTTGGCAATGCCCTGGATCCCCGGGTGCTGAGGACAACATTAAAAGTAGAGAAGCCTGGGAGGCCCTTCTGCGAAGCGAGGTCCCCGCCGACCAGAAACGAGCTGTCCGCCTGGCGGCTGAAGCCGCGAAGAGACAATGTATCTTCGCCAGTCTTTAGTCGCGGAGGTCCCGTCCCCCGTCCCCTAGGCCTGCGTGCCAGGGACGGGGAGTAGGGGACCTCCTAAATCGGTGGAAATAAAAGTTATCAATCAATCAATCAATCAAGGGCGACCGACTCGCGCCGTCGCAAGCCGCGGCGGTGCCACCACGGCGTGGCCTCCGCAATCGAAGCGCGCTTTTGAGCGTGGCCGTGTTGTTGTTGTTGTGACTGAGAGAAGGATGAAGAGGAAATTGCACGGGCCTGCTACTGGCTCGAGCCAAGCCACCACCGCTGCCACGTGCAGATAGAGGAGAGCTGAAAGATCACAGGAAAGAGAAAAAGGAAAGAAAAGACGCGCGTCGCAGCAACAACTGCGTCCACCGGAGCGGACGCTGCTCAAAAAGAAGCGGCCGAAGCCGCGCTCGCCGAAGCGAGAACAGATACTCCGTCTGCGTGGCCGCCGGAGACGATCGTGGCGGCCACGACCACGGGCGCCTAACTCCTGCGCTCTCCGCTAGGAGCGCGATTGTGGCGTTACGCTGAAGAGATTTAGGCTCGGCTCACGTCGCTAGAAAGCAGTAGCTGTGCCAACCACCAGCGCCTTAACATTGCTTCGCGGCGATGCCGCCTACCACTAGGGAGGCTCGTCGTAATGCGCGTACAATAGAGCGGCGAGCTACAGCGACAGAGGAAGAGCGTGAAACAAGACTCGCTAAGCGACGTGCCCAGTATGCGGCTGGGCGAGAACGTGTGAGCTACATAGATTAGCCAAGTGATCATCACAGCAGCACCAAGTTTCACACAAGCACCACAACAGCACGACTATCATGTGAGCGAGGGCGTAGCCATGGGTATTACTTTCGCGATTTCCCGGCTTAACGAAGTTCAGCCACAGCCATTTTTGGGTGTGCGTTAGAGGACAAGCCATTTCCTCCCTTTTGGGTGTTTTTTTGATAACAGTGTAGGTGGAGGTCCCTAGTATGGGACCCCAGTGGCGGTGGCCGCCACCCGGGCGCGACCGACTAAGGCTTGTTGGGCCTTTAAGTCGTGGCGGGGGAGGGCCCGCCGGGCAGAGGGAAAGGATGTGGAGGGAAGAAGCGAAGGGTTCTGGGCATAGGGCGCAAGCAGGAGTGGGGAAGGAGGGATGATAATGGGCTAGGGTAAGGGGTGAAGGGAGTGTGTGTGTCTGTAGTCTGCGCCCGAGTGTTGCGTGTTTGTTATCTAGGGAGGGGTGGGGCGGGGGTAGAGCTGGTGTAAGGCTCTGTGCGCCTGGGTCAGCTAACTGAATGACTGCATGCGCTCCTTCGTGAATCCCCTATCAGAGGCCACTTGAGCCCGGTTTAAAGAACCTCGGGCTAAAAGGTTGGCGGCCTCGTTTCCGGGATTCTCGGAGTGCGCGGGCACCCATATCAGCTCCACTTGGCGGGGCGGGGGGGCATCGGGCGAGTCCAGTATGCCAAAAGCAGGGACATAAATTTCTTAACAATTTACCATTTCCTTTCCTCAAAAAGTGTTGCGTTCAAAGGGCAAATCATCACGCCGAACGGGTGGTGGCGTTCCGTGGACTGCCTGCCAGCGCTACAACACGCTGTCGCGTTCCACTCCTAAAGGCGAAGCTTAAGCGTCATTAATTAGCAGTTGTATTATTGCGAAAGCAAAAATTCAGGGGGAACTTTGACTGTCTAAAGTGGGTAGAGGCGGAAGCGTTTTCCGCACCACCTTCGCTGTTTCTGTGGCACTGGTGGCGTCACATGTAATTGAGTACTAATTACTAAGTGATGACAAATCACTAATTAATGGTTATTACTGATTAATGCCTGAATACTAATTAACTGCTAATTAATGACGCTTAAGCTTCGCCTTTAGGAGTGGAACGCGACAGCGCGTTGTAGCGCCGCCAGGGAGACCACGGAACGCCACCACCCGTTCGGCGCGATGCCTTGCCCTTTGAACGCAACGCTTTTTGAGGAAAGGAAATTACGCAGTAACTGTGTCACAAAATTCAGGGGGCCACTTTTTTGACCTAAAGTGTGGTCACTGATGTGTGATTAAGATGTTAAGCTTCGTCCCCTAAGAGTGGAACGCGACAGCGTCTTGAAACGCTGCCAAGGAGTCCATAGAACGCCATCGCCCATTCGGTTCTGCGCCTCGCTCGTCACAACACAAACACAGTCAACGGGCTCACTTTCAAAGCCTACAGCGCAACACACGCGGAGGAGATTGCCATTGCTCTTGCTCTCACTACTCCCAAGTCGAAACACATCATCACCGACTCGCGAGGGGCCTGTCGGAACTACGAGTTGGGCTGGGCTCCCCCGCTTGCCTGGCGCATACTGGAATATAGCTGTCGATCTGAAGATCCAACTCCACGCAACCTGATTTGGGCCCCCGGTCACCAGGGACTCCAGGGAAACGAACAGGCCGATCAGGCCGCCCGCGCACTCTCTCCCCGGGCTATCTCCCTGTCCTTGGAAGGGTACTCCCAATCAGACAATCTGGCCATTACATTCAAACAAATCACCGATTACTACAAGGAGGAGCACCGGCGCTACCCGGCCCCTTGTAAGGGTCTGGATCGCGCTGACGAGCGCCTCCTCATCAAAATTCTTACCAACACTGTACTGTGCCCGGCGGTGCTTAAACATTTCAATCCATCCTTTGATGGCGCGTGCCAGTTCTGTGGGGAGGTGGCTGACACCTTCCACATGGTTTGGGCGTGTCAGTCAAACCCATCTATCCCCCCCAACCCCAACCCCACCAGAGAGGACTGGGAGGCGGCCCTGCTCGGCTGTCAGGACCTAAAGACCCAAAACGCCTTGGTTCACCGGACGCGGGCGGCGTTGCTTGCCAATGGGGCCCCGGAATAGGGGCTCCACCTAGTATTGTTAGGGGAAAGGGCCAATAGGGCCTACCCCAATCACCTCTCTGTAAATATTTATTGCATCATAAATGTTTTTCACCACCACCACCTCGCTCGTCGGTAAATTGGTTTTTGAGGAAAGGAAATGTATCTGTCTCTCATTTGTCGGTGCACACCTAAACCTCGCCGGAAGGGAATGGAGGAGGATGAGAGTGAGTGAAGACACCGTATTCACTAGACGCGCCTTTGTTCATTCCAAACCATCGAGCTGGCATGGCAGAGTGGGTAGAATGCTCGTCTCTCACGCCGAAGACCGGGGTTCGATTCCTGAGCTCGACCAATTTCTTAATCGGTTTTATTTATTTATATGGCCTGACTAGTAAAGCTAATTAGGCTAATTGGGTAATTAAGCAATTAACTAAGCTCAGTCCCACTTACTTGCAGCATCACTATACGATCCCTTCAATTGGTTGCATGGTTACTAGCCAAAGTACAATTGGCCCCGTTTGAAATTCGCGCACTGTGACGTCACGAACGTTTCCACCAATTGAAAAGCGTGACATTTTCTGTCGACAACTGCTGCTTACAACGATGAGACATGACGATGAGGCTTCCGCCTTAGTACTACTTGCACTTTCATGCCTTTGCTATGCCGGGTGGTGGTGGTGAAAACATTTATTCAGAACAGGAGGTGTTTGGATCGGCCCGTAAGGGACCGATCCTTACAAACACTAGGTGGAGGTCCCTAGTTTGGGACCCCAGTGGCGGTAGCCGCCGCCCGGGCGCGCCCGACTAAGGCTTGTTGGGCCTGTAAGTCGTGGCAGCCGAGCAGGGTCGCCTCCCAGTCCTCCCGGGTTGGGTTGGGGATAGGGGGAATGGCCGGGTTGGAGGGGCAGGCCCACACCATGTGATAGGTGTCCGAAGACACCGCACCACAGTGCGGGCAGTTGCCGCTAAAGGAGGGGTCAAAATGTTTTACTGCTGCCGGGCACAGCAATGTATTGGTGAAGAGGCGGAGAAGAAGCCGCTCATCCGCCTTCTTGAGGCCTTTACATGGGCTAGGGTAAAGGCGATGGCTATCTTGAAAGTAGGTTGCGATATTTTTGAACGTATAAACCGGATTAAAATCGGGTTCCTGATCAGGTGGGAAGGAGAAAACAGCCCGGTGAGAGAGCGCGCGGGCGGCTGCGTCTGCTGCCTCGTTTCCTGCCAACCCCTGATGAGCAGGGGCTCATATGAGGTGACGGTGTGCGGGGTCCGTATCCCGTATGCAATTTTGGTATATTCGATAGGCTAGGAAGGGAGTGCTGCCTTGTTCGACGTTCCGACAGGCCCCTCGCGAGTCGGTAATTATGTATTTTGAATTGGAATGTGAGGCCGCGAGAGCAATCGCAGCGGTGACCACCATCGTGCCGCGGCGGTGACCACCATAGACTTTCATTTGACCTTGATTGCATTAGATTGGATTAGATTAGATTGGATTGAACTGGACTGGACTGGACTGAATTGGATTGGATTGGATTAGATTAGATTGGATAGGAGTGGATTGGATTGCACTGGATTGGAGTGCAGTGGATTGAATTGGATTGGAATGGAACGGATTGGATTGGATGAGATTGGATTGGTTTGGATTGGATTAGATTGTATAACCGATGCATCAACACAAGTCTAACCACAAGCATCACCACCAGCTACACTACCAGCTGTACCATGGCGTAGGTACGGATATTGCTTTCGCAATTACCGAGCTTAACCAAGCTAAGCCACAGCGAATTTTTAGTCATTAATCAGTAATTAGTCACCAATCAGTAATTCGTCATTACTTCGTCATCAGTGATGTGTGATGTAATCCTGTGGTGACGTCACCAGTGTCACATAGGCAAAGTGGTGTGGAATACGCTTTCGCCTCTACGCACGAAAGCGGTGGCTCAGTCAAAGAAAAAAAAAGAAAGCGGTGGCTCAGTGGCTATGGTGCTCGGCTGCTGGCCCGAAAGACGCGGGTTCGAACCCGGCCGCGGCGGTTGAATTTCTTTGGAGAAATTCGAGGCCCGTGTACTGTGCGATGTTAGTGCACGTCAAAGAACCCCAGGTGGTCGAAATTTCCGGAGCTCTCCACTACGGCGTCTCTCATAGCCTTAGTCGCTTTGGGACGTTAAACTACATAAACCGACCAACCTTAGTTTCGAACGCGCTGCACATACATTCTTGTCAGGCCTGCGTCTCGTCGTGTCCGTGTACGCTTCGTGATATGCCCGTAAACATTTCATGTTTACTCTACTCTCGGTTACGGGAGAGGCAGAGAGCTACAGGTGAGACTAGCTTATGTTTTGTTTTGTTTTTTAACCTTAGCCATAGAGTGAGGTATGCGAGTCGTGAGGCATCACACGTGAGCGTGGAGTGTAGCCTGGGCCGCAAGGATGCAGATGAGCAGTGGAAATAAAAATTAAAACATGGCCGGGGCACTCACGCGTGCTTCTGTTCATGGCGCTGCTACGCGAATGTGAGAAAGCAACTGGCTGAAGTAGCAGTGTGTCAAGTTTGTACGGCTGTTGCACCCCCCCCCCCCCCCCCCCCTCCATGTGCATGTTTAGAAACTTGCAGAGGCACCCGGCGAACGCGTCAGCCGCATGACAAGTTTTGCATACGACAGGACGCCCTGGTAGTCAGTACACTAGATCAGTTAAAACCATAGAGTTTCTTACTATTACCTAGAGGGAACGCCTCTGACGCCTTTGACGCCTCTGATCTTGGTTTGTCATCGCATGCCATGGCTCGAATAAAAAATTCGTACTTCCGACGAAATAGCTTCCAATTCCGTCCTCCGTCCGTTGTCAAACGCAGGGGTTCCGACTGCCTTAGTTGCTCCATTGCATCCCACTTCTGGCGCCATGTATCGTCCTTGAGTGGGACGACAAAAGTGAACAGCCAGGTTGTCAAGAAACAGTGAACGCCCTGATCTATTGATCGGAGTTATTTATACCCGAAGGTGGAAAGGGGTCAGTGCACGCAGATGGCATGGGAAAAGCACGTGGCAATGCATGACACCCAGATGATTTGCAGGCCACGATTTACGATCTGATATGATACAAGGAGTGCTCCAGCTGGTGCTGTGACGGTAAGCTAAATTAAGTCCATAGTGGGTAATCTCAATGTAACGGCTTTTCGTGTAATGTGATCTTTCTGACGGTGTCAGTCCGACTATATCAAGTCGACGAGGGCTGCGTCACCGCCGGAAGCGGTCTTGCTGGAGCCAGGGTGAAAAAAAAAATGCCCGTGGACCTATTTACCTGTTACATTTACCTATTATTATTAACCAATTTACATGGTTAGCAATGCAATAGCATTAAAAGCTGGTGACGTGTTTACTGAAAGTGACGTAACTTCTGGCTGGGGACGTCACTTCTGTCCAGTGGAAATGTTCCTGTCTTGTGAAGTCAGTTTCCTCCAGCCAATAGGAATGCTGCTGTAGAAGCAGCACTGGTCTCGCGCAGCACCGGTGGCAGCGGCCGTCCATGAAGACAACACCTAGCAGCATCCTGCCTGGGCTCCCTCCTCGCGCTGGACCCTCGCGTATGTTCCTGCTGGCTCAAGGCAGCGCATTGAACCGCGACACTACTGCCACTAAATCAGTCCATGTTTTCCTCATCACGGCCTCATACTTGTTGACGCGACTCTCCCCTATGGTGACGTCAGTTCCTTCCAGCCAATTGGAATGCTGCCGTCTGGTGAAGTCGGTTCCCTCCAGCCAATGGGAATGCTCCCGTCTGGTGACGCCAATTCCCTCCAGCCAATGGAAACGCTCTGGTCTTGTGAAGTCACTTCTCTGCAGCCAGTGAGAATCTTCATCATCATCAACCTTAATACGCCTACTGCAGGGCAAAGGCCTCTCCAATGTCAGTGGAAATGCTCCCGTCTTGTCACGTCGGTTCCCTGTAGCCAATGGAAATGCTCCCTTCTGACGACTTCACTTACCTCCAGCCAATGGGCATGATCCCGTCTTGTGACGTCACCTCCTTCCAGCCAATAGCAATGTTCCGGTCAGGTGATTTCACTTCGATCTCAAAATAGGAGAATTTTTTTACCAGCGAAGCATTTTAAAACTCGCGGGCGATCATATGATGTGACGCTGAAAATGGGCGTTCGCAGTATTGTTTGTAGATTTCATTTTTACATTGCCGCCTTCACATTGTGTCTCTGAACTTGACTTCGCCTCCGTTTTCGTTCCGCTTCTGCGTGAGCTTCTGGTGGGTGAAGGTTTTTCTGACCGCTCACCCACCGGCAGATGTTGGTGTGCTCCATTTACTTTTAACGCTAACGCTCCCGTTTTGTAGAAAATCCAGCTTCGTCGTTGGTGTCCTCGTCGGCACCACTTTTTCGCCCAGGCCCACGCCGTTGGGTGGGTGGGTGGCGCTTCTGGAAGGGGACGATTTCTCACCCCGAGGCTTCAGCCCACCACCGTTTCGCAGGGAATGTCGCAAAGCAGTGGCGTCCCTTCCGGCCGAAGAGTTCTTCATAAACGTCTTCATGGACAACATACATACAGTATTTCTCAAAAATATGCAGCCCATCACCGCGAAGCGGCTGCTTGAGCCGATGGTGGCGCCCGTCTCCCACGCGCACTTGGCACCTGGGTATGGAGCGTGAGGGTGAAAGACTTCCGCGCTCTTGGGCGGGCGAGGAAGTCTGAGTCGCGCTGGCTGGACGACAGTAAGTGCGGCGTTCGCGTTATTACTTCGTTCGCAGCGCCTGTGCGGGGGCGCTTGCATTGGTGCACAGTGGAGACTCACCTTCGGGCCGCTCTTCCAAGCGGGCGCGCGCGGTGCGAGTGGCGAATCTGTTCCGGGCGCTCAAAGATAAGCCGTGGCTTCGACCTCGTGCTAGTGCCGACTATGCCTGAAGAAACTACGAAGATCGAGAATATTCCACGTGTGCTTCGCCAGCGAAAAAAACGAACCAGGGTTCAAGCCCACTTAGCAAATGTCAGCCGTCCATGCGCTGCACTCGATTTCTTTCAGGCTCCTTTTCTGTGGTTTGCGTCAGTTGTCGTGAACTTTTCATATCTTAACTTCCCGCAGTAATCCTTTCCAACTTACTCTGGTGCATGCCCATGTGCACTGCACGCAATACAATCAGTTACTGCCGGCAGCCCGCTGAAACCAATGAGTGCGAAACTCCTTATTTTCACATATCGAATAAACAGTGGCCACACTCCGTTAACGTAGATGGGAACTCTCGTGCCATTTTTGCCGCGAAGATGAATGAGAACCTTGGAAGGAAAAGCGTGGGCGTAAGGCACAAGCGGAGACTGGTTGCCACGGGAACCGCCTGGAAGGCAGTTACTCCGGAAGAAGGGGGAGAAGGATGGTTACCGTAGAAGGAGAGAGGGTAGTGTGGCGAGAGGGGATGAATGTAGCACGGTCCTGCTGCTAAACCAACACCCTCTTGTCAAAATTCTTCAGAGGGTGTTGGCTAAACGCGCCGCCTGAGGAGAAGGTCACCGGTGACGCCGAGCGCCTATATAGCGGCGGACTGGACAGGACCGCTAGTCGAACAGGGAGTATGCGTAATAAACATAAAAGAGCGCTCTGGAGCAATACAGATATATGAAGTCACTCTCGTATTCTCTACCTCAACATATCGTAAAATATACCATCGTGCGAGTTTTCTTCTCCGTCTCTCTCTTAATGTAGTTTTTGCATTTGGAGGCTGCTTACTTAGAATCTCGGGGCGCGTAATTCACGCTAATGAGATATTTGCGAATACAGGACCTATCTGCCCAACGAACGTTGTGGAAAGCGGGAATGCGCTCAGAGTGCGCACGCAGTATTGTCGCCTCTGCATGCAGAACAGCGCCGATAACAAGAGACGATGATTATAAGTTTACAGCTTCGTGTCTATTGCGCAGAATACGGTATACAGCCGCGTTTGGGCCGTGTGTGTAAATGCTGTTCCCCCCAAAATGGCACCCGGGCAACTGAAAGAAAGCAGGCATACTGCGCTGACATTGTGTATGATTTTCCTCGTCAAGCACATTCCGCATGGAGCAACAAACAACGCACTCTTCATAATATGATGAAGATGCCATATTTCCTGAGTTCCTTCATCAGCGAGCGGAAAACAGGGCCAGATGAGAGCCTCCTCTCACCTACGGCCGTGGGTCCAACGAGCGAAGCACCGATTCGAACCGTCAGCCAAACCGTGATTATGGCCCAACGACAAATCCCACCACTATACGCATATGCCTTCGCTTTAATTCTAAGTGAGAACAACTTGAGGTGACGCGACCTTCGGCAATAAAGGGATCTACCAGTCTTTTAAATTTATTGGAAGCAGTTCTGGCTGGACGTCGCACATAATCCATAATTTCAATGGGCTCTCTCCGTAAAGGGTCCCCCAGACCCACGCTGAATCGTTTTAAAACAAGGGTGGCCGCACAAACAGTATACACATGCATAATCTCGCCTACACTGTAATCGCTAAAAATGAGTAGAAAAATTACGCTTTCTTGAAAGAACAGCACCCCGTCAAAATCCCGAAAAAAAAAAAGTGCGGCCGCCACGCACGTGTCTACACACGCTTTACTCAAGGTTTGGTGCTGCTGGCAGTAATGTTCTTTCTCTTTTTTTTTTTTTTTGGGGGGGGGGGGGTTAACATATTCAAATGCTCTGCCGCAATTCATTTCCGCAAGAAGAGCGGAAAAATATATGCGCATAGCTGGCCCCTAACCTTCGTTGCACTGTTTAAGGAAAGTGATCTTCACTCTAGAAAATAGTAGTTCGACAGCTATAGGTCTGCCACAGGTCGAAATGGATATTTTTCAACCTTCCTGCCACTGTTCTCGTGATAGTATGGTAACGCTACGGAATCCCCAGTCAAGCGGACTGGCAGTTTCGGCGACAGCCAAGCATGCTCTGTTGCCGTCTTTCCAATCGCGGCGGAAAGGTTACGTGGCACTGGTATGCTCCCGTCTGCTAAAAAGCAAAGCAGTCGAGCGCGACTGAACGTGAGCTTCAAACCGAGATAAAACAGTGCAGTCTGAAACCTAAAAAACACAAAAACAAAAGAGTCGCTGCGGCCTCAGCTGCAGCACGCGCTATCAACTCTGCTATCAGGCCTGCCGCTTGTTCCCGCCCGGCGGACGAGAATTAGCGAAACTAGGCCTAAGCCTACCTGGCCGAGACAAGGCGGCGGTTCGCCGTTACAGCGGTGTACGGATGTCATTTCGTTAATTACTTGTGACGTAGTTCGAAACTGGCATTAATTATTGGACTAATGCGCCCTTTATGCATCTCGTCGTAATGTGACCCCAGCCCCTGTTTGTCATTTCTGTCAAGTTATGGCTTGAAAAATTCTGAAGCTCCAGCTACCACCGGCGCCTGACAACGTCGTGTTCGTGTGAGCTGTTCGCCTGACCGTCGCCATTCACGGTGGATATTCTGTTCTGCGGCGGAAGAAAGAACTCTTGCCAACGTGCCAGTGCCGGCTTGTCTTCGAAGTGCGGTGTTGTTGGCGTGATATCTTCAATGTGTGAACACGATCGGTTTGCGTGAACTAAGCCTTCCCCAAAGATTCAACCTCAGCAGCAAGAGCGGTAAGTGCGATGGCATCTGGTCAGTTCTGTAATTGGCATTGCTGAATACGCGAGTCTTGCAACAATCGAGAATTTTATTAGCGTAGAAAGTGCTTTTAGTGCTCACGCGAAGAACCCGTAACGACCTATATTTACTCCGTGAGATTTGTTGCCCAAATCGCAGAAGCACTGGTGAAAGAAAGTGACAGATACAGTCATATGCCGCTGAGGGTGGTCGCGTGGCTGTGGCCGATGTAGAAGTGACACTCAGGCCTTGACGCGATCACGGCTCGCCTCTTCTAGAAAGCACGGATGGAAGTAAGCGCCGTAGTTCTTCACTCAGCGAGTACTGCAGGTTTTCAATTTAGAAGCACTGTTGTTCTTGCCGGTGTTAACACCGGGAAGGTTAAGGATGTTTCAAGCGAATGAGCGGCGCGACGCCGCGAAAACTTTCGTACTTCTCGGAACATCGTCACATTGGCCCCTGTAGCTGTCGCGGCCGCTCGAAACACGTTTTTCTGCTTCGGGGACAGAAATCGCAAGCGTTTTCGCTTGCATGCATGTGAAACAGGCTTTAACTGTGTGAAGAAGTCATTTTGTTATCCGGTACTGAGGGAGAAAAGATTGTGTTTTCGAAAGCCATTTTCATCCACATCGAAGAAGCCTTCAATTTTAAGTTCAACCACCGTCGCTCGCTTGAGTCGCATCTGCATGCGTTCTGTTACTCACTCTTGCATATCGCCGCCGCGGTGGCTCAGTGGCTATGGTGCTCGGCTGCTGACCCAAAAGACGCGGGTTCGATCCCGGCCGCGGCGGCTGGAATTTCTTTGGAGGAGAATTTCTAGAGGCCCGTGTACTGTGCGATGTCAGTGCACGTTAAAGAACCCCAGGTGGTCGAAATTTCCGGTGCCCTCCACTACGGCGTCTCTGATAGCCTTAGTCGCTTTGGGACGTTAAACCCCATAAACCAAACCAAACCACTCTTGCATATCGCTCGCAATAGTGCGCATATGTTGAGAAGCAGGGTCTTTGTTTCGCCGAGACTTGAGCGTACTGATGTTACTGCTGACTACCTGCCTAAATCTGATGTTTCATTCTAAGTGCACGCCACTGAGCACGCATCGCAATTATCATCCAATAATTAGTATGCGCACGCAGAGAGCCTTCGCGACGTTGTCCCAGTGAAGTCCTTGTCGTGAAATTTCCAAGAGTTTGGCGGTTGCACACATGACCGTATCCTATGTCGCGCTAGAAAAGATTTTTGGACTGGTAATTTTTTTTTATTCCTTTTGAGTTCGGTCGCCTCAAGAAGCAGAACTGCATTCATGCATGTTATCGTAGATGCGATGGACTGCCAACGCTGTTGGGAATCATAAGATTACAGAGAAGCTTAGTGGCGTTTATCTTCACCCTCGGCATTCCTATTCATCGCTGCCAACGTGCGGCCTTTGCGTTGTCATTCTGCCACGCCTTTCATGCACCCGCCAGAAGAAACCAGGAGGCTGGCAAGGTATCGCAGTTCTTCGCAGGTGATTACGCTTTTTTCGGGACTGTTCGCGAAGGTGTAGAGCCTTTGTCGAAAATGCGCACCCCAACGGGTTTGCTTCCTTGCCACGCAGTATGGATCGCTCGTGCAATCCAAATCTTTCTTGGGCAAGGAGGAATCTCGCCTTCGTCTACCCGAATTTCTGGTTTTCCTGGAATGCCAGGGGGTCCACTACTCGGCTTAGAAGCGCACCTTTCCTGCTGGATATTCATCGGCGTCGGCTGTACAGTATAACGAAACATGAGGGTTCGCTGTCGTTTAGGCCAAACTGCACCAAATTTTTTCTGCTTTCGTGTTCACTTAAGCTCTTCAGTAAAAATGGCGCTGCAGGATAGTGCGGACCGTGGGGTGATGGTCCAGCGTCTAGCTAAGCTCCCGCGTATTGGTCAGTCTTCCTGCGATATTGAACCGCGTTAGAGTATTTTAGATTAGGCCTCGAGCAATCATCTTCGGACTGTGTACAACATCGTGTTCGGCGCGTGCATTCGGCGTCGCGACCATGCAGTGGCATGCGCTTGGTTGGTTCGCTTTTCGGGAAAGGAAATGGCGCAGTGCTTTTCTCACATCTCGGTGGACACCCGAACCGTGCCGTAAGGTATGCGGGTCGTATGCAGTCAAGTGAACGGACTTAAGGATGCTTCAGGCCGCTCTGAATGGGCCACAAGCAGCTCCGGAGGATACTGCCGCTCGCTTGCGCCGAGGATAGAGGGCGAGAAATCGATGCCGCTCGCCCTCGGGTGGTCAGCGGTAACCAGTGAACACCAGTGTTGTCGGTAACGCGTTACAAGTAACGGCGTTACCGGTAACGCGTTACTTTTTTTCGGTAACTTAGTAACGTACTCGTTACCATTTCGGACCTGTAACGGGCAACGTACTTACGTTAACATTTTTCGGCAACGTGACGTGTCACGTTACTAGTTACTTTTTATTTCAATTGTTCCCCTCCGCCTCTTTTTCAAAAAAAAAAAAACGCCGAAAATGATGGTGCAAATAAACAAAATCTACCGGTGCTCTCGACGACCCTTGTTGCGGCACGCATGCATGCCAGAAAACACCTGCCCTTGACGACGCACTCAACTAAAAAAGAAAGCACGAACACGCAGTCACCCACTTGAATTCACACCCAAACCACCCACACACACAACTCTCTAAAGAGTGGTCGCATGCCAAGCCACCAATGAACCATTTGGAGAAATCTTTAAGTGAGTTTCTGCGTAAGCTTGTTTTTCAACCAAAATGTATCGTTCCCAGGCGACACTCTCGCATTCTTGGTGGAAGCAGTTCCCTCATGTGAGCAAACTCATGAATGTCGCCAGTTCACTTCAAGTTGGCCCCAAGAGAGCCATAGAAAGAGCACAATGATACAGCACAGAAAAAGGGATTGCAGTCAACCAGTTGTTTCTATCTGCAACTGCGGCTAAGTTTTGCGAGCGAAGCTGACCTTGAACACCTTGACGCAAACACTCAGCATTTTTGCAATAATTATGCAGGTTCAAGTAAAAAAAAATTGTTTATGTGCGCAAATATATTTTTCTGAACTATGACATTAAAGCATTTCGTTATTGCTACACAATTTCCACGTAATTTCGTAAGCAGAAGCACACCAGAATTACTGTAAATTTGTTCAGTTCAGCTATGTTTTCTTTGTGAAGTTGGAATTATGTGAAGTATGAACTTTATAAAATTGTTATCTTGAGTTCTTACAGCGAGAAACCACTGATTAAAATTTATGGCCATGGAGTAACGGCAAAGTAACGTGCGATACTTTTTTTCGGTAACGGTAACGGAAATGCGTTACCTTTTTTTGTAGGTAACGTAGGGCGGTAACGCGTTCTTTTTTTGTTAGTGTAACGAGTAACGTATTTAGTTACTTTTTTTCGGTAACGCCTACAACTCTGGTGAACACCTAGTGCGACGTTCGCTTTGCCCGCTGCGTCCATGTCTTGCGGCCGCCGCGCTACGGTGCTTTGCGCGAGTGAACACAGTGGCCAGGGCGATGCTGCCCGGCGCTGTAATGATTTCTAGCGGCCGTGAACATCCACGTAGCCGCTGCAGCACAGATCATCGGAGCGCTATTTCATTACCTTCTCATTTTTGCATTCCGGGCTCATTCACATGGCTCGTCTACGTTTATACACTTTTTTGTTTTTCAAAAGAACGGAAAGGAAAAATTTAACGTCCATTACCTCGCTAACAGGGACGCGTTCATCACCTCGCATCTCGTGGCCGTGGCCTTTACGCGATTCCGACTTAGCGGTTAATGTTAAGGGTGATAACTTTCACGTTACCGTGGACCCTAATGAGGACAGTATCCACTTGTGCCTCGACAGTGTGTACATTGAAGTTGGCACTAAAGGCATGAGACAGCATTGTCGACGTCATCAAAAGAGGCCGATGCTGTGGCGCCATATGCTCTGTGTCGCTCCGCTCCCGCGTAACATGGACATGACTTCACATAAAGGCAGACTACAAGCCCGGGTTCACACGCTTGAGAGGCAATATGGATCTAAACAGGGCGTCTACTACGCAGACATCACAGGGCCGTCGGCCGCGGGATTCTGCACGGCTGTCGTAGTCCCCCGGGGAGTGAATGTCGATGGCCTATCGTTTAGGGCCCCGAATTCAACGCGAGCGGAGGAAATAGCAATAGCTCTCGCTGCCACCGATCCAAAATCGAGAACGGTTAGCACAGACATTCGCCGGGCCTGTGAACGCTATCTTGCAGTGGAAATATCACCTCTTGCCTCCCGAATTGTAAGACGGGCTCTCGCCGATCCAACTCGATCGTTCAAATGTAATCTGGGCTCCTGGCCACCAGGGTCTGCGAGGCATTGAGGCCGCTGATGCGGCCGCCCGAGCGATCACACACCGGGCTCCTCATTCTAGCTCTCCTGGCTGAGTAGCTCATAAACCGCTTCTGCGGTCCCGCGAAATCTTAATTCATTACTGCGACAGCCACCGTCTCTACCCAACACCTGCCAAGGGGCTGAGCAAAGCGGAGGAGCAAACTCCACGGCACCTGCAGTGCAGACAGGAACTCTTCTCTGTTCTGCCATCGCCAAACACTTTGATCCGTACATAGATGGGCGCTGCCCGCACTGTGGGGAGATATACGATAGCTCTGACATGGTGTGGCCATGTGCTCAGAATCCTCACCTTCCACCACACCCACCTGAGAGGCATGGGAGACTGCCCTGCGTTTAAACGTGTCAAACTGCTCAGAGTGGAAAGCCTAACACACTACGCTATGGCGTCGTACACTTTTTTGCTAAGGATCCGTCGGATAAGGTGTGTGAGATCTCGGCAGTCTTTTATAACAAAAGCTTAACGGCGCCGGAGCCTCGAGAGGAGTAGCAGGCGGTTAGCAACGGCGTGCGCAAGCCAGCTTGCTCCGCAGGTTGCAGACGCACTCCATCCTTAGCCATTCTAGACTTTCACTCATCACAGACGGGGAATATGACCCCGTCTGCCAAAATTGTTACCAGGGAGAAATCGCCACCCAGGCTCAGATCCTCTGGGGTTGCGCGGGAAATCCGCCCCCTCGAACCTTACTGCCAGCTCCCTCCGAAGACGGATGGAACCAACTCCTCAGAAGGCCAGACAAGAGCATCCAACTGACACTCATTTTGTGGGCCCAGGAAGTCGCCCCCACCTGGGGGCCACACCAAGCCCACCTGCCCTAAATCCCGCCAATCTATGGCAATAAAGTTGTTTCTCTCTCTGCCTAAACAACGGATATGCGTCTGGAAACAGGTGGTCGCAGCGCCGAGCTCCGCGCTTGGCCGCGGAGTAGCGCCGCAGGATCGCTAGTCTGATTTCATCTAGGCGTGTACTAGTTACTGTGGTTGACCATGATGACGTCATAGTATAGTAATGACAATACATTGGAGTAAACAATGTCCACATGTAATGCATCATTGTAAAGATGAAGTTTTGCCTAATTAACATTAATTATACAATTTAATTGCAACAATTAATGAGTTGATATGTTTCTATAGCAGTGGATTACTACAAGTGCTAAACACGATGTGACCTTCTGCTTGACTTTGAAAAATTTTGCAAAATGTAAGAATAACAATGGGTGAATGGATGACGTCATATACCCTATAACAGAGTGCAAGTCACGTGACCTAGCATAACGTCACTCTGCGCGTTGAAAAGGTGCCTACCGGGACTGATCTCGCCGCAGACGGCGCTGACGTGGACGGGAACGAAGACGCAGCCTCTTCGACGAGCTCCCGTGCTGGTAGTTGTCCGGAACGTTCTCAGCGTTACTGACGCCAAGCCGCTTCTAGTTACTCGATACACTAGAGCTTTCACTCTCTAACTAGGTTGAGCAGTAGTTAAACCACAGCTAATTTACTTTGTTCACTCCCACCTTCCCCTACGGCGTGGTTGAGGCGTCCATCGAGGCGTGAGACAATGACCGCGGCTTTCACTTCCTGATAACCAGTCATTAGCCTGGAGCTGCATAGGCATGATGCCACTCGCGGTCACTGAATTTCCGTTCGCAGCGCAGTAGCCCTGGCTTCAACTGTCTTGCGTTCTCATCCTGTGAAGTTCATTGCTCGAGTATCGTTTCATAAGAAGTAGTTCGAAGAAGTGCGTTTGGGCGCTGCATCAACCGCACCGTATGGTTTGTTTCCCGTGACCCCAGGTGGTCGAAATTTCCGGAGCCCTCCACTACGGCGTCTCTCATAGCCTTAGTCGCTTTGGGACCTCAAACCCCATAAACCGTTGTTGTTAATGTTTCGTGCTCCTTCAGTCATGTGGCTCACGCACTGTGCGGTACGAATAGGAAAACTTTTTTGAAATTGTACAAGGTTGCAGTTTGTATTGTCGTAATCGTGTATTAGGAGTCCGAGTATTCTACACGCTGTCACCTTTGGTACCTGTCTGCCGAGTAGGGTGAGTTGTAACAGGGCGGTGGTTTTGTTTTGGTATTGCATTCGATTCATCAGGAGGAATTCCGACTATTCTGCTGACGGTTTGAATCCGGTTACGTGGAAGTGATCCACTATGGTGTGTATGCTTTCCTGGAGGGTCCTTTCAACGTCCCCTGGACATCCGGATTCGTTCCACAAGGTAACGGCGTAGAATGTGGGATGACGGTTTCAGATCGTGGATAGAGCTCTCAGGCATATATTAATGAGGGTTGGAGATATAATGGATCCTTGAGGTGGTCCACGGCTAATGTTGACTGGGGAGGAGAGAGAGACGGCGCTGCCTTAAAAAGGGCTACCCTACCTTTGAGAAAACTGCGCATGTAATTGTACATGTTGGGGCCGCATCGTGTGTCTTGAACGGACTTGAGTATGAGATCATGTGTAACATTATCGAGGGTCTTTTTTATGTCTGTTGCGAAAAGTGCCTGTGTCTGTGCTGTCTTTGGCTGCAGAAGCGTGCTTTGTAGTATGAGAAATACGTCCTGCGTGCCAGCATTATAGCGGTATGAGCTTGTGCGGAAAATGTTTCGTGTTTCCTAGGTGTTCTCCTTGCCTCTTTTGCGACTGAGAAATGTACGCCATGTTTTCGCAGCTAAAGTTTTCATTTGGGAGAAGGCGTTCAAGCATGCTCTGGCGTGTTTCGTCGCGTTCGTTGGCTGAGTCAAGTTTCTTTGCAGTGTCAGTCAGGCGGTGAAGTCTGTTCAGTCTTTTCAAAGCACGTTAACGGGATCTCTGTTTTGTTCATATCAGATTCTAGCATTGACAGTATGTGTTGGATATGTTGTTGATATTGTGGAGCTGCGTAAATGGTAGTAGTAGTGTGTGGTTGTAACATGGAAGAAGGAGTGCTTGGCTTACCAGTCGGCGTAGCTGTGTCAGTTTTTCTAGATGCTAGGCTGCGCACAGGGCCTTTGCTCGAGGCACATCGTTGCAGGATGTCAGCAGCATTTGCCGATGCCATTGGCTATGACAGTGGTGCGTTAGGCTGCTTGTCCTGTGCTTCTGAGACGGCGGCGTCTTCGCTGTTTGCGATGGCTATTCTAGATGGTAATCGGGTGGCGTTGCGTTGCTGGGTGTGCTGCAATAAAGTGGAGTCTGGTGCTGGTTGCGCATTTTGATGCGTTGTATATAGATTCATTCAGTCTGCTTATGGTTTTTATGGATCGTTGGCTCTATGATCTCCGGGGCAGTGCAGGCAGAGGAGAAAGCACTGGGTCTTCAGAGTGGCCGAGTTAGATAAGTGAGACGTCACGAGAAAGAATATCGTTCAGGCGTGCTACCGGCATCATCATCATCATCAGCCTGACTACGCCCACTTCAGGACAAATGCCTCTGCTATGTCTCTACAGTTAACCCTGTCCTTTGCCAGCTGCGGCCACCGTATCCCCGCTAACTTATTTATCTGATCCGCCCACCTAACTTACTGCGTCCACTGCTACGCTTGCCGTCTCTTAGAATCCGCTCCGTTACCTTTAAGGACCAGCGATTATCTTCCATTTGCGTAACATGCCCTGCCCAAGCCCATTTCTTCCTCTCGATTTCGACTAGGATGTTATTAACCCGCATTTATCCCCTCACCCTCTCTGCCCACCTCCGGCCTCTTAACGTTACACTATAATTATTCTTTCCGTAGCTCACTGCGTTGTCATTAACTTGAACTGAACCCTTTTCGCTAGCCTCCGCGTTTCTGCCCCGTAGGTGAGTGCCGGTAAGATACAAGTGTTGTATACTTTTCTTTTGAGGGATATTTGTAAACTGCCATTCATGACCACACGGAACCTGCCATATGCGCTCTGTCCCATTCTTATTCTTCGAGTTATTTCCCTCTCACGATCCCGATCTGCGGTTACTACCTGCCCTAAGTAGACGTATTCCCTTACTACTTCCAGCACCTCGCCACCAATTTGAAACCGCTGTTCCCTTGCTAGAGTGTTGAACATTCCTTTGGTTTTCTCGTTGTACTTTTTAGACCCAATTCGGAATACCGGCATGGATGTGGAAAAAAAAGAGAGGTGCCCAAATCTATATCTTCCCAATCGGAAGTTGAGGATAGCTTTGAATAGTTCGTACAAAGCAGGTTTTGAGACAGAAATGAGCTAGGCGAGCCTGAAGGCAGTCAGGAAGATGCGCCAACGGCAGAGGACAATCATCCAGCTTATATAATCGACATAAGCTAACATAATCAAGTTAATAAGGGAGTAATTACTCATTGACGTCCACCCGAGCGCAGCCGTACGGCTACAAAGGAAAGCTATACAGCTTTCTCAGAAACTACGTAGTCAAAGAAAAATTCGTCCTGGTCCGGGGTACGAACAAAGGACCACCGCTACACCGGAGCAGTCGCTCTACCAATTGAGCTAACCAGGACGGCAAGCTTGGACCTCAATGAGTAATTACTCCCTTATTACAAATCTACTCCACCTTGGGGGATTCTCCGAAACATTTGGTCATAATCAAGTTAAATTTGAGTAACTTCGTTCTGTTTCATTACCCTCACAAATTACTTCCTCGGTATTTTATGCTGCCGCTTCCAATCGCTTTTACGAGTGAAAGTTCCCATCTAGTTGTTCATCTTGCCTCATTCATACATTATTTTGTTTGTTTGTTGTTCTTTAACGTGCACGGGGCTTTAGCATCTCGCTCCCATCACCGCAACGGCACCTTGAGTCTCAAGGTGATGGTGCTTGGTGCCACCACGGACCCTTAGCCCCCTTATACGGAAGCTGTCATCCGCACCGTGGCGATAGTTTTTAAGGTGAATGTTAGAAACCATGAACGGCGGCGGTCGGAGCCATGGTCAAGTTCCCGCCGACGGGCTCCCCGTCTGTTTACGAGTCAGGGGCTCCGGGACCTTTCTGTAAATAAGAATGGGCAACACAGGCGACATTTCAGGAACCGTCAGCATACCTATATCGCATGAGTACCTCTTCCTCCAAAAAGCCTGATGAATTCCTGAAAAGGAACTGCACCGTAGAAGGCTCCACCAGAAATCGAGCGCACTGTGACTACTTTCCTCGTTTCCTGATATTTTTTAATTATTTATTGCAAGTACCTACAGCGCCCATGAGGCATTATGGGGGGATATTACTACATACAATAACACATCCACAGAATATATTGGGAAACATGTCAGCAAGGATAACACAGCATACTAAGAGAAGACTAAGTTCACAAGTAGTATGAATGGTAACACATCGGCAAAGCGCTGGTAAACGCACGAGACCTGGAAGAAATACATCAGGTTATCATTTCAACAGCACTTTGGAAACCAGGTGCACAAACCACATCAATCGGAAGCTTATTCCAGTCCAGAATTGTGGTAGGAAAAACGAATACTTAAATACATTAATGCGGCATTGATAACTCTTCATCTTTTTCGTGTTGTCTAGTCTCTCCGAAATGTAATACGGCTGCTTTAGATAAGTGTTTTTATCAATACCAGTGCAATCATTGTAAATGCGGTTATTCTCACTCCCTAGTAGATAACGACAAAGTTCCTGCAGTGTCTGTTTTTGTTATTGCTAGAACCCTTGAGAGAATGATAGGAAAAAATTACAAAGCAAAAACACTTTCATCCGATGACCTTCTGGTTAAAGTTTCGCAGGAAGATCACTATGACATCCTCTCAAGCAAAAGCAGTTTGCTCACCTTCTGGTGACAGTCACCCCTCAAACGGAATCTAAACACTGTACAAGGTGGTATATCAGAATGCGGTCTGATCTCCTGAAATGCTTCAAGGTGCGATTGCCCTTCGCCGCATCACTATGAGGCGAAACGAGGCAGAGGCGTCCGATATCGCCTTAACATTTGAACGGTGCCGTCTACCAGATACTGTGAAATCGGAATCATCCACTGTAAAATCTGTCCCTATATCCCAAACCCGAGAAGATTTTTCAACTACGAAGAGTACGGACACGGATCCAAAACATGCCGTGGAAATCTCATCAATGCGAAGAGCGGTGCCCATGAGCGCCTGACTGATAACTGCAGTGCCGGTCAAGCAGAATGTCCCAACTGTCACAGGACACACGCTGCGCATTCACGAACACGTCAGGCGTTCCAGAAAGAGAAAAAAAAAGTAATCCAGATAAAGGTTACAGAAAAGAACGTTTTCTGAAGCCCGGACGAAGCTCTAGCTTCTCTCCGGAAGATCCTACGCTGACGCAGCGTGCAGAGGCGGGCGCCGTCTGGGCACGCAATACACCATCGCCAACATTCCCTGTCCCAGAGGTCAACTTTTCACAGAGCTCTGAGAAAATACAGGCACGCGAGAAAGAGTCTCTCCCTCTTGACGAATCCACATCTGCTTCCGCGTCTCCAGTGGAGGTAATACCAGGCTTCTCAGCGTCGGAGACGCTGATGGAGTCCCCCAAATAGAGGCGGATTTTCCAAGGCCGTCTCAAACCGAAGACATCTGTCAATTTAGCAGGATAATAAATGCGGCTATATGTGAATAACTGCGGCTAGTTTTCGCGTCCTCGCTTACAACTATGGCTGTCGAAAGCATTATGCACTGGAACTGCCGAGGGCTACAAAGAAGCTGGTTGGCATCGAAATACTCGCGCAGTATCAACCAAACATAGTTTGCCTACGGTAAACTCAACGAAACTTTCTGGAAAAATATGTAGTGTACCGGAAGGACTGGCAAGGAAGTACCTCCTCATCAGGTGTCGTTGCTGTTGTTTTTCAGAATTCAATTGCCTCTCAGATTTAGAGGCAGTGGCAATACGAGCACTAACATGTAGTAGAGTAATAACCGTATGTTGCCTATACATACCACCACATCATCAACTTTCCATTGACTAACTTGAAAAACTCATTTACCAGCTTCCGGAGCCGTTCCTGTTGGTCGGCGATATTCACGCACACCACCCACTGTGGGGAGGTATTAGAACCGATTCTCGAGTTGCGCTAGTCGAAAAATTCATATTGTTATCTGGGTCATGCATATTCTATAGAAGAGAACCAACATGCTTTAATGCAGCACACAGCTAACGCGCTGCGATAGACCTTGCTATTGGCAGCTACTGTGAGGGCTGTTGTAGATAATCTCTATAGAAGTGACCTCTTTCCCATATCTCTAAAATGCGCATAAAATATAAACCCGAAGGTAAATAATCCTAGTATGTTTAAAGAACGGATTGCTGATCGAAAGATGCTCCATTGTCATCTTCATCAATTTCATAACTAGGTATAGATGAATTTCAATTCTTGGTCGCACTGCGTATTATAGGCGCTGCACAGAAATCCAGCTTAAAGACACCAGTTGAAATACAAAGCAAACGTAGAGCAGGGCAGGATGCACACTGCAGAAGAGCTCGTGAGAACGAAAATAATTCGTTGTAAAAGTTTCGCTATAATTCTACGGTTGGCAACTTGAACTTTAAGCGAGCTAAAGCAAATGCAAGCGTACTCGATGTATCCAAGCGGGAAAGTTAGCAGTCGTTTCTCTCCTGTGTAAATTCTTACGCAGATACGCATAAAGTGTACTGTACACTAAAAGCACTTCGAGGGCATAGTGCACGTACATTACCTCTTGTTATCACTGCTGGCGGTACATTTCGGCACCAAGCAGATGCTCTAGGCAAACACTTCTAGCTCAGTGCATTAAGCAGAAAAAATCAGGGGGCACTTTGGCTCACTAAAGTGCTGCAAGGCGAAAGCGTTTCCTGGCCACTGTTTGTTTTTATTTACTTTTTTATTTTTCATATCTTGTTTTTATTTATTTTTGCTCCTATTCTTAACTTTATTGTTTTTATTTTTATTTTCACATCTTATTTTTAGTTTTTATTTTCCTTTTCTTGACTTTACTCCTTTTATTTTATTTATAAAGCCCATGCATTCACTAGATGCGCCTTTATTAATGCTGGAACCTTGAGCCTATTAAGCAGTGACGCCGAAAGGCGGACGAATCTGCCGACGCGTCTGTCGACATTCCTGCCGACGCGTCTGTCGACACGGCTGCCGACGCGTCTGCTAACAACAGTATGGGGCATTAAAGGCTTTCGCCTTAATAGCCGAGCGTTCGTTATATCTGTCGCAGTTATACGTGTAAATCAAACGTGTGTTGAATCGGTAAAAATGAAAGTGCTCGTAGGTTGGACAAGTCCAGATCTTGCAGAGATCGTCCTTCGATTAATATTTTCGCTTCCTACGCTGAAAAGCAGATTTTAAGGATTGCTATTTTTTTTTAGGCCAAACTGGCGCTAAGGTCTCCTTTTCAATGTTTCAATGACTAATTATCGACTTTTCGCTCTTCTGTCAATCGGTATATGTGCATTCTTATTTTACATTGCCCATTCCTGTTAGTTACTTAGAAATGTTTACGGTACCTGTTTAATTGGCTCACCTTACATGCTTAATGTCATGTGTTTTTGTTAATGTGATTGTATCTTGTAACCTTGGCATGTGTACATATGTAAATAAATTTTTTCTAAAAAAAACAAAAACAAAAAGAAAGCAAAGTTAGCATTTAAGAGGATTTTTGGGAAGGGGTACGCAAGGAAAAATAAAGTGTAGGAAGTTTCGCGAAAATCAGTGTCGAAGAAGTCAATCTCACGCACGATGCTTCATAAACGGCAAGAAATACGTGTACCACGGTAATAAAAGCCAGGTCGCACCTGTCATGTGAAAGTCAGCATAATGAAGCGGTGATTTCTTTTCTCGAAATTAATTTCCGATGCATTAAAAGAAAAGGTTTATGAAATTGGTGTATTCGTTGATATGGTTAGGCCGTCCGTTAATCTGGTCACGGGATAATGGTTAGGTAGTGAAGTTGCTGATTAAGTATAGTCAGATGGCTTTCAATGTTACAGAAAGCATAGAAACTTGTATGGCAGAGGTGCGTTCAAGATGTTTTGTGGGTTACATGAAATAATGCTTTCTTGTCACTCTTGTGAAGCTGCACTCTTTTTTTTGTTTGTTTCCTGTAACCCCACTATAATGCCTTTGGCGCTATGGGTTTCTGGAAAAAAAAACCCTAGATGCCCTACAGGTGCGTCAACGTAGACATGCTGGACCAAAACTGCTGAAGCGAGCATAACGCATTAAAAGGACTTACCGAGCGCTAAAACTTGTATTGGGAAATTGAAAGCAAGTTCCGGCATTGGCGTCATGGCATTCGTTGGTCGCTCCGTTCGCACAGAGAACAACCGTGGATGTTTAAATCGCGACGAAAAGGAATATAAATAGGCACCCTACGTCACGTAGAAAGCACAAACAACGTATACTAGTGCACGGAGTCAGAAACTAGCCAGCTGATGTCCACGGACGTAATGCAAAATATGCTACGTTTTATGCGCAACAGGAGCTCTGTTATTGGTAAGCGCAACATGCGTTGATGAGGAATTCTATGAATGGCATTTTCTATTAATTTCCTGAACATGGTCGTCTTAGTAAATTACAAACGCTACTGAAGTTTCTTTCTCAGTCTCCAGCCAGCAGTAGGAAGTTCTTTTCTCATTTTTCACTTTCTGTTGTTTGCAGTCTATTAACCAATGAGTTTTATTTCATCATCAGGTGTCAGTGTGGTGCTAGGTTCGGAGACATTCTCGCAGAAAAAGACGTTGCCTGCTACAAAGAGTAACTGAAAGTACAAAGCGTCACTACGAGCTATGCGTGCTTAACAAAGCACCCTCCGTTACAGCTGTACTGTCTGAATCGAGAAATAGTGGAACTTGAATACTTACAGTTGACGTATTACTGCCCTGCAGCCTTGGGCAGCGGGAAATGCTTTGGTATACTAATCAAGACAACGACAATATGCAGCGCATACTTCTATTTATTTGTGCACATGCCAAGAGGGAAACACTATTACACGAATGCAGGCACTGTTGCTTCTTCCGTTGCTGGGTTCATAGGGTCTTCCAGCAGCTGCTCGAGGGCTTGCATACCAAAAAGAATGGACCGCCAGATTGCGCGCAAAGAGGGAAACTATAAACATTTGAAAAAGTCCTAATTTGTAAAGAAAAAACTTTATTCCGTTATTCCAAACCCCAAACCTAACTCTGACACTGATATGAAAGTATAGGTTGCAGCAAGACAAAGCACGTTTCATTTATTGCCCCTTCAGTCCTTCGAACACTTTGCCTCATGCTGAATTCCAATGGCAGATCGGGATCAAGTTTTTCTGCTCGTTTTGGATCAGTCGTATTCCAATGGTAAAATGGGAGCGCGAGTTGTATATTCCAATGGCAGATCGGGATCAGGCGTAAATCCCGGATCGCTCCGTGGAGCAGCAAAACTTGATCCGCCGAAATCGGCGGATTTGACCGGAACCTCGCGTGACGTTTTCTTTTCCCCCGCGTCTGCTTCCTGTCGCGACCAGCAGCAGCCGCTTCGTTCCTGTCGTCGCTACGTGGCGAGCCAGGACAGCCGGGCACTTTCCAGTCAACAGTGGACGGCAATGATCTTGCTTCGAGCCGTGCGGCACTAATTTTGCCTCATGGAAGTGACAGTTCCGACTCGGGCACTGAAAGCTCAGAGTCCAGCAGTGAAGATTCGTCTGAAACGGACAGCGAGTGTGAAGCTGCCGACCTGTATGCCTGCCGCCGGCGTCAGAAAAATGCGCTAATATTCTTTGTTCGCGTTCATAACAAGCCCTGGAGTAGATGAATGTAAAAAATTAATCATTTTTGAGGATCGTTGGCCAATACCGAGTTGCTGGTAGAAGTGATAACTGCGATACAAGCAAATTTCTTCCCGATGGCCAGTGCGGCAGGCCTGCTGTTTGCTAGCTCCGCTGTTGGAGGCGTCGCAGAAATCGATCATGTCTTTATTTTATTATGAGACGAGGAACACAGTAAAACGGTGACGCTGGTAGCACCTTTACTACAGCGCTGGCCAGTTCCGAAGCGCCCTCAGCTGCGGCATCGATGAAAAACAGTTAGGCTTAGCGACGTCTACGGCAGCCAGGGAAAAACGGCCGGGGGGCAGCGCAGTTCGTCGCTCGGCGTGTCCGCGGGCGGCGTCGTTGCCGAAAGCTCGACTGTCTCGCTGATTGGCTCAGCGGCTTGCGTTTCGCAGTCGCAAGGCTGGAAAATCGAGCAGCGAGCGACTTGCCTGCGCGTCGTCCGCCACTTCTTTCGTGAACGGTAGGGACAGGCTCACCGGCTCTCCGAAGACCGCGGCCGCATACTCGCGTGTTCACGGAGAGTGGTCCATCCTGTACATACGCTTTGGTTTTGGTTTTACATTACGGCCTTCGTACTACCTCCTTTTTGTTTCGCCGAGACGGCGTCTGTCAACGCGGAGATAGCGCCTCGCGCAACTCCTATCGCACTTTAACACGAAGCCAACGATGCTAGCTCGGCGTCCGCTCCGGCGGCGCGCCTAGTTTCGCGGCTCGCCGCTGCGGCGCTGGCGTTGCGCTCCCGAGGGCGCACTCGTATTCCAATCGTAAAATGGGAGGTGGCGAAGCTACGCGCTCCGACGCGCTCCGTACGCGATCCCACGGAGCGGTCTCGATCTGCCATTGGAATTCAGCATCAGACAGGATCCCCGTCAGAAAATCGACAAAAGAGAAGAAAAGCAGCTCGGAATGTTGCAACGGTAGCTGTGTGCACCGCGCTGGAAACTGCGCTTTCACCCTGCTGAAAAAAATCTATGATGTAATAAGCTCATAGAGGCTTCCTCATAAAATATTACACAATTCGTATAATATTCTGTGACATCTTTTTGATGACTGCACGACTTTACAGAAATGTATGAAATTTGTATGATAATTTTCTATGATTTGTATGATAATTCTATGATATTTGTGTGACGAACTCTATGAGTTTATTGCATCGTACAACTTTTTTCAGCAGGGCAAATCATCAGTGGCCAACGCTTCCATAATTGGCGATATGCTGGACACCAATCAAAGTTTGTGTTTAGATGTGGTGACAGGCCAACCATTGGCCATTCTAAGGAAGGCCAAGCATGGGCAACAATTGGAAATGCCTTGACCATCATAAGGCCTTCACTCTAACACCACGTTAAATCCAAGCAGTTCCTTTGATTGTAGGCCAATCATCTTGGTCAATTAGTATTTTAGCTTTTTCCTAGAACCATTTTTTTTTCACTAACTGCAGCTGCTTCTAGATGCCTGGACCCTTCTGTGAGATTTATTAACTGTACACATTAATTTTGGGGCCACCACTTGCCAAACACCTCAAATATATACAATCCCTTCTAGAAGATCTCAGTCTCAAAAAACACCAATATCACCACATGACCGGATGGTGTGAAATGCAGCAGTAAGCAGCTGACAGCATTGCTGCAAAAAGACTTCTGTAAAGAAAGGTGCAAAGTACTATTTGAGCCAAGCACCTAAAGAATTACACATATTTGTAAATTTGCCAAAGGCTACACGCATGTCTTTTTTTTTTGCTTCGCATTTACAGCACATTTCAATTATGGTGAGGCACCGTAAATTCAAGGACTGTTAGATCACTTAGTTAAATCACTTAATTTCACAAAAGCCACGATGACGGTAACGCTACCAAGGCATTCAAAAATCTTACCCGAGTATAAACACTGCTAATGAGTTATCTCGGAAATGTCGTTCAAATGCAATATAAATATTATTTTACGGAAAATACCGCTTCTCTTGCTTGACAAACCGAAAAAGTAGCCGTAAACTCGCGTGTCAGCATACAAGCCGAGAGTATCTGTCAGAAGTGCTGGTAAAAATGTTTTTACTTATTTTACAGGCCTAAGATACAGGACTTAGGCAGGAGTGGACAATACAAATCAACAAATTCAGAAACAGCAAACAATTAGATACAGGACGTTGAATGATAAATCAGAACAAAGACACAAGATTCTGTTTACAACATGAATGCATTTTGATGGGGGGAGGAACAAGGGCGCAGAGGAATCACGAAACCGTTGTACAGTTGACCGTATCGGCGGATAACAATTCCAATCGCAAATAGTGCGCAAGGAAAGGAATTTTTAAATGCGTTAGTCCTGCACGAAAAATCTAGGACTCTTTTGGTGTGATAGAGCGCGTAGAGCGGCGGCGCAGGCTGCCGAGATTTCGGCTTCTACCCGACGCGCTGCCACAGCTAGCTCGTTCAAGTCGCCGCAGTGACTTCTTCCGCAAATAGAGAGCAAACGTGGGGTGGCTCTGTCGGACAATCCTTTCCACTCGCTCCGCATTCGAAGCTCCGGGATCGGCGTAGACGTATTGCTCCTGCATCGCCCTGACGTTCTGGACCAGTTCCAACTCCCTCTGCATCCGCAGCATCCGCACACGAGCGGACCGGATCGCGGATGGTCCGGGCGCGTCAGCGCTGTCCGCGTGCCACGTAACGTGAACGTCCCTGCTCTGAGCGACCTTGAGCCGGCGGCGTGCACTTTTCTGGGCGCGGACCGCGGACCGAATGAAAAAGGCCAGCGCCTTTTTCAGTCCGAGGGCTTGTCGGCGGACCGGGATTGTTTTTGCTTCTAGGTGCGCTCGTCTGGCTAGCTATCCTGAATGAAGTCGGCTTTGCTCCGTGCTGGCGCCTTTCGTTTTGGCGCGCTTTTCGCCGCATTTGCAGCTCGAGTGCAGCATTGTGTGTCCTCCTTTTCGTATTTCTCTCACTGCGTCGTACTGTGTATTTGAGCGTGTGCGTAAATACCCGCTTAGCTTTGTTGTTTCTGCTTATTTGAGTGAATATGGAGAGGAGGAGCTCTGTGAGCCAGTATCTGGTAAAACTGCTCTGGACTAAGCCGCAGCAAGCGTTTTGTACTCTCCGGGTCGCATTCAAGTAGGTCCTCGTACAGCAGGTCCTGCATGGCCAAACACTGTTTTTCCAACCTTGACTTTGTCCAACATAACCGTTTTAGACGCGAAAGCTTCCTTCTCGCCCTCAGACGCTTTAATGGCGACAACCAGTGCGGCGAGACGACGTTTTCGTTCGGCGTTCATGTTTAAACTCTCGGCAGCTGAGTTTTCGAAGCCACGCTAACAGCGCAAGCCCGCTGTGGGCGAGAGTATGCGCGGATTGTCCGCTGCGTTCGTGTGAATGCCCGACGTTCAGACCGACTCCCGGATGCACGTGTCACGATAACCGCGCTGACGCGCGCGTACCATCCGCGATTCGGTCCGCACGTCTGGGCCCACCTTCATGGAGATACGATCACGTGGTGGGTACACCAGTAATGGCAAGGATTTGGGTTCGGTTCAGCTACGGTTTCGGGTGAAAATTCGGGTTCTGTTCCTGTTTCGGGTTCAGGTTCGGTTCCGGTTCGACACTATGCTTTAGACAGTCAAAGTGCCCCTGAATTATTTGCTGTCCTTTTCGCCAAAGGTAGCTTCATATTCGCTACTGAGAGCATAATTAGCATTCGACTCGAAGAATTTTTTCTACTGCTAATTGCAACGAAAAATTTAGCGGCAACAACGCGGCACATAAGAGAGCGCGAAGAGTGAAAGAACATCTGGCGAGCGCGGCGCCTTGGCTTTCATGCTCATTGATGGCAAAATCACCGAGGTCCTTATCTGTGGGAATGAATGAACACCGTCCTGACGTACTTCCATCTCTTGGGGACACAGCTGGAACACCTTGGTTACTCTACTGTTGACTCCGTAAATGCATCTCTCAGTTAGACCGCTATGTCATATGCGGATCTGTCACGCAAATAATGTCACAACTTCGGCTTCAGTGCCCATGGGGATTCTAGAGCACGTCAGAATTAAGCGCTCACCGTCAAAAACGTGACCGCTTTCCACAAACCAGCGCGAATTTCATCGCAAGCCAGGAACAGCAATACATTTTCAAAGCGACCAGTTATATGCATGGACACATCCACAGACCACGTACGGACCTTTGCAAATACATCATCTTGCCCTGTGTAGCAATATATTTATGATGACGATGATCACGTCCACGTTCACACCCCTTTTCAACGGGCTGTCACGTTGTTGTGAGCCGCCAGACATCACAGTGCCCCCTTACGCTGAGTTTGCTCGCGAATAGAGGGCAGCGCGAGATGAGCGAAGAGGACAGCAGTTCCTAGAATTTTCCTTCCCTCGGTGTGTTGTCGCACTCGGCACATCACTCACGTGGCCTTTTCTCCCGTGCTCCGGTCCGTCGTGTGGACACTGATGTTCTAGAAGACCGTGGTTACCGCTCCAAACAGTGCACATCTCGGAGATACGGTCACGTGGTGGGTACACCAATAATGGAAAGGCTTCATCGCTCTTAGGCGTTTTTCAATGCCAAATTAAAATTATATATTTTTGTTTCCTCCGATATGGCACTGCTCCACTCTTACATCATGGTACTTTTTTTTCGATAATCTCATGACACGTGTTTCAGTCAGTAATTAATATACTGTCTCTTTAATGAGCACAGACCTCGATGTTTCATAAATGCTGCACTTACCTCCCAGTATCCAGCGACCTAGTACCAAGCACCCATTGCCAGTAACCCTGCGTTATTCCCAACACTGCTTCGTTATCAGATATGGCAGCTGGTGACTGAGTTCCAGTTGCTCTGGGAATGGGTATTCTAGCCAATATCGACGAGCAGTGCCAGAAAGGAGACAAATGCAAAACAAACCTGTTCATTTTGGCGAAAATGGTGGAGCGAGAGCTGACCCGCTGCATGAGACACATTCACTCAAGGCGCAACGCTGACACAGTGCAAATGGTGAGAATTTTGTAGCCCTCCAATCTCCGAGATTAGACATGAAGGCATGCTGATGTCCGCTGCATCCCAGTCTCCATGGGTCACACATGAAGTATTGCTGGTGTCCTGCTCCATAAGGTCGGTGGTTATGTCTTCATGCAGATGATGTTAAACTAGTCGCGAAACCTATGCCGGGTTTTCTATCAGTGACCTCACCACATTGCATACCTTGCTGTGCAATGTACAGTTAGCTGTGCAGTGAATTCTTCTGAGCTGTACAGTTAGCTGTGCAGTGAATTCTTCGACGCATCCTGTGAAGCTTGGAATTTCCGCGATGTAGGGAATAGCCTCCGGAACCGTCCAGCCACGAGGGCTTTCAGACCAGCAACGCCAGATGCTCCAGCAGGTTTTCCACTTTCTCTTCGTCAACCATGTTCCACTGAGGATCATAGTCAGCAGTCGTGTTGTCCGGGATCCAGGCAGCAGGCGGGGTAGGGGTCCTGAAGCCAGTGTACTCCTGCGTAGAGTAAATATGCCGACTCTAGATCGAGAGCTCCACATTCTTGGAACTGCTGTCGCAGCCTTTATGGCGACACATCTTACACTCTAATCCCGGTAACCCTTAATATAGGTGCACACTTTCACAAATTTGTGCACCGATAATTTTCAGAGTTACAGCGTACCGCATACGTTTTACCAGTTACACTGTGCCTTTGAATTTGGTGTCGGCCATGAACTGGATGCAGGTTACGCTGTAACCCTCAGCGTTGCTCTCATTTTTGAGAAATTTAAAGGTTAAGCGGTAACCCTCAATCTTACCGTCAGCTGTGAATATTTGCAAGTTACGTCGCAACCTTCATCCTATCTTAGTACTTCACAGGTTACATGTCAACTCTCATTTTCTTCTTTCAATTTATGCATTCATGCACACTGCCGCCCTTGCGTTTCTCCTCCGAAACGCGGCTCGGTTTGAACATAAGACCTCTGGCTCAGTAGCCGAGGTCGCATGGAGGTTCGAACCACTATGGCGGGTTAATGTTTCAACAAATAAGTCTTCGACCCGTCCAAGTTGAAGATAACTGTACGGCGCAGTAGTAAAATGCGCGCTTCAATGTTAAGCCGCTGTTGTGCACATGCAAAAAGGAATAAATGGTATGAGGCACAATTTGTTTTATTGAACCACACTGCTTGAAAATAATATACATAGTGAGAACGGGCCAGACTTTGGCTCTGTAAAGATTACTAACAAACCGTCGCGGCAAGCTCCACAGCTTTACAATATCTTATTCAAAACAGTCAGGAACTTCCTCAGGTGCGCTGAAACAAGGCCCCTAGGAATAATTTCCCCCGGCAGCACTATTTTTTGCACCAGAAAATGAATTTGTGAAAAAGAAGAGGGATACTCCAAGTTCTTCACGTAATAGATGAGAAGACAAATAATTAATGCACGCTGCAGGCCACCTGAGCAGACTCTGATGACTTCGTTTAGGCTGCCAGCAAAAACAAACGTTCCGTCCGTGCAAGTGTAGATGTGAGGCGCCGTCACTTGCACTTCACCTGCCGGCAGTGCCGCCTAAAAAAAAAGTAAGATGTACTTAACACAGAAGAGAGTTACCGGCTCCCATACGAAGCAGTTTAATGGTGCTCTAAGAGTCATGGTTGCGACATACAGGCGAGAAAGATTTATCGTACACTCGTTTCACTGCTTCATCTCTGCTGTTATGCAGATTTTTAAAGGAGATTGGAAGCACAAGGTGCACATCAATTGCACAATTCTTCTTTAAATCTCATTCAGCAATCTAAACTTTAGCAAGGCTGTTGACGCACCCTCACGCCTTGAGGCAATGGAAATCACGGCGGCGACTTCGAACCAGCGAATAGACACGGGAAACACGCATTGTACGCCGGCCGGCATGATGGATGGAAAGCGCTGGACCAAGTAATGCGTAGTAACGGCGCCTCGCGCCATGTTTTCGCCCGACATTACATTGCCTACGGGATCGGATATTCCTTCACCGACTGTTCCTACAACACAAATTAGTGCTCCATAGTGCAGCCTATCATAAAGACACCTGCAGAAGAAGGTTCTGCTACCGAAACATGCGGCTCAATTAAGTCGACATTGGGCTGGCAGCATTGCGCCATTCGTAACATACACGATACTCGCTGTCAAAGGCGGCGCAGTCACTATGCCAAGTGTGAAAACAGAACAACAGGAATCCTGCACATGCGTTCCCTGTCGAGCTGCTGAGCTCCCTTTCATCCGAAAGGATTACTCACGAAGTCGCACTTAGCGCACAATAATGCACGCAAGCAAAGCAAGAGATGCGCTACACACAGTTCTACTAAGGGGCTCAATTTCCGCCTTTGTTCATGTGCAAACAAGCTTGCTACAACAACATAAATAACCACCAGGTAAAAATCCACGTAAAGGTACTCAGCGATCTCGTTCATCTTCCCGTGCGCTGCCGGGCAGTGTCCGCAGTACTCGCACTTCAGTTTCGATTCCGGCAAAACCATGCACTGCGGGCACTCGCAGTTATCTTCACTGCACCGCCCGCCAAACACGTCCGTGCTGCTGGCCGCCATCTTGACTTCTATCCCACCATCCACTCGCGAAACGAGATGACGCATCTTTGGCGAGCGCCTTCGCAGTTATTCTCCTCCTCATTCTCCTCCTCTCTCTGAGAGCTGCGCACGCGGCCCGCGCCAACCGTGCTGCCGCAAGCGAAAGGCGGACAGAGTAGCGCAGCTCCCACGAAGAGGCTACGCACAGAAGTGAGAACGAACTCTTGCGCCGTCACGTGGACTCTTGAGTGCGCGCGTGCCTGCTCGGTATAGCCCCGCGCTTGACAGCTCCAATGCCCGCATGGTGTCGAAATTGATGTCATCCGTGCCGCTGGCATCTTTTCGCTACCTCGGGCCTTTCTTTAAGAAGCTGAGATCCAATCCTCTCCGCATTCTATGGACGTAACATGCAAGAAGTCCAATCCAACATTTCCAATCCTTGTTAAAGGGCCTAATTGGACGATATTTAACCTTAGAATAACACAACTACTTTATGCTTCCTTGCTAAAAATCATGCACCGAGCTTATGTCGCGGGAATTATCATTTAAAACGTGCCATAACACGACGCGCAGGATAAGCTTCTACTTCATTCCGCATATACGATGCACATGCTAACACGCTTTTTGCTTTGCAGCGGTGCGCAAAAAAGAATACTCGTTTCGCGGGCTCCGCAATGCAAATGCAAGTGGTAAAAGATGGCGGCAGCGAGAAAACAGCCGACCCGGCTGCCCCGCTTTCCGTCTTGTCGGGAGGCGTCGCATGGCGGGAAAAGCACGCAGTGGCCTTGAAAAAGAATCAATTTTTTTTTTTCGTTTCAACGGGATCGCCGCGCCGATTATAGGTTACCGTAATCTGAGAGGTGCGTTTTATCGGTTACAAAACCAAAAAAAAAAACTGGTTTTGGGCATTTTTTTCTATGGGTTACAAGCAGGGTATCGAACCGGAACCGAACCTAAACCCGAAACCGGAACCGAACCCGAATTTTTGCCCGGAACTGGAACCGAACCGAACCCACATTTTTTTCGCCATCTTGGAACTGAACCCGAACCGGAGCGTTTCAAAGGAACCGTTCCGAACCGGTTCGGGACTCGGTTCAGCCGCACATTTTGTGCAACATGGCATACTTTTTTTTTCTTTTTTTTTTGCAGCCCAAATGGCATATGCCAGCGCGTAGATTTACACAGCGAAAGCTGTCGGCGCTATGGAGTACGAAAATGGCATCCAGTCGAAATGGCATTCAGGTCAACAACAAAACTGAAAGAAGTCTCGTGTCTAGGAAGGAAGCTAATTGGCGTTTCCGCAATGTGCTTTTGGTAATTCTGAAGTATTTTACGCCACATTGACGTGAAATGCTGGATTTTATAGTATCCCCCTTTCACATGCTTACACACAGCTTTAATCGAATTGTTAGCACTGCGTTAACTCGTAAAGCACTGAGTGAGAATGGTTTCCTTTTTTGTGTGTGCCGAGTACCATAAATATGTTAAGCATAGGCGCAATGACCCAATCCTGTTGTCCTATATTTACTTTCTGAGGCATTCCTTGTCTCAGATAGCAGATAACGAATAAGACCCCTCACGATGGCTCAGTGGCTGTGGTGCTCGGCTGCTAATGCCAAGGTTGCAGGCTTGATACCGGTGGCGAGGTCGCATTTTGATAGCGACGAAAGGCAAAAATGCGTGTGCGCTGTGCGATGTGAGCGCACTCTGAGTAACCCCAGCTGGTCTACGCTAATCTGGAGTCCTCCACTACAGCGTTCCTGATAGACTCCGCGCTGCTTCGACGCGTTAGAACACACATAATACTATTATTACAAAACAAAGAAATATACATATGTGTTTTCTTTGTAAAGAATCCGAACATTCTTTGTTGCACACGACGGAAATAAGCAATGAAAGGCAGGAATGTAGCAGCGGTACGATACTTAGAAAAAAATATAGTGATTACACAAAGAGGCAATGCGGAAATACATGCGCTCGCTGAGATGTGAAAACACCTAGAAAGGTGCTACTGAAATGAAATGTTATTGCGATGAAGGGATTTTCTGTTATGTCGATGCATTGAAATTGTTCTGCTTATATAAAAATAATGCCAATCGCTAGCGGGCAGCTTCGTCACGCTCTTCTCAAATTGCTGTATCTTGAATTCTCTGACGGGCGGCTTATATCTGCCTCTGCCGCACATGAGGGAAGCCAATAATAACCGAAACCAAGGAGCATAGGGGATGTACTTTTTTATAAGTAATTTGTGGTGTTCATCAACAGGAGCTTAAAGAGTAATTATTTTTAACGATAATTGATTAAACTGACGAAAAAACACATGCCGTCAGTAAGATCCGAACCCTTGACCTCGGAATTTTGAGTCCGGTGCTCTACCAACTGAGCTACGGCGACGATTTTTTTCTTTATTCCACGGATATAGTGCCGAAAAGGAAAATCGGAGGAAGTCCATGCCACAAAACACCAGGCTGTGTAATACCAGCCCACCATACCCTTGCAAATCCCCACCTCCCTAAACATAAGGAGTCTGGGAGGCACGCCCATGCATCTAGATAGGGGAGCCAACAAGGCGGCCCTTCCAGGGTAACATATACCCCCCTTACCAAAGCGCACTGTTCATGGAACAACTATTTCGATGACCGCAGTGATTCGGCAGTGGTCCATCATACGGTTGTTGAGACTAAATAGTCACAGCAACATCACACGACACAACACACAACACAGTCACACGACACAACGCAGTTTTTCTCCAGTGGCAAAAAACGGGTACTAATCCGTGTGATTTCAATGTCCTTCTCAAGTGTACGTTTGCCGTAATTATGTTGCAGAAGAACGTAGCATCTTTGCACAGAATAAAACAATGGTCAATGGTCTCTGGCGCATTGCGTCGGTGGCAAATTACCGTTCATGATACAAACATCTCAGCATGAAGTAATGCCGCGACAGGCAGCGTCGCTGTGTGACGTTTAAAGAAGAACGGTTTTGCAGCAGAAGAAATAAATGTACATTCGCTTAACACGTTTCAAAGCACTGGTGTTAAGGAACTCCAGAAGAGGTTGCCGATAAAACATTACAGGAAACAAATACCCTGTACATGAGTCGTCTGCCTTCTGGAGAGGCTATACAGGTAGTCTAAAGAAAAGCGCGCAGTGAGGAAATTTAAAGTGACCGCTACTTCCGCGCTGCGGCGACGACTGTCTATCTTTTTGGCTTTCGGGGCATATATGTGTAGTGCAACCGAACCATGAGAGTGTTCACCAGCGCCACCCTCGTCAATAGTAGTGAACGTAATGCGTCTTCTTTTACCGAGAGTGCCACATAAAAAACGTAGTCGAACGGTGAGGGCGGAAGCTGTGCGAGAACCCTCGCTTCAGGTTGTTTGTGTCTGAGGCGAGAGGCTTAAGGTTGGTTCACATGCAAGCGAATGGGCGACTGAGCGGCGCGTCCTAGCGAAAATTTCCAACTTCTTGGAATCTCGCCGCTGACCACCACGACGACTCAAAAACAAGTTTTTGCATCGCGGCGTCAGGATTCGCTAGCGTTTTCGCGTTCATTTGTGGAACGCTTTGCGACGGCACACGTGCAGCATTCACAGCATTCCACCTCAGGTAGATCGGCTGCAGGTAGATGGGGCATTTTAGACTGCAGCTATTATGCGCCCGTTCCCGCGTTCCACGTCGTAGTCGGCGTAGTCGGCGTAACCGGTTGTCCAATTAGCAGATCGAATTAAACGCCACCTGGAAGGTGGCTGCCATGGGAAGACCCCAAGAGTGGCTAACAGCATAATACGCCACATTCCAGGTAGCGTGTGATGAGTTGCGCTTAAACTTCGCATTACCGACAATTGCAACCGTCAGTCAATTTTTAAGGCGGAAGCCTTTAATGCCTCATCGTTGTAAGCAGGAGTTGTCGGCATAAATGTCACGCTTTTCAATTGATCGGAATAGTCGTGACGTCACGGTGCGCGGAATTCAAACAGGGCCAATTGTACTATGGCTAGTAACCATGCAACTAATTAAAGGAATGTTATAGTGATGCTCCAAGTGAGTGGGATTGAGTTTACTGAGTTAGTTAATTAACTAATTGGCCTAATTAACCTTTCTAGTAAGACCAGAAAAACTAATTAAACCGAGTACGAAATTGGTCGAGTTCGGGAATCGAACCAGAGTCTCCGGAGTGCGAGGCGAGCATGCTAACCACTCCGCCATGCCAGCTCGATGGTTTGGAATGAACAAAGGAGCGTCTAGTGAATACGGTGTCTTCGTTCACTCCCATCTTCCTCCCTTCCCGTTACGGCGAGGTTGAGGTGTCCACCGAGGTATGCGAGACAGATACATTTCCTTTCCTCAAAAACCAATTTACCGGCGAGCAAGGCGTAGAACCGAACGGGTGATGGCGTTCTGTGGACTCCCTGCAGCGTTGCAAGACGCTGTTGCTTTTCGTTTTAACATCTTAACAACACATCAGTGACGCAAGCAGCAACACTGCGCGTAAGGCTTTCGCCTCACCGCACTTTAGGTCAACAAAGTGCCCCCCTGAATTTTTTTTGCCAGTGAGTGCCCGGATGTGCGCCGACCGAATTGTGCACGCGTGTGCATACAAATGCTTAAGCGCACGCATGCATGGACACACGCACGCGCACGCACGCGCACGCACGCACGCGCACGCACGCGCACGCACGCACGCGCATACACGCACACACGCACACGCACGCGCACACGCACGCGCACACGCACACGCACATACACACACACGCGCACGCACACCACGGAAATTTTTGAATTTTTGAGAAAGCTCAACAGAATGGAAAGCTGGGCTAGTTGTAGGTTGTTCATGATGAAATTTGTGGGCGCGAACAAACAAAAGACAGAGAAGAAACCACAGGACAAGCGCCTTTTCACACCTAGTGTAATGAGAAGGAAACAAACACTTAAATATGAAAAGATATCACAGGTAGGTACATGATGATGATGATGAAAACGTTTATTAAAGCCTTAGTTGAAGGGAAGGCTGATCGGGTCCCTAGTCCGGGACGCCGTTGGTGAAAGCCGCTACCCGTGCTCCGGCGACGAGGGCTCGTTGTTCCTCGAGGTCCGAGCTGGACAGGGCCGCCTCCCAGCCCTCCCGCGTTGGCTGATTTATGATCTCAATGCTGTCATTTTTCTGACAAGCCCATACCATGTGGTACAAGTTTGCCTTCTGGCCACAAAATTTGCACTGTGCCGAAAAGGACTCGGGCTCAATGGCGTGAAGCGTAGCTGGGTTATTGAAAGACATAGCTTGTAGCCTGCGAAGGTGACATTCCTCTGATTTACTGAGACCCTTAGCGGGCCTCGGGAGTGTCTGCCTTTCAAGGCGCAAATGTTGCAATATTTCTGAATATGTCGTTAGCGGAGAGGGGGAGCCAGAATCAGGAAGGGAGGACGTAGAAGGATGCCGGGGAAGAAAAGCTCGGGCCGAAGCGTGTGCGCGCTGGTTTCCTTCAACTCCCTGGTGACCTGGTACCCATATTAATTCCTTCTGTTCAGCTGAAGTCCTACATTGACTAAGAATTTTGCAGGCTAGCGGCGTGATTCTGCCACGCATATAGTTTCTATAAGCCGCCTGGGAATCTGTAACTATGTATTTAGATTCTGAGTGCGTTGCGGCAAGGGCTATCGCTACTTCCTCCATAGCCTGTGTATCCCCGTTACGAACTGAAAGCCCGTCCACGACTTGCATTTGGTGCACCACTGAGATTGTTGATATTCCTTGTACAGGACCCGCAGCGTCCACGAAGCAGGCTCCTTCTTTTGTTGAATAGCACTCGTTCATCTTCTTGCTCCTCGCCACTCGTCTAGCATGATGATGCTCCGGGTGCATGTTTTTGGGAAGCGGAAGCGTAAGGAATTTGCTCTTCCACTCTTTAGGTATATCTTGTCTCCCAGCCACTTGCTGCGGAAAGCTAATATTTAAATCTTCTAAGACCCTGCGGCCGGTCGTAGTTGTGGCCAGTCGCACTACCTGGCTTGTAAGATGGGCGCTAATCAATTCATCAGCCGTGTTGTGTACCCCTAGTTTTAGTAGACGCTCCGTAGATGCTTTCATGGGTAGGCCGAGTGCCTTCTTATAAGCCGTTCGAATGATAACGTCCAGGTGGTTTAGATCGGTCTTCCTCAAACGAAGGTACGGGGCCACGTACACTATCCTGCAGATGACAAAGGCCTGTATTAGTCGAAGGGTATCCTGTTCTTGCATGCCGTTTTTCTTGCTTGTGATCCGAGATATCATACGGATGACTTGTTCGCACACCGTTCGGAGCTTGGTGATAGCTGCTGCGTTCACACCCTTGTTGTTAATGAGCAGCCCCAAAATCCGTATTGTTTCCACCTCGGGAATAGGTGTATCATGGACCGAGATTTCCAGCGATGCAGTATCCCCCTTCCCTCGCAGGACGAGGAGCTCCGACTTGTCCGGGGAACAGCGCAGTCCGCATTCTTCAGCATACTTTTCAACCGTACTGGCAGCCTCTTGGAGGGCCTCCTCCATCTGTCCCATGTTTCCCTCCGTTGTCCATATGGTTATGTCATCCGCGTATAGGGCGTGGCGGATTCCCCTTATGGCATTAAGTTGTTCCGGCAGATGCATGAGGGCAACGTTGAAGAGCAGTGGAGAAAGGACTGCTCCCTGAGGCGTCCCCCTGGTGCCCATGGGTATCGCCTCGGACCTCGTGTCGCCAATCCTGATGTGCGCTTGCCTATCTTGCAAGAAAGCCTTGATGTAATCAAAGGTACGCTTTCCGCAGTGAGTACCCTGTAGATTGTCCAGAATCTTGGAATGCTTCACGTTGTCGAAAGCCCCCTTCAGATCTAATGCTAGTATGGCCCTACTGTTTCGTTTGCGCGGGGGATCGATAACCTCCATCTTCAGCTGCAGTAACACGTCCTGGGTTGACAAGTGTGCCCTAAACCCAAAAATTGTGTGAGGTATAATATTGTGGTCTTCTATATACGTAGAAAGTCGCATGTGTACCGCCTTCTCCATCAGTTTCCCGGCGCACGACGTAAGCGAGATGGGCCTGAGGTTATTGATGTTCACCTCCTTTCCAGGCTTGGGAATAAAGCTGACATCAGCCGTCTTCCATGCCTTGGGTAACTGTCCACTTTTCCAGCATTCGTTGATGTACTGCGTGAGATGTTCAAGCGCTTGCTGATTGAGATTGACAAGCAATCCCACCGTCACCCTGTCGTTCCCTGGAGCCGTGCCCCGCCTCATGGCCATAAGCGCCGCCTGTATTTCCTCGACTTCGAACTCTCTGTCCAGGTCCGGATTGTCCATACCCTCATAATCCCGTACTGGCTCGTTGTCTTTCACTGTACAGAGGTACTTGCTCACGAGGGCTGCAACTAGCTGCTTGTCCGTGCCCGCGAAGCCGTGTAGGGCTCTCTTGAGATTACGTTGCTGATCCCCGCGAGACTTAGAGGGCTCTATCAAACATCTAAGAAGACTCCACGCCGCCTTGGTGCTGAGGGTGCCTTTCATGGAGTCGCATTTGGCCAACCAGTTGTTTTTGGCCAGGGATCGTGCATACTCTTCTGCTTGCAAGCTTAATTTTGCGATCTTGATCTTGAGCTTGCGGTTATGTTTTTGCCTTTTCCACCGCCGTGTGAGACTTCTTCTGGCCTCCCATAGATGTAGTAGGTGGTTGTCAATAGCCGGAACTTCTTCTGATGTCTGAAGCGTACGTGTGAAGCGGTCCCTGACTCTCAGCAGCGACTCAACCCACTCCTCGTACTTTTCAATGGGCGCGTTGAGCGTAGAGTCTTCCGCCTGTCGGAACAACGACCAGTCCGTGAGCCGTGCTTTCCCTCTCGGTCTGCGATGCTTATTGTAGTCGAGGCAGATCTTGAGAATGCAGTGGTCACTCCCTAAGGTCTCCTGCGTGTTGTGCCAATCATAGTTTCTCGCTCCTTTAACCAACGAGAGATCTGGACATGTATCTCTCGAGACACTGTTGCCAATCCTCGTGGGATGCTGCGGGTCAGTAAGAATCGTCAGTGCTAGGTCCGATATGGCCGCAGCGAGTCTCCTGCCCTTAATATCCTCCTTACTATATCCCCACAAGAAGCTATATGCGTTAAAATCCCCCACAATGATGAGAGGTGCACTTTTTGCCAATTGCGCGGCCTTTTGGAAAATCTCATCGAAAGACGCACCCCTGTTCTTCGGTCGACTATATATGTTCAACACATACGCACTTCTGCTAGTGCGTACGTTCGGTAAAAGCTGAATAAATGTATGTTCCACCTCAGTGACTAAATCCAGCTCAATTGTCATAGCCGTGCAATCCTTATGCACGAGAATGCAAGTGGATGAGCTGTTTTGATGCGTGCTGTATGGTCTGAGTTTGGCTTCCGTATTGACGTCCTGCAGTGCAATAATATCTGGTAATTTATCCAACGAATCTACGTATTGCTGTAGCGAATCCCTCTTCTTTCTGAACCCCCGGCAGTTCCACTGCAAAATCTGCAATTTAGGAGGGCGTGCCATGTTCAACACTAAAGGAAATCGCGCTTGGCGCGTCCGCCCCGGTGTTGGGCGAATCATCAGCTGCAAGCTGCCTATTAGTCACGCGGCCAGTTAATTTTGGAACCTTCGTCCGCGTACACTCCGCAAGCTCCTGAAGTTTCCGATCGATTCTGATTTCAAAGGCTTGCAGCTTAATCAGACGGGGCTCTAAGATGCCCTGTAAGACCCGCTCTACCGCTGCCTGAATGCCCCTCTCAATAGCTGCCTGAACGTTTTTTTTCAATAATAATTTGTAAAGTTCCTTCGAGGCTCGCCTGTATATTTTGCGTTATGCGAGCTTCCAAACGCGGAAGGTCGTTCAGCAAACATCGCTCCACAATAGCCTCAATCCTGGCTTCTTTCTCACTGACACCGGCCCCCCTATCGGTCTCCGTTGCCACTACGTTACTGTTTTTCTCCCCCTCCTCCTTTTTCTCACCCTGGGGGTCAGGAGTTAGTGCCTGTTGAGTAGGAGGGAGGGAGGCATCCTCCTCCATTGCAGATACCCCAGGCGTTTCTGGCATATTTACTCCCCCTGCCGATGTTCCCAGTTCCTGACTTTTATACTTCGCTAGTTCCTCTTTCAATCTGCTATTTTCCTCCTTAAGTTTCTCAACAGCCAACGTGGGAGGCGGGGAAGCGGCAACTTGTGCCCAGCTCACCTTGCTGCCCGTGGTCTCCTCCGATCCGGCTTTTCCCGATTTCTTGTCACCTGGACGACTGCTTCCTTCAGGCCCCTGCCGGGACGCCCCCGTTGCGGTCCTCGCTGCGGGACCCGGTGACGGAGTCCCCATCCGCTGCTTCTGTGATTGCGGCCCAGGCCCTGAATTCTTCCGGTCCTCTCTGGATTTCCGTTGGTTGCTGGATTTTCTTCCGCCAGGCTTCCGCCCGGCTCCGGCACCATTCCTGTATTTCCAGGTGCAGTCCGCGGAGTTCGTGAGATGTCCGCCTCCACAGACTAGGCATCGGGGCTGGCAGTCGTGCCCCTCTTCTTGGATGATAGTTCCACACGCCCGGCAGAGCTTATCTCGTGGATTAGGGCAAACGTCCGCTCTATGTCCCACTGTTCCGCAGCGGGTGCAAGCTGGTGTGGTCTTCCGGTAGAGACGGACGGGCACAGCCTCTCCCCAGTAAAACACGTTGAACGGCACTTTACGGCCCTCGAATGTAATCACCGCCGCGTTCGACTCTCCCAATTTCCTCACACCCACCACGGGAGTGCCTGGCGAGTAAATAGCTTGAGCAATATCTGCTTCGGACACTTTGGAAGCCACTTGAATTACTCCACGGCACGTATTTTCGGGCATCTTGAGGTAGACCTGCACCGTTTGTAACTGGCCGCCAATCCGTAGACTCTCCACCGCGAGGACTTGCCGAATAAGCGCTGCGTCTCGGATTCCAACAGTGACTATGTTCTGATTCGGCAGTGGTCCATCATACGGTTGTTGAGACTAAATAGTCACAGCAACATCACACGACACAACACACAACACAGTCACACGACACAACACAGTTTTTCTCCAGTGGCAAAAAACGGGTACTAATCCGTGTGATTTCAATGTCCTTCTCAAGTGTACGTTTGCCGTAATTATGTTGCAGAAGAACGTAGCATCTTTGCACAGAATAAAACAATGGTCAATGGTCTCTGGCGCATTGCGTCGGTGGCAAATTACCGTTCATGATACAAACATCTCAGCATGAAGTAATGCCGCGACAGGCAGCATCGCTGTGTGACGTTTAAAGAAGAACGGTTTTGCAGCAGAAGAAATAAATGTACATTCGCTTAACACGTTTCAAAGCACTGGTGTTAAGGAACTCCAGAAGAGGTTGCCGATAAAACAGTACAGGAAACAAATACCCTGTACATGAGTCGTCTGCCTTCTGGAGAGGCTATACAGGTAGTCTAAAGAAAAGCGCGCAGTGAGGAAATTTAAAGTGACCGCTACTTCCGCGCTGCGGCGACGACTGTCTATCTTTTTGGCTTTCGGGGCATATATGTGTAGTGCAACCGAACCATGAGAGTGTTCACCAGCGCCACCCTCGTCAATAGTAGTGAACGTAATGCGTCTTCTTTTACCGAGAGTGCCACATAAAAAACGTAGTCGAACGGTGAGGGCGGAAGCTGTGCAAGAACCCTCGCTTCAGGTTGTTTGTGTCTGAGGCGAGAGGCTTAAGGTTGGTTCACATGCAAGCGAATGGGCGACTGAGCGGCGCGTCCTAGCGAAAATTTCCAACTTCTTGGAATCTCGCCGCTCACCACCACGACGACTCAAAAACAAGTTTTTGCATCGCGGCGTCAGGATTCGCTAGCGTTTTCGCGTTCATTTGTGGAACGCATTGCGACGGCACACGTGCAGCATTCACAGCATTCCACCTCAGGTAGATCGGCTGCAGGTAGATGGGGCATTTTAGACTGCAGCTATTATGCGCCCGTTCCCGCGTTCCACGTCGTAGTCGGCGTAGTCGGCGTAACCGGTTGTCCAATTAGCAGATCGAATTAAACGCCACCTGGAAGGTGGCTGCCATGGGAAGACCCCAAGAGTGGCTAACAGCATAATACGCCACATTCCAGGTAGCGTGTGATGAGTTGCGCTTAAACTTCGCCTTACCGACAATTGCAACCGTCAGTCAATTTTTAAGGCGGAAGCCTTTAATGCCTCATCGTTGTAAGCAGGAGTTGTCGGCATAAATGTCACGCTTTTCAATTGATCGGAATAGTCGTGACGTCACGGTGCGCGGAATTCAAACAGGGCCAATTGTACTATGGCTAGTAACCATGCAACTAATTAAAGGAATGTTATAGTGATGCTCCAAGTGAGTGGGATTGAGTTTACTGAGTTAGTTAATTAACTAATTGGCCTAATTAACCTTTCTAGTAAGACCAGAAAAACTAATTAAACCGAGTACGAAATTGGTCGAGTTCGGGAATCGAACCAGAGTCTCCGGAGTGCGAGGCGAGCATGCTAACCACTCCGCCATGACAGCTCGATGGTTTGGAATGAACAAAGGAGCGTCTAGTGAATACGGTGTCTTCGTTCACTCCCATCTTCCTCCCTTCCCGTTACGGCGAGGTTGAGGTGTCCACCGAGGTATGCGAGACAGATACATTTCCTTTCCTCAAAAACCAATTTACCGGCGAGCAAGGCGTAGAACCGAACGGGTGATGGCGTTCTGTGGACTCCCTGCAGCGTTGCAAGACGCTGTTGCTTTTCGTTTTAACATCTTAACAACACATCAGTGACGCAAGCAGCAACACTGCGCTTAAGGCTTTCGCCTCACCGCACTTTAGGTCAACAAAGTGCCCCCCTGAATTTTTTTTTGCCAGTGAGTGCCCGGATGTGCGCCGACCGAATTGTGCACGCGTGTGCATACAAATGCTTAAGCGCACGCATGCATGGACACACGCACGCGCACGCACGCGCACGCACGCACGCGCACGCACGCGCACACACGCACACACGCACACGCACGCGCACACGCACACGCACATACACACACACGCGCACGCACACCACGGAAATTTTTGAATTTTTGAGAAAGCTCAACAGAATGGAAAGCTGGGCTAGTTGTAGGTTGTTCATGATGAAATTTGTGGGCGCGAACAAACAAAAGACAGAGAAGAAACCACAGGACAAGCGCCTTTTCACACCTAGTGTAATGAGAAGGCAACAAACACTTAAATATGAAAAGATATCACAGGTAGGTACAGATAAAAACAGTTCAGATTTTTTTCATGTTGTGACTAAACAAACTCAAAATTTACGCAGATAACCCATTTCCTTCTTCGTAAGCGATACTGACGTCTTACTCACGCAATTACCGTGCGAAGCAATGTACAAAGCTTCCATCACCTTCCTTGTTCTTTGTTCAGGGTGACGGAATAGAACCTGTGTTGCCACAAAGATAGGCTGGCAATTATTACATTCTTGGATCTTTATGTATGTAGACGATTTTTTGGTCGTAGTTGACAAGGGGGATTTTAATAATCGTATGGTGAATATTTTGAAAACCTTCAAGAGTGTGGATCAGGCCTTAAATTCACTCTAGAGGTTCCCAAAGATAATTCATTGCAGTTCGTAGACCTCAATTTGCATTTAAATCCTCGAACATATCTGCTGGCAATATTGCCCTAGGTCAAAAAAACCCCTACTCAGTTATAGCTCTGAACATTCGAAACTGGTGAAGAATGGAATAGCTATTTCATGTCTCAGATCCAGCCTGGCGAAATCGTGTCTACATGTTCTCAATGAGAGTTTCAAAGCCCAAGTTCCAGATTAGTAAGCGCCGGCTACCCTGATAATGTCATTGTTCAGCCATGCATAAAGTTAATGAAACGGGTCAAAGGCAGTTCACCCCTCGCTGAAGGGAAATTGAAGAAGCATGCGGTCATTCCCTACATCCACCGCTTATCACATGGCCTAAGACACGTGGCAAAAAGATTTGATGTCAAAGTAGCCTTATACGCCCCTTTGAAATTAGGTAGACTATGCCCCCTTGTGCAAGAAAAGGCGGAAAAAGTTGACCGTATTTCCCGCGCATGCACAGTCAAACGCCGGGCTACGTTTGTGCGCTGTGAAACAGGAGTGGTGTTCAAGATCCCTTTTCTCTGTGGTCTGGTGTACATAGGGCAGACTGGGCGTTGTTTGAACATTCTCCTTAAAGAGCACAACAATGGCAGTGCCCCAGGGGTGAGGGAACACCTCCAAGAATGTAGTAATTGCCGGCCTATCTTTGTGGCAACACAGGTGCTATTCCGTCACCCTGAACAAAGAACCAGGGAGGTGATGGAAGCTTTGTACATTGCCTCGCACGGTAATTGCGTGAGTAAGCCGTCAGTATCGCTTACGAAGAAGGAAATAGCTTATCTACGTAAATTTTGAGTTTGTTTAGTCACAACATGAAATCTTAACTGTTTTTATCTGTACCTACCTGTGATATCTTTTCATATTTAAGTGTTTGTTGCCTTCTCATTACACTAGGTGTGAAAAGGCGCTTGTCCTGTGGTTTATTCTCTGTGTTTTCTTTGTTCCCGCCCACAAATTTCATTTTGAGAAAGGAGACTAAACTGCTAACGCAGTAAATAAACCAATCATACTCTAACCCTGAGTGGAATTGAGCCAGTGGCGGCGGGCGCAACAGAGAAGCTTTGTTTACTGATGCCTTAGGCTACTCGGCTATCTTCGAAGATTCTTTTTATTGTTGCCGCATGGAATATCAGGAACCTCCCGGACCTCGTCTTGCCTTACTTGAATGGGTCGCATTCCGCGACCTCGGCACACAGCCTCATGCCACTATCACTCCCTTGCTCTGCCCGCACATAAAAATTCCTGAAGGCGCACACGTCAAGAAAGGGCGATCAGTAAGCAGGTTGAACTTTCGCAGTATATACGTTCTGAGATAAAATGAACTGTTCTCTGAACAGTGAACCCGCTGAAAGTGGTGATTGTGCGTGTTTATCAAGCATACAGCTTCGCTTCTTCACACTCTAAGCAGAACAGGAAAAGTTGACACGGAATTCCGGCGTCCTTCATTAGTGGCACAAATCTTATAGTGTAAGGCATGACCTCAATGTCCTTTTTAAGAGACTGCTGAAGTGAGCTATGGCTCAAACGAACATAGCGTCACAAATAATTTCGTTGTTCAATAGTTCCTCCTTGCTTGCAGATGTAGCAATTCACTGATCACGGCACAAACGTCCGCTTGGCTCGATGGCATGTCCTAACACGTAAGGTCGACGTTGAAACTTTAAGAAAGGTTTTTGGGGCCCATTGAATGTACATCCTCTGAACTCGCCTTAATATAAGGCTGTCAAGAAGGGCTAGGTAAGGCTGCACGTAGAGGAAGTAATGACCGATCAGAATCTTTGTCAGTTGCCTTCTGGAGAAGCCGTACAGGTATTCTAAGGAAAAGCGAATATTTAGGAAATCGAATGTGTCAGCACAAAATTCCCTCTCGACTATGTACATAAAATACAAGATAAGCATTTAGTCACCTAATAAGCACAGCTGCCAGGAAGCGGTGGTTTTCGGTTTCGAAAAAGAAAAATCATGAAACAGGCTAGTGGACAAAAACTGCACGAAAGACTCAACTGTATCAATGTAGCATGAAATTCTGTCCACGCATGGGCTCCTTTTGAAAGCGCCCCAGAAAAGTAAAAAATTCTATTTAACGAATTTACGGTCCTGCTCTAGCAATGCACCATTTGCAACATTTTCACAACGCCACGTCGCATCGAAGACGTCGCACGTTTGTGTCCGTACAGACACGAAGTGCCCCCAACCAATGCAAGCCTACTTTTTTATTATATTCTTTTCATCAGGGCAAGAGACGGAGACGACACCAGCATAGGCCAAAATCTTATTTTTACACTCTACTAGCGACAAGCCATGATTAGCTGTGTTTTTGAAGAAACTGAGCTATAGGTGGTCGAGATATATAGTGCGAGTTACAAAGGCGATGTAGAGCAGGTGATGAAAATAAAATATTTTTGGTAAACTCTCTAGATGTGTGCTGGAGGTGTGCCAGAGTGGGGGGGGGGGGGGGGGGGTGACTGGCAAGCCGCTTTTGGGGTGACAGAAAGATGTCTTGGCTGTATATACCTGCATATACAAGGCAACTTCCGCTCATAGTGGGCGCATGCAGCGGTCCAGACGGCGCCCCCGTAAGCATTTTGCGCCGGAGAAATTCCCGATTTACACGAGCTTCAAGAGAGACCTATTACTCGCCTGGCGGCGACTCCTAAACTGCTGAAGCTGAAAGGTTTTGTAGATGAAAAATCCATCAGCTTTTCCTTTTATGTATCTCATCAGATACAGTCTAGTCTACATAGCTGGTGTACACTAATTCTGAGTTAACTTGATTTCGCGGCTCTTGCGTAAGTTTAAATCTTTTTGCCGCAGACACTAAACATCTCGCATTGATCAAATTTTGCAGTGCTGTTTTATACGCTGATATCAGAAAGAAAAGTAAACAGCAAAACAAGGTTGAATAAAAACCTACATTCAGAATTTTTTATAGTCTGAACCCGTTTGAGCCGGTTCGGCGCTATCCGGAGCGGTTCGAACCGGAACGGAATGTCGCTCCGGAGCCGAACCCGGAGCCGAACCCGGAACTGAACCCGAAAGGCGTGAACCCGAACCTGAACCGAACCCGAAAAAATTCCGGTTCGACACCCTGGTTACAAGGCAGCTCCTTCAGCAGTAACTTATAAAACGCACCTCTTGAGTCGTTGTAACCTATGCATCGGTCAAGAATAATCAAAACATCAAGAACACTCGACCTGTAACGCTTATTTTAGACGCATTTATTGTGTGTAACTCCTATATAGGTAGCTTTATGGGTTACTGGGATTAGAGTGTAGTAGCCAAATTATAGTGGCAATGTATTCTAGACACAATAAACAAATATTACTATGCAGACCAAATACAGCGCGTACTCAATAGTGTTCTCCAAATTATAGTACCAGTATAATGTAAGCACTTTGAACAAATTTTACTGCACACAAAATGCTGAGCGTACTCAGCAGCGTCCTGCCCCGCCGCGGTGGCTCAGTGGTTACGGCGCTCAGCTGCTGGCCCGAATGACGCGGGTTCGATCCCGGCCGCGGCGGCTGAATTTCGATGGAGGCGAAATTCTAGAGGCCTGTGTGCTGTGCGATGTCAGTGCACGCTAAAGAACCCCAGGTGGTCGCAATTTCCGGAGCCCTTCACTACGGCATCCCCCATAGCCTGAGTCGCTTTGGGACGTTGAACCCCATAAAACCAAATCATAAACCAATCAGCAGCGTCCTGCTCCGTTGATGTGATCACGTTATCTAACTATTTCCGTGATAGCAGGACTGCGACGCTTTTAAGTCCTCAAATAGGTAAAAAATATTCTCCTTAATAATACTTAACTGGGAACGCGGGCAGAAAATTTTTTACTGTGGAGGAGCGGAGAATTAATTTTTACGTAGACATGGTGCCTGCGTGACTATTTTTGCCGCTGCCCGTCGCGTACCCTTGACGCCGTCACTGATTTTCAACGCTTGTTGAGCCTCGTTTTGAGCAAGCATCGCAGGAGTTAACTAACACGACTTCCCCTCAGCGCTTTGCCACCCTTCTTCCTGGAGCACAGCCAGTAATTTTTTCTAGGGCTATCTGTTGTTTTTTTTTTTTTCAATACATAATGACATGACCATCGACCCGCAAGCGCTAGATTGATTTGTGATTTTGTGACTTGTGATTTTTTTTTTCCTTTCAAGAACGCTTGCGACATCGAATGGCGATTCATTCCCGCCACCTGCATAGAGGCGATTACAAACCCCGCCAGCCCAGGAGAAATAAGCCGGGTGCCGCTTCCAAACCTGTCTTCCAGCTTAAAATAAATAGAATTTGCACATGGCATGCTTACACGGAGAAAAATTTGGGATTTACCTTTCTCAGCTCGAGCAGAATACGCCAACGCTTTTTCGAGGTGGTGACCCTGCTAAAAACAATCGCCGCGAGAGGCGTCAATCGTCGAAAGCACGTTGTGGGCATTTAAAGCACTGCATCCAACGCAAAACTGTCGCAAAAGTAGGCCCTCACAGCATACATGTATATTTAGCCGGGGTATGTTGCGTATTTAGCGAATGGAACATATGTGATCGTGCACGGTGGCCAAAGAGTTGCGAAGTCATCTGACCAATGGTCGTCCTATTTAGTTTCATTAGCATGGTATGCAAACCATTTCCTATTAAGGAAGTAGGCTGCTAGCCAAGTGTGATGGACATTGAGAGGATTCCGAGACGTGTCCAATGATAAATCATCGGCCACTGCAGTGTCCCCTGCGCTTCCTGCGGGAGAGGAATCAACGCTGGTTCACAGGGCTTTCGCTTGTACCCCACTAATGGATGAAATAGCATGTACTTCTTTCCATCTATTCTTCCGAAGCGTACAACTAGTCGAATATTCTTGAGAAATTGGAAGGCCCAGCATCAGGTTTGAGGTGCTCTCGTTTCAATGATGTTTTCCGAGGGTCCTCAACAGTGTGAGTCTTGTCCTGCAGCCGACGTTGACGAAATGGTCCTAGCAAAGAAAGTCGTTTTCGGAAAGTGTCTTATGTCGATCGAGATAGCTGTGCCGCACTGACCCATGCCCTCTAGAGATTGCTATCCTTTCGAAAGGGTATCACAGCTCGTCAGCGCCACACACGATGTGTTACACGGTGGAAGCACACTCTAACTTTTGCAACAATTTTTATCCGAGCAAATACCCCCTGCGTCCTGTTTCTCCGGTCACAAAACTACATATTGCAATGCAGCAGATTGAAGTGGCCAGCTACCATATACAGTCTAGCCCGGTTATAACGAAGTCGGCGGGAATCGGAAATCACTTCGCTATATCCGCTATTTCGTTATATGTGGACTAAGAAAAAAAATGCAAACATCGGCATGCCGATTTATTCCCGCTGAAAGAAGTCGTTCAGCGTCCCCTGAACACGTTTCGCGAGTGCGGACTTCAGGATTGCGGCTTCCATACCATCCAACTGCAAACCGAAGATCTGGTCGAACTCTGCGATAACGCGATACCGATAAAAATGAGCCACGCTTCCAACATGCACAATGCTGCCGCGCTTTCTCCCTGCCTTGCGCACCGCGGCACCGACATAAAACAAAGCGCGCGCTACCACACCTCCTGCAGACTGCAGTCCAGCCATGACGCCGACTGCCTGGGAGAAATAGAGAACCGAGATTGGCCAAGACGGCCGCTCTCTGCGACGTCATCGAAAAAAAAAAATCGTCTCTGTTCTTTTTTACCTTTTCCCCTGCGCGGCGTGCTCTACCGCTCTACGCCGTGACGCCGTTCAAGGACGGCGTAACACGAGACCGGCGTGCCATGCGATGCAGTGAAGCAACCTTTCGCTCCGCAGGAGAGCAGACGACGCCACGAAAGGACGCCGTCAACCGAATTTTGCTCTTATTTTCGCGGAAAAAATCGCCTCAAGGACGCAAAAATGTGTTGATTGGCAGATTCTTTTTCGGTTGGTATTAAATCTCTTCGTTATATCCGCTGACGCGCTCTTATTTACTTCGTTAAAACCGGACCCAAAATGTATAGAAAATGCAAAAATGGGAATGGGAAATTGAAATCCCTTCGTTATAACCGCTATTTCGCTATAAGTGGCTTCGTTATAAACGGGCTAGACTGTAGTACACCAGGTGACTGTGCTATCCGTGCTTCCGCTATTTGAAGGACGCATCGATGCAGCTGCAGCAGGGGCGCGCCGTAGGTGACACCGGGCTAACCGCGTGCTGTGAAAAAGTGTGACGTCATGGCTGCCAAGAGGCTGCTGTGTCAAGCCCCCCTAATGAACTTGCGCAGGTCACGACTGTATGCAAAAGCGGCGTTGGATGACTGAAGGTGCTGGACGCGTTCTCCAAGTGCGGCTTCGGACGGCACAGAGCTCACCGTCGCCGAGGACAGGCACACGGTGAGCAGCTCACTCATTTCAGCCCGCGCGAGAATGCCGCACCCACAGCTATACGGTCTGTAGACGAAGCACGAGCACGTACAGTCGGACGAGTAAAAGCAGGACAGCGTAGAGTGAAATTTTAGTGCGAAACACCGACTAAAAAATTTGGCTGTGGCTTAGCTAAGGTTAAGCCTGGATATCTCAAAGCGAAAAGCTCTCGCTGCTTTTCAGCCAACTCCCAAGCTACCACTTCTGGATCGGTGTTGATGATGATGACGATGTCCTCAGGCTTAATGGCACATACCCATGGCGGGGGATTGGCCAGGGTGTTTCTGCGCCGTCCGACTGTTGCTTTTTCTTCTCCTTCGATGGCGAGTGTCTGCGCCTGTTCTATGGGGAAGCGCGCCTTATGTACCCCTCCTTTCAAATGCGCACTGCGCACGGATGTGGCGAAAGGTCAAACGCTAAACAGAGCGTATTTCTCTTTGACCAAAAATGCCCTACATGAGGCACACACCCTACCCACGGTTTCACTCAACTTTGCACCAAAATCTATGTCCAACCATAATTGACCAAGCCAAACACGATGGCGACCTCCAAATCTGAATTGAGGCATTTCCAAAGTATGACCCGGGCCACACCCGAAATTTGACCTTAGCCTATTGGGACCAAAGAATACTTGGTATAGGCAAAAACTAGAGCTTTCGCACCAGTAGGTTTAACCAAGTTAAAACCCTGACATCTTTTCTTGGATGCGTTTAGTATGCGCTCCCCGTACTGTCACACTTGTGTTGTAACCATATGTTTATGAACTTTCACAAGGCAACCATTTTTGGTGTATTAATGATGGACCAATCATGCTCTTCAGTGTGATTTTTGCAATGGAATGACTAATTTTCACAAAACTACCTGGGGCAGAGAGACGACGACAGAACGAGCGTTTTCTCTCAAGTGCTACTTATAGTATACAAGCCACGAAGCTATCCAAACTTGCATTACTGGAAAGACGCACCGACGCAGCTGCAGTAGGGGCTCGCCGTTGCTCGCACCGCGCTAACCATGTGCTCTGGAAAAGTGTGACATCAGGGCTGCTGTTTGAAGACCCCGTAACGAATTTGCGCAGGACACGACTGTTTACGAGCGCGGCGTTGGATGCCTGGAGGTGCTGGACGTGTTCTCCACGTAGCTCGAAGTGCAGCTTCGGATGGCAGAGCTCACCGAAGACAAGCACACGGTGAGCCCATCATTCATTTCAGGCCGCGCAAGAATGCAGCACAGTTTACTGAATGGTCTGTAGACGAAGCACAAACTCTGACAGTGGGGCGAGTAGCAACAGGACTGCGGAAAGCGCAGTTTTTTAATATGTCTATAGTATGTGCTCCTCATGCATACAGCGACAGCGGTGTTGCAACCGTGATATATATGAAGTATCACAAGGAAACCTGTTTTTGGTATACTGAGAGAGCAATCATGCTTGTGTGTGATTCTTGAAGTGAAGCGATAACCTTGACAGGAAGGCCTGAAGCAGAGAGACGACAAACAGAACGAGCGATTACTTTCAACCGTTTTATTTTTTTGGCGGGAAAAGCTTTTCTAGGAATGGCGGAGGGTGGGCACACACAGCTATGCCTGTGCCGTCTTGGTGAGCTTGACGGATAGGCTGCTCACATAGTCATCCGTCAGTGCATGTCAGTAGGACACGCACGAAGGTATACGTCGTCCAGAAAGTGTACCCCCCCCCCCCCCCTAAGAGGCCATTCACAACCAACAGGCTCATCTCCACCGTCACTTACACCATATACCACTCACCAAGGAGTCGAACAATACATTCAGACAGAAGAATTCCACACCAAACGCAGTTACGCAGGAACAAGCAACCTGTACATTAAAGGGGTCATTTATGATCTCCCAACAAATCGTGGCGTTCTAGCCACGACCGTTGTTATGCATACTTAAAAAAAGAAGCAGGGCTCTACGTGAGCATTTTAGCTAAAAATTGCAATTTGAAGTTGACTCTAAGCCCCTCCCCCGACAGCGCCGCCGTCTGGTGAAAAACCGATGCAAAATCACCTTGACACATTACAGTTAAGCCGCCGAGATCGGCAGTAGACAGAAAAGGGAAGGACACGGACCTCTTTTGCCTTTGTCCCCCTGCCGTCACTCCCCCCCCCCCCCCCCCCCCTTTACCCTCAGCACTCCTATCCCGAACAGCGAGCCACCCACTCCCCTACGCTCGTTACGAGGAGTGCGCAGTTCACTCGTTCAGTTGAGAGAAAGCACGTGAGCGTTGGTTCACGGCGTCATGAATCGCGAGCGCGTTAGTCTTACCTGACTACCACACGGTACAGCACAAGTTTTAAAAATTCAATTACAAATTACTCGTTGCACCAAATGACCTCATGCCCAGTTGTTCCGAGAGTCATAGCGAACAAAATGAGTCTGAAAAACGCAGTCATAACCCATTTAAATGTTATTCGGTGACAGCACCCACACATCACACAGCCATCCTCACTCCTTAAACCTTACCAGTTATCAACAGTACACCGACACAAACCTAAACACACCCGCAAGAATCGGCACGTGTTACATGCGGGCCCTCGGTGACCTTGCTTACATATGCAAGCCCGCACGTCTTGATTAAGCCACAGGGTGTCTTAGCAGATTATCTCGGCAGCAACCTCCCCATCTTTATCACTACCCATACATTCAAAACCAAACTATTTCTTCCCCACTCTTCTCTTCCGTGATATGTCAGTGCACATTAAAGAACCCCAGGTGGTCGAAATTTCCGGAGCCCTTCACTACGGCGTCCCTCATAGCCTGAGTCGCTTTGGCACGTTAAACTTGAAGAATCCGTTAAACTTGAAGAATCCGTTAAGCTTGAAGAATCCTGCCTTCCAGATGACTGGAAAATTGCAAGTGTTGTGCCAATCTACAAATCTGGCCCTCGCAACACTGTATCAAATTATAGACCGGTATCTCTAACTTCAGTTGCGTGCAAGACACTCGAACATATTTTGTTCACCAGTATAGCAGCACATATGGACGCACATTCATTGTTTAATCCTCGTCAGCATGGTTTTCGAAGGGGCCTGTCGTGTACTACGCAGCTGACTGAATTTGCGCACGATTTGGCTGAGGCACTGGACAGGCGACTTAGCGTGGACTGCGTGTTTTTGGACTTTAAAAAGGCCTTTGATACCGTGACGCACTCTTTACTAATTCAAAAAATGTCTTTTTACAATATTAGCCCTCAAGTGGTATCATGGGTAAAAGATTACCTATGTTTACGGCAGCAGTTTGTGGTTATGAATGGCGCCGAGTCTCAAAGAGTGCAGGTTGTGTCTGGTGTTCCCCAGGGCTCCGTGTTAGGACCACTATTGTTCCTGCTCTACGTGAATTACATTGGTGACGGAATAGTATCTCAAATGCGGTTATTTGCGGATGACTGCGTTCTTTATAGTGTTGTCACTAGTGATCGAGATGCGGAAATGTTCCAAGAAGATTTGAACAGAATCTCAGAGTGGTGCGTTAAATGGAATATGAATTTGAATTTGTCCAAGACTGTCCATATGAAGTTTACAAGAAAGAAAAACCCTGATGTGTATTCATATGTTATTAGGAACACAATGTTAGAACAGGTATTCGAATTTAAATACCTAGGCGTTTATTTTACTCCTGATTTGAGCTGGCGCCGTCACGTCGATTATATCTCTGCTAAAGCATGCAGAAACTTGGGATTTCTTCGCCGAAATGCAAGCACTTTTCCACTGTCATGTCGTGACATTTTATTCAAGACTTATGTCAGGTCGGTTCTGGACTACGCGTGCACTGTCTGGGACCCGCCTACTGCTAGAGATAAAGATAAGTTGGAGAGGGTGCAGAACATTGCCTCTCGTTTCGTGTCTGGCACACGCGGGGCTCGTTACAGTGCATCGCGTACGAAGGATGCACTCAACTGGGAATTGCTTGACACGCGCCGAAAGAAGTTGCGTCTGAAGCTGTTTCATGCTGTTTATTATTCAACTGTTCGGGTTGAACGCGAAAGGTATGTGCAGGAGCCTTTTTATAGATCCAACCGTGTTGACCATGTTTTTAAAGTCCGCGAATTTGCGGCAAAAACTGAATTGTTTAAAATGTCTTTCTTTCCGAAAACCATTAGAGAATGGAACAGACTACCGAGCGATGTTGTGAGTGTGACATCAAATGATGCGTTCTTTCGTTCTTTAATGATGTGATGCGATTGTGATGTGTTCTTTTGAAGTGAGATGTACATGGTGAAAGTTTTGTGCTTGTAACTCTGCCTGCGAGCGGAGGTGTCATGTGTGCTTCTTTGTTGTACATTCCCCCCCCCCCCCCCCACTGTAATGCCACGGCGCTGTGGGTTCCTTACTAAATAAATAAATAAATAAATAACCCAAAGCACTCAACTCCCCTGAGAGCGAGACAAACTTGGCTCTCATCTTGCGCCAGAACCAGCTCCCTGGGCGAGTAGGATTGAGCAAGCTTTACACACCCCCAGCAAACGAGTCAAGAAGATTATTCAATTTGATCTACAAAAGACACAAAGTGAACAAGGAAGGGGAAGGGGGCTTCTGTTCACCTGGGCCATACGAAGTCTTCTTGCTGAAACGCTGGCAAGCACCCTGAGGCTTTCCTCTTCCTTGTTCTCTTTGTGATTGCGAGAACCGTCTCGCTACCTTGATCTACAAAAAGGGCACTGACATCAACCGAACTCTACAAGACATATGCACTGCGAAAACAATTCTATCGATTGGGACGGAATCACTTGTCCTGGGCCCCCTCGGCCTAATCCGAACCTCGACAAGGACAACACCCTTGATGAAGTCGAACGATCACTGATTACCATACGCCGCCCAACAACCCCCGGACCAGACCACATGACACACAGGGTCCTCCGCAACATTGACGACACCTCACTTAGGAACTGATGGAGCGCTGCCCTCCACCTGGAAACATGCACACATCACTTTTATTCCCAAACCCAGCAAGGCAGTCATCCTCCGAAACCTTTGCCCTGTCTTCCTCATCAGTTGCGTGAAAAAACTGTTTGAACATGTTTTCCAGCCAGCACTATACCATCCGTCCCCATCCAGCTCAGGTATGTTGGTGAGTTGTTTAGCCAGGAACTGCACCTTGTGGAGTGTTCTGGATTGGGAGGGTTAATAAAGGTGACACTCCACAAGGTGCAGTTCTCTGCTCCCTCCTACTGAAAATAGCGTTAGCCCACTATCATACCTGACCTCCGCGCGGCACTATACACCTACGACACCACTTCATGGACGACAAAAGGCTCCATAGGAGAGGCATAAAATACTTTACAATATACAATTGATATTATCACTTCGAAAGTGACCTTTATGGGCCTTAAATGTTTTCCATTCAAATGATCACTCCACGTGATCAGACAACTTCCTCGGGTTCTACGCATACACTGCGACACACCCCTGGCCAACAGACTCGGAATCCTTGGCCTCTATATATACAAGACACTTTGGGTGCCACCCTCATATAGAACTCCTAGACAAGGAAACCGAAATTAACGGCAGGCTTAATTCGCAGATTTGCTATATGCAATCACGGCCTGTCGAAGAGGGGAACCCTTAACATGACAGACGCCCGAATCACCAGCCGATTGTGTTATCACCTTTCCTACCACTTGCTCATCAAAACACAACAAGATAAAGCTGATGTCCTTATCATAAATGCGACCGCCTGAGCACTCCGCCTGCAACTGTCAGTTTGGTACGTTCCTTATTAGATGATGGGTTCACTGTACGGTTGGGCAGGTCTGTCATGCCGTAAAAATTGGATCGAGTACAAAACTGAGGCCTAGCGCTCTCATGTGGCGCATACAGAACAACTCCCATAGTCAACCTCTGTGCAGAAATAAATGAAACCTCCCTTGAATACAGAAGAATCGCTACCAAAACATATATACTATCCAGTTGTGGCGAAATGTCGTTGTTGAATATTATTTACCCACAAACCGCAAGCTACCTGGCCACTGGTATTGCGATTCGAAGAGATATGCCAGAATCTCAATATACAGGACACATTACCTGACAAATAGATTCACAACAGCGCTACGGAACGAGGACAGAAGGAACACGAAAAACACAGGACAGGCGCTGTCCTGACATTTGTGCAGCTGCAGGAAAAATAGTAAACGAGAATCTCACGAACAGTATTATTTACACAGGCCCCCTAATGGTACTGACATCTCTTCACTCTAGAAGTGCAATCACTCCGTCACTGGGTGACACCATTCACAACATGGCAAAAGACAAAATTATGCTGGGTCCCCAGTCATGTCAGAATGAAAGGCAACGACAGAGCAGATTTGTGCGCTGCTGAAGCTTGTGGGAAGACAAAATAAACAATGTATACCATTTAAGGATTGCACGAATTTAGTACAACGTAAATTAACAAAAAAAAGGGCATTCGCCTTGGAAAAACGAAGTAAATAGCAAACTGCGCTTGGTAAAGATAGCTTTAGGGTGAATGGAAGTCATGTGTGCAGCAGGAACGTTTCAAGCAAGTGGTTCTCTGTCATCTCCGAATAGGCCACACACACCTTACGGACCAATTCCTGCTAACAAAACAAGACAACAAGGATAGCTGCTGAGGTTTCCAACCCCCTTTAAAGGTTTTACTATTAGCCATTTCTAGAAATTCTTTCCTATGTGATCACTAGGTCGCACTAACGTTTTAGGCCCCCTACACCACCGATGATTCTTCACTTTTCTATAAAATTCAGCGGAAAAATTTTCGTAACACCGTATGCTTGGCGCATGATGGCCTTAGTTGCCTGTGCGCCATAAAACACTACACACACACCAACCGCCCGATGCATCCCGAGGTCTGATGGCAACATCAGACAAACTGTTGCATCTCCCCCTCCGTCCCAAAGCAGAAGAAGCCCCAGCTTGTTCATCCTCAACACGTACAGCGCGCCAAAAAGCAGCGGAGCCCCCCCCCCCCCCCTTCGCCCCCTCCGCTTGCGGTTATTACAAAAGTGCTAAACAACCGCGCGAAGAACCCGAGGAGATTTTAACGCAAGAAACGTAAGCTGGGGTTACAAGCAAAAGTGCAGAAGAGAATCGCAACACTGGACATTAATGCAAAATGAGGCCCTAACCCGTTAACGATACACAACAGCGCGCAGCTAAACACCAACCCAATCCCACGATCACCAAAAACATCGCACAGTGTTTGTGAACCAACACGCAGACCTCCATAGGCAGCGACGACTACAACATTCAAACAACTTCCGCACTGAAGTCAATCTCTCTCTCTGTAAAAGAGACACTAAAAATCAGAGACTGGGATAAATTCAGCAATCTGCGGAAGAAATCCACTACTGAGATAGAGAACCTTGCAAACTGGGTGAATGCACTCACATAGGACGTCGGAAGTGCCACATCCCGAGTAATCGGGAAACGAAAATCGTGGACAGCAGACTTGTCCACATGTGGGAAACACACTCCAGTACGCAGAAAAGATGGCTGAAAAACAAACACGGCCTCTTAAACTAAGGATAGCAGCCTTAGGAAAAAGATTGAAGCACACGCGTTACACCTAACCCGTCAACAGTGGGACCAGATTTGCAACTGCATGGAAGCAAATCTGGATTTGCTTCCATGCGGTTGCAAATCTGGGACTGAAAAACACGTGGAAGCTTCTACGTTGCCTCTTAGAAGCATAAAACACTAAAGACTCCCAACAACGTAACGTAAATCGCAGCGCCAAGAAATTAAATGTGGAAGACAGCGCTTTGATCCAAAACTTAAAAGACGGGTATCTCACAACCACAGCTAGAAGCCTACCCCTCAAATACTCAAGCCCTCTGAACCCCGTGTTTGACGAAGACATATCGACAAGGGAAGTGAGAGTAGGTATGCACAAGCCGCGCACCATGTCGGCGCAGGGCGCGGATAAAATCACCAACAAAACATTACTGAACCTGGACGAAAATTTGGTTCAAGCCGTAACCAAGCTTTTCGATGAACACTGGAGAGGGGCAACCCCTCCCGGAATGGACCTACGCTAAGGTCACCTTTATTCTAAAACCAGGTAAACCAGTTCAATTGGCAAGCCTCCGTTCCATGTCGGTAACCTCGTGCCTAGGAAAACTGTACGAACACGCTATCCTCGGCCGTTTCCAAACCCACATGCAAAAATACAGCCTCTTCCCCCATGCGAGGCTGGGATTTAGAAGCAAACTGTACACGACGCTTCAAATCTCAGAAGTAGGGGTGTGCGAATATCAAATTTTTCGAATACGAATCGAATACGAATAATCAAGGACAGACACATTTAACCACTACAAAACATTTATTTGAGCACCCAAGAACATCACAGTTCAACTATCAGTGATGAAATGAGCACGAAAGGTGCGTGTGGCTGCACAAAAAGTATCAGTCTCGAGCACTGTTCTTAGAAGAGTGAAAATATCAGAGAAGGTGGCTAGGACACAGCATTGATCAAGGCTAGCTTGCCATAAGCACAAAAGCGCGTTGCTGGGATGAACATAAAAGGTTGTCGGCTGCTCTACTTGGTCAGGCAGAAGTAGTTCCCTTCTAGCTGAAACAACTTCTCCAGCTACAGAAAATGCCCTCTCAATTGGCACTGAACTGGCTCGTAATGCGAGGTATTTCGTGCACTGCTCTGACTATACCAGCTTCGCAGGTATAGCCACAAAAAAGTTCACCAGTGCAGTCAGCTACTGCATGGCCCAACTGTAGTGCCTAGAACCCAACGTTACGCATTGCTCTGGGCGCCGCCATGTTGTTATGTCTCTGTCGATAGGACTTGCGGACCGAAATGAACGCCGGTGCTCGCAGTAGAATATTCGGCTAGACACGAATATTCACGTCGTGTCGAATAATCGAAACAACATGAATATGTGGATTTCGAATCGAACACGATTAATAAAAAATAATATTTGAATTATATTCGAAAATTTCGAATATTCGCACACCCCTACTCAGAAGAAATTCTACACCTGAGACACGGCAGACGCACGAAACCAAACTAAACGCACTATCTTACTGAGGTGTTGGGGCTAGAACACACGCGTATTTAACCGTCTTTATGAGTAACAGGACGGCGCAGATATAGTTTGGGTCCACACAATCCCCCTCGTTAGCTCTAGAAAGCAGGGGCACATCTCAAGGCTGAGTTTTATCTCCACTACTCTTCGACACCACTCCCATACCCATGGGCCGAAAATTAGAGCGGATCCCACTCCTACGCAGACGACCACGGCAAAATGCCGGCGAAATGGAGGAAAGCCTCCAAGCGGAAGCGGTACGGACTGCGTGGCCTGTATAGGCCTTGCACACTCGCTGACCGAATCCTGCTGCTCCACCCGACTGCGGGCCGTCACAAAAAGGGAAAACCCTCTATACAAGTGACGGTCGACGGCCTCCCAGTATCGGAGGTACAGAAACTCCGCATCTGGGAACGTTTGTCCAAACACACGGTCATGACACATCAAAGCATCAGGCTAATAAAAAAAATGCCAAACAAGCATTCGTGATTAGCAGAATGGTATACTCACTGCCCTATATTCCACCTCACAAAGATAGAAGAGGAAAGAGTAAACGTGCTAATAAGACAGGGAGAGACGATCTCGCCTATGCTATTAACCGCATGTTTACAGGAGGTATTCCGGGGCCCGGAATGTGAACAGATGGGGATAAGATTTAGCGGAGAATACCTTAGTAATCTGCGATTCGCTGATGATATTGCCTTGCTAAGTCGATCAGGGTATGAACTGCAAAGTATGATCAATGAGTTATACTCAACCGTCTAGGAAGAAAATATGGCTGTTTAGGGCAGGTAGTGACAGCCGATCATGATCATGAGAGGGAACTAACTAGAAGAATAAGAATGAGGTGAAGCGCATATGGCAGTTTACCAATACCCCTCAAGAGAGAAGTCTACAACCAATGTATCTTACCGGTACTCACCTATGGGGCAGAAGCGTGGAGGGTAACAAAGAGGTTTGGTTTTGTTTATGGTGTTTAACGTCCCAAAGCGACTAAGGCTATGAGAGACGCCGTAGTGGAGGGCTCCGGAAATTTCGACCACCTGGGGTTCTTTAACGTGCACTGACATCGCACAGTACACGGGCCTCAAATTTCTCCTCCAAAGAAATTCAACCACCGCGGCCGGGATCGAACCCGCGTCTTTCGGGCTAGCAGCTGAGCACCATAGCCACTGAGCCACCGCGGCGGCTAACAAAGAGGGTTCAGCTTAAAGACAACGCAGCGAGCTATGCAAAGAAAAATAATAGGCGTCACGTTAACAAATCGGAAGCGGGCGAGGGAACAAACGCGGGTTAATGACATTCTAGTCGAAATCAAGCGGCAGAAGTGGGCATGTAATGCGAAGGCAAGATAACCGCTGGCCCTGATGGGTAACGGAGCGGATTATAAGAGAAGGCAAGCTCAGCAGGGGGTTGCAGAAAGTTAAGTGGGAGGATGAGATCAAGAAATGTGTAGTAATACAGTGGCCGCAGCTGGGAAAGGACAGGGTAAATTGGAGAGACATGGGAGCGGCCTTTGTCCTGCAGTGGGCGTAGTCAGGCTGATGCTGATGACAAATCGGTCCTAAATCCGCCTCAAGGGACTTCAACCAACAGGCTCCTCCGCATGTGGGTCCGTAACACTCTACAAGAACTGTCTGAAGCCCGTTGTACTGCTGGCTATCCTCCACAAACACAGGCAGATACATCCCAAGCCCCCCCCCCCCCCCCCCTCTGGACAACACCCTCAGCAAATCACGGAAAACCTAATCGTCCACCCAACCAACAACCGGGAAAGAGCTGAATTCACTTCATTTTTTGCTTGAAAGTAAAGTTGTTACTAACACCATGCTACAAATGATTTTCCCGCCTGAAGAATAAGTAATGGAAACCGAGTGCTCGTTCTGTCAAAGGTAACGTTTACATTTCGAAAATGCTATAGCAACTGGCCCGAATAATCGGGTGAGTGTAAGTGTCAGCTCCGAACTGAATTCTCGAAAACTGCACAAGTGTGCTTTCGGTGAAGAGTGAGTGTTATGAAAAGTACGAGAGACTGATGTTATATTCAGAGGGTTGCCTTGCGTGAGTAATTCGAAGTTGAAGGCAGGATGAACGTTATAATTGTAATAAAAAAAGAAAAAGAAATGAGCACAGTTTTTGCATTGACTGCTGCGGAGACATACAGGCCGGAATGTATTGCGAAACCTCCCCCGGTCTGGTTCCGGTCCTAGGCCCGAGCTAAATGATGCAAGTGCTCTCAGCAGGTGTGTGGACGACCGTACGCAGAAAATGTTTTAGAAGGCTAGGCCATTAGGGTGTGTCCCCGAAGACAGTACACGATTTCTTAAAAATAAAAGTAATGAGTTGGAACACTTTTTTTCGGCTTAGAATTGTCAGCCGAGTATTACATCAGAATACAGCTAACACATTCTAAATAGCAGGCTGATTAACAAATACTCATTAGCTGTCTTTTTAACTATTACTAGTAGGCTGCTTAGTTATTGAGACCCCTGTAGCCTATCGTAATTTCTACATCAGTTTTTATAATTTTGAAAATACGCTTACCCTCGACGGTGTGGGCCAACAAATCTTGGCTATTTCGACGAGTTACGTGGCTACATCGAGGCAAAATGCACGCTCTTTCAAGAAGCTTGGAGACACAGCAAACTCTCTAGTGCATGTAAGACGTCGAAACAGACAACGTTTGTTGTGCCACAGCGCTGAGGGTAGCCGTTATTATTGTAAAAACTTTGGATGCTACTGTGGGCTGCAGGCCTCTTAAAGGTGCAGTGAAGCGAAATCTGAACTCATCTTTTTGCCGCGGGAACTCAATCTACACGTTTCTCGCATTCTTAGAAACTGCGATTTATTGCCCTGTGTGGTCGATTTCCCTAATTAAATCAAATTAACGTCCGGCTCCCACCTTTTTTTTTTTTGAATTCTCCCCGTACGGTGGGCGGAGTCGACCAACGCGCCACCCAGTGCCGTGGCGGCTTGCCGCTGTGCCATCGGCGGAGTAATACGTATGCTTCGTCTCACAAGATGTTTGCAGCACTACGGAAGGCAGAGCACTCTCATCCAATCAGGGCTGCAGGAACACAAAAAATAGTCCCTCGAATATTTGAGCAGTGTAGGACTATTAATCAAACAATGAGCACAGCAATTGAAAGCATAATGTGGACTAAGCCGCCGCGGTGGCTCAGTGGCTATGGTGCTCGGCTGCTGGCCCGAAAGACGTGGGTTCGATCCCGGCCGCGGCGGCTGAATTTCTTTGGAGGAGAAATTCGAGGCCCGTGTACTGTGCGATGTCAGTGCACGTTAAAGAACCCCAGGTGGTCGAAATTTCCGGAAACCTCCACTACGGCGTCTCTCATAGCCTTAGTCGCTTTGGGACGTTAAACCCCATAAACCAAACCAAACCATAATGTGGACTGGTAGATTTAGGTGGTATAGAGTGCTTCAATCACTGGTGAAATTAACAGACAAAGCTCGTACGAACACAGCTCTGCGGAGGCTTGCTGCGAGGTAGTGATGCATCGCCATTTTCCAACATGGCGCCGGCCGAGTCGGTTGTGTCGTCAGTGTGCCCTACACCGACAGTGCGCTGTTTTTCTAAGCAGACCATCGCAGTTGGCTTCTTGAAGTGCTTCGTGTCGAGAACGGGGGCAGTTAAAGTACGAATGCGCTCACCAAGAGGAGGGCAAAACTCACTCAGGTGAGCGAGCGAACGCTTTACCAGTGGACAACGCAGACGTTGAAGGCGGGCCGAATGTTGTCCTTGAAGAAGCCGGCTGCGTTACAGCGATGGACAACGCGCCATATCATTCTGTGAAGCAGGATAAAGTGCGGCGGATGACTAGCCTCAAAAAAAGACATAGACTGGGCTGCCTGGAAAATGGGTCGCGTGGAGTAGCGACATGGTGAAGGCCGAGCTCATGAAGCTTGGCAACAACGTGAACGCAGGTGGGGACCGATACCGTGTGGACTGCAGCGCCGAAGCTTCTGGCCGTCTCGATGTGCGCTTGCCACCCTACCACTGACAATCGAACCCGATAGAGTTTGTTTGGAGCGATGTCAAGGGCTTCGTCGCCAGTCAAAACAAGACGCTTAAGCTCTAAGACGTGGAGCCTCTGGTTTGGCAAGGCATCATGCAAGTGACTACTGAGAAATGGAAGAATTACGTGCAGCATGCTATTAGTGAGTAAGATGGGATGAGGAAACTGGACCATTTCATTGACGATGCTGTTGACCAAGGACCATCTGTTGTTGTCAACCTGGACGACGACACAAACCAGCAGAGTTGAGTGGAGTTGTGATGAGCCCCATTAATGTGCTAACGTACGCGCGAAAGTCGGAGTACCCTCGCAGCGTCTCTCATGAGATATTGCAGACACCGTAGCAGACGGCTCCGGATTAATTTTGACCGCTGGTGCGTTGACTTTAACGCAGCGCATGGGGTTTTGCATTTCGCCAACATCGACATTCGGCTGCCCCGGCCTGCATTTGACCCTTGCATTTGCTTAATAGTGTAGTGGCCATGCTGGAATAAATAAATTCATTTACACATAGCAGGAACATTGAAAATAACTGTGACGTGACAACAGAGGAAATGATACAAACAGGTGGCGACAGAAAAAAAAGAAAAAGTGGGGCGTCTGCCTGTACAAAAATAAACAGACATCAAGCGCCCCTTGCTAGATGTACAAAGAAGCTAATTAGCAGTACGCCTTCTTTTATATGGAACGAGCCACCTGATGTCCAGCCAGGTGGATCGAGCAACAGGCGCGTAGGAACACACTAATGTAGTGCGCGCCATCCTGATTGGACGAGAGAGCTCCACCTTTCGTAGTGCTGCAAACATGTAGTGAGACGGAGTATAGTAGCAAATAGTCCGCGCGTATTTTTATTTCTGCGGGCCTATTTTGCGACTATATTATCTGCGAATGAAACTATTTATTCGCGGAAACCAAAAAGACAAAATAAAGCGAAAGCAAAGCTTCCACGGGACTGGCTGAAGGCACTCCACGCATTGGTCGACTACGCCCACCGTACGGGGGAGAAGTCAAAAAAAAATGGCGGGAGCCGGACGTTAATTCGATTGAATTAGAGAAATCGGCCACACAAGACAATAAGTCGCAGTTTCTAACAATGCTCGGAACGTGTTCAGATTTTTCTTCACTGCACCTTTAATAATCAAGGTAACAGTAACAGTTTAGAAGATAGCTATTGAATATTGGTTTATCGTCTTGCTAGATAGCACGTAGTAGCTGCATTCTGATGTACTACACCACCGACAGTGCGAAAAAAGTGCTTTTCGAACACAGAAAGCCTATTTTAGAAGAAAAAAAGATGTGTAAAGTCTGAAGTTGAACACTCACTATATACATCCTTCGCGGTCGCGTTTTGCTAGTTTCCTGGCAGCTGCGCACCACTGCCTGCAGGCTTCTCTAGAGCGAAGTGGTTGCTATGGAGGTTAAAACATGCAGAAACTGCAAAATCGAAGCGGCGGAATGTCGGCGCGAGAAAAACGGGTTTCCACGGGCCAAACCAAAGATACGGTGTACGCGAGACGACTGCGCTGCATGAGTAAATTCAGCGGGGAACTACTGATTGCGACCGCAGGACGTTGATTGGCACGGTGCTGGAGGTGCCGTGGAGGACAGCTGCGAGCGTACATCGACCGGACATCCGGAAACGCGACGTACGCGTCGGGTTTTTTGTTCCTGGATAATTGTTTTAGCATCCTCTCATATCCTGATGTCCCGTAAAAACAAAAAAAGTTCTGCCTAGTGTCTTCCTGGTGTGTGCTCGCTGCGGTCTATTATGGTATTTGCAGCGGCATGCCTATTAGTATAACGATATAAAATGATCATCATAAAAGGAAATTGTTTACAGTGGCTGCGGCCCTCATCGACTCTCTCTGCACTTTCCCCATGTTTGTGACATGCAATATTGCTGTAGCACCGCGTGAACTGCACAATGTAGAACTACGTAGCGCATTCAAGACGGAGGCCAGTAATTAGAGAAGACTCGCTAAGTGTTAACGCTTCCACTTACCGGATTCTCGCAGACTTTTGTGGCAAGTGGCCATCAATTCGGCAGTTGCAACGGACTGTGATAATCGGAAGTGGTGAGCCATTCGCACAAGGAGAGTAAATTCCAATGATTGTCTGCAGCCTGCACCTTACGTTGCTCAGTTGTAGCAAGGCGATATGGACCAGCTGGCAAAGCAATAACTAGAGCTAGTGAATTTTACGTTGTGCAGTGCGCGCGCTAATACAGCAACAATACAAGACACGAAGATGTTGACAGTGCAGAGAGAGACAATGAGGAGTGCAGCCGCTGTATTGTGCGTACTTTCATGAATGTGCTAGATATTATGATACGAAAGGGCACGCTGCTGCAGGTACCGTAGAAGTCCGCAATAGCAACCAAACACCGGCCAGACATCCGAAAGGCATCATGTACCCTTCTTTTTTTTGTTTGCAGGACGTTTTGTTTTTCATGAACGTTCATGGAACAAAACGTCCAGTAAAAAAAAAAAAAAAGCGTGTGTACGTGGTGTTTCTCGGACGTCTCGTCAGTGTGTGGTTGCTGCGGACTTCTGCGGTGCCTGCAGCAGCGTGCGCACTCCTCCCTCGAATGCGGAACGATGGGTAAGAAAAGAAACGTCCTCCCCCGAGGAAACCTCCGCAGGAGCAACGGGCATCCGCCCTCTGGATACCCGGGGGACAGCGAGAAGAAGAGCTGTGCGAAAAAGCACAGATCCTCCCCTTGTCCTCCACGCACGGCGGCCGAGTTGTGACGTTGGTGGGATCACCAGGCGCAGTTTTTTCGACAGCGATCCGCTGTGCCTGCGCTGGGAATCGAACCAAGGTCGGTGGGGATATTCGCCCAAGCATTGCCAACTGGCGCGCTGACCACTCGGCTACCGTGCGGCTCTGGTTCTTGTCGGCGTCCGCGAGTGCTGATAGAAGGGAAGCGAAGAAGACTGAAAGCGAGCATGCGCGGGGGATGCGGTTATCTCGCCATCGGGCGTGGAGCGGCCGCACTAGGGCGGAAGTGCGATAGCGCGTGGGGCACCAGCCCCGTCATGGTGGTTCGTCCGTGCAGATAAAAGAAAGGTCGGAATGCCAAAGCCGCAACTTGAAACACGATCGGTGCGATTGTTCGGCGGTGAAAAAGGTGGCAGCGCGGCGAGGCAAAATGGCCGGGAACCTTTTGAACGGGAATGGCTTTGTTGTAGGTGTAGAAGCGCAAGCCAAAAACTTGTGGGATGCTTTAGCGTACGTATACAGTAGCACGCAAAAGCGTTGGAGGGTTGTTACATTTGGGATTCCTGGTGCCCCGTATCGGTGAGATTGACAGGTCGGGAAGGGACCTGTCGGTAATGGCGCGCGCAAAGGAGCGTTGTTTCTGTGAGCGAAACGTATGTAACCTCCTGGCAATTAATGATTCGCGAATGGCAGAGATTTTCTGGCATATGCGTGGCCTACCGCACAGAGATGCTGCCGTACTAATAATGGCAGTGTCACGTGCATTGAATGAGGAATGTGTCATCGGAGTTGTAACGACCATATGTAATCTCCACCCTCGCAGGCAGTGGCACGGATGGGAGGAGCGGAGATTTCAGTCCCAGGCCGAGGACAAGGAGGTGCGTGGACATTGGTCGTGGTGGGGCCACTACCCAGCGTGGAGTGCTCTTTCACACCTGCACGAAGGGACAGCAGGATATAAGTTACTTCAAGAAACACAAGGTTGCAACGGCAGTGCCATCGCGAGAGACCGCTTCAAATTCGCAGGAGTTCGTAGGATTATCAGGTGCTAGACAGAGTGTGATGGGCTTCATTTATTCAGTATACACTCTTCATTTTCCATTTCAGGTACTAGACAGTGTAATGGATATCATGTATTCGGTATACACTCTTCAGTTTCCATTTCAGGTACTAGACAGTGTAATGGATATCATGTATTCGGTATACCCTCTTCATTTTCCATTTCAGGTACTAGACAGTGTAATGGATATCATGTATTCGGTATACCCTCTTAATTTTCCATTTCAGACACTAGACTGTGTAACTGGTCTCTTTCGTTCAGTATACACTGTTCATTTTCCATTTCAGACACTAGACTGTGTAACTGGTCTCTTTCGTTCAGTATACACTGTTCATTTTCCATTTCAGACACTAGACTGTGTAACTGGTCTCTTTCGTTCAGTATACACTGTTCATTTTCCATTTCAGACACTAGACTGTGTAACTGGTCTCTTTCGTTCAGTATACACTGTTCATTTTCCATTTCAGACACTAGACTGTGTAACTGGTCTCTTTCGTTCAGTATACACTGTTCATTTTCCATTTCAGACACTAGACTGTGTAACTGGTCTCTTTCGTTCAGTATACACTGTTCATTTTCCATTTCAGACACTAGACTGTGTAACTGGTCTCTTTCGTTCAGTATACACTGTTCATTTTCCATTTCAGACACTAGACTGTGTAACTGGTCTCTTTCGTTCAGTATACACTGTTCATTTTCCATTTCAGACACTAGACTGTGTAACTGGTCTCTTTCGTTCAGTATACACTGTTCATTTTCCATTTCAGACACTAGACTGTGTAACTGGTCTCTTTCGTTCAGTATACACTGTTCATTTTCCATTTCAGACACTAGACTGTGTAACTGGTCTCTTTCGTTCAGTATACACTGTTCATTTTCCATTTCAGACACTAGACTGTGTAACTGGTCTCTTTCGTTCAGTATACACTGTTCATTTTCCATTTCAGACACTAGACTGTGTAACTGGTCTCTTTCGTTCAGTATACACGGTTCATTTTCCATTTCAGACACTAGACTGTGTGACTGGTCTCTTTCGTTCAGTATACACTGTTCATTTTCCGTTTCAGACACTAGACTGTGTGACTGGTCTCTTTCGTTCAGTATACACTGTTCATTTTCCGTTTCAGACACTAGACTGTGTGACTGGTCTCTTTCGTTCAGTATACACTGTTCATTTTCCGTTTCAGACACTAGACTGTGTGACTGGTCTCTTTCGTTCAGTATACACTGTTCATTTTCCGTTTCAGACACTAGACTGTGTGACTGGTCTCTTTCGTTCAGTATACACTGTTCATTTTCCGTTTCAGACACTAGACAGTGTGACTGGTCTCTTTCGTTCAGTATACACTGTTCATTTTCCATTTCAGACACTAGACAGTGTGACTGGTCTCTTTCGTTCAGTATACACTGTTCATTTTCCATTTCAGACACTAGACAGTGTGACTGGTCTCTTTCGTTCAGTATACACTGTTCATTTTCCATTTCAGACACTAGACAGTGTGACTGGTCTCTTTCGTTCAGTATACACTGTTCATTTTCCATTTCAGACACTAGACAGTGTGACTGGTCTCTTTCGTTCAGTATACACTGTTCATTTTCCATTTCAGACACTAGACAGTGTGACTGGTCTCTTTCGTTCAGTATACACTGTTCATTTTCCATTTCAGACACTAGACAGTGTGACTGGTCTCTTTCGTTCAGTATACACTGTTCATTTTCCATTTCAGACACTAGACAGTGTGACTGGTCTCTTTCGTTCAGTATACACTGTTCATTTTCCATTTCAGACACTAGACAGTGTGACTGGTCTCTTTCGTTCAGTATACACTGTTCATTTTCCATTTTAGACACTAGACAGTGTAACTGGTCTCTTTCAATCAGTATACGTTGTTCATTTTTCATTTCAGATACTAGACGATGTGATGTGTCCCATATATTCAGTACACACTGTTCACTTTCCATTTCAGACACTGGACAGTGTAACTGGTCTCTTTCAATCAGTATACGTTGTTCATTTTTCATTTCAGTTACTAGACGATGTGATGTGTCCCATATATTCAGTACACACTGTTCACTTTCCATTTCAGACACTGGACAGTGTAACTGGTCTCTTTCGACCAATTTGCCCTTCTCCTGTTTTGTTGCCTCTTTGGGTTAGTGCAACACGATTACGTGTGAGCGTTCACTTCTCGCGATATTTTTTCCGCTTCGGTCCGGCTGCAAGGGCCAGAAATCTGTACTATATTTAATAAACAGTACACAGTGCTTCAACGCTTTGGCTGAATGTGTACAGCGATGTACTCCGTGCCATGTTGGTCCCATCAACGCTTACATGGCACCAATCGAGTTTCAGGTTGCGGCTTTCGCATTCCCAACTCTCTTTCATCTGCACGGACGAAATACCATGACGGGGCTGGTGCCCCACGCGGTATCGCACTTCCACACTAGTGCGGCCGCTCCACGTTCGACGCGTAGCATGTTTCTGCTGGCACGCCCGATCTCGAGATAACCGCGTCCCCCGCGCATGCTCAGTTTCGGCCTGCTTCGCTTCCCTTCAATCAGCACTCGCCGACGCCGTCAAAAGCCAGAGCCGCACGGTAGCCGAGTGGTTAGCGCGCCAGTTGGCAATGCTTGGGCGACTATCCCCACCGACGTTGGTTCGATTCCCAGCGCCGGCACAGCGGATCGCTGTAGAAAAAAAACGGTGCCTGGTGGTCCCACCAGCGTCACAGCTCGGCCGCCGTGTGTGGAGGACAAGGGGAGGATCTGTGCTTAAAAGCACAGCTCTTCTTCTCGCTGTCCCCCGGGTATCCAGAGGGCGGATGCCCGTTGCTCCAGCGGAGGTGTTCCCGTGGGAGGACGGTTCTTTTTTTTTTTTTTTCCTCTCATCATTCCGCATTCGCGGGAGGAGTGCGCACGCTGCTGCAGGCACCGCAGAAGTCCACAGCAACCACACACTGATGAGATGTCCGAGGGACACCACGTACACACGCTCTTTTTTTTTTACTGGACGTTTCGTTCCATGAACGTTCATGATAAACAAAACGTCCAATAAAAAAAAAGTGTTCGTGGTGCCTTTCGGATTTCTTGTCAGTGTTTGGTTGCTATTGCGGACTTCTACGGTACCTGCAGCAGCATGCTGGTTGATACTGAAAGCTAACACTCCGATGCCGAATAAAATATTGCAGAGGACACTTGAGCTCCACCTTGAAGGTGGCGCGATAGCATACCGGGTGTTTTTTTTTTTGAGGTTCAAAATTTTTTTAGATTTATTTTAACCCTGGGGCTATACCGAGGGCTACGGCGGACAGCAGGTAAGAGGCAAGCTACTTTAATAAGTTCGCTGATTAACTGAATACGCTAATTAACTTTTATTTTAGGGGATATGTTGTATTAGCAGAATTGGAGATCGTCTTCCAAACAGTCCAGCCAAAAAAATATTACCGACGATTACGTTACTTCCTGATGCGAAATTTGAGCGCAGCAAATAAGCTGTTTCACCTTTTCGATAGATTGAGGCAAAGAAATCGAGCAACACATGTATGCGCTATCACAGAATTTTTTTTTAGCAGACGGAGGACTTCCATCGGTCGTCTCGCTCATGGCTCAGAAAGAACTGGCAGATAATTTCGCAGTGGCGAACGGCAGCGGCAATTTCGGCTCGGGCGGTGCACATATACAGATCCGCCGCCACCGATCTGGCTCTCTGATTGCCACCGCACAGGGCGAACGGCAGCGGCAATTTCGGCTCGGGCGGTGCACATATACAGATCCGCCGCCACCGATCTGGCTCTCTGATTGCCACCGCGCTGGGGTTGCATTGGAGGAGGAGCGAAGAAAGGAATTAAGTTCGAGCCGGCGCTTTGACAACCGGAGACTCGCAGGAAGAGGGGGGAGGGGGGCGGCGTGTACACCCAGCGACAAACGATGGGGGCAGAAGCGCGCGCAGCAAGCGGACAACACGATAAAGGGAGGAGGGAAGAGATAGCAGCGACTGACTGATGCCGCTGACGCCGATAGTGAGTCAACCCCAGCTGCGGATGAAAGGGGGGCGGAGCTGGTTACGAGGCCGACGCCGACGACGACGACGACGCGAACCCAGGAACGGACGCCAAAGAGCTGCGCTCTAAAAAGATTTTCATGCAAAAATTTTTTGCGCGCGTAACGAAGCGAGAAAAAGTCACCCTGGTAGGCAGCTTCACACTGTAACACAGCGTCTGTGAGCGCCTGTGACGTAGCTCGCTCCGCCCTGCACTTTGTGTCAATGGCCGCATTTGTTTTTCCAGTCCCGGACTACTTGCTGGCAGGTCTGGGCTTCCGCTCGGACAGGAAAAGCGTCATGGTCACATGACCTACTTGCCATAGGCTGCTTTCGAACACGGCGCCAGAGCCGGGCTCCCCCTCGGTTACCGTACAAGGACGCTGTCATCTGCTAGCAGACGATGCAAGCCACGGCCACTACGACGCCGAAGCAACGCCGTGCGCTCGATCATGATACTGAGTCGATTTAAAGACTGTACTGTCAGCTTAGCGTAGGTGCATTACAGAACTCAGCTTCGGAGGTATGCTCGCCGCTACTGCTTGCGCCGAAGTTCGCACAAAGTAGCCCAACTCGTTGCGGAAAGGCGGATAGACGAAAGCCTCCGCAAAAATGTTGACAACAAGCTCTATAGCTGCTCCAGTATACGAGTGGTTCACCTGCGATGCTTTCAGGTAAGCGTACAGACAGCATGTGGCAAAACAAGCGAACAAGAACCTCTTGACGACACGAGCTAACAATACGCGCTCGCAGCTCCGAACGCGCGTCCGTGTGCGGTGGATTTCAAGAAAATAAACGAAGATGCAAGAACAAAAAGTATTGCGATGGCTCAGAGAGGAGCTACGGAGCTCATGTGAAGGTTTAACGCATGATATCGACCTCCAGGAACACGAAAAGCACTCAAAATGCACACGGAGTCTAACTTAATATGGCTGCCAGCGCGGCGCGCAGCTATCGTCTGCTGCCTTCTCAGCAGCCCCAAGCAGCCCGCGGACTGCCATAGGCTAAAAACGAACGCGTTGCTATGGCGATGCAAGCAGGTGGGTGGAGCTTTCGGGCTGCCCGAGAAAAACAAATACCGGACTCGAGTCCGCAAGTAGTCCCGGACAGTCCGGGACTGAAAAACAAATGCGCCCAATGTTTTTGTTCCAGCGCGGCATTCCGAGAGGCCGCGGAGCGAAGCGAGATAAGCAGCGATAGCGCAGGGCGCAGTGAACTACGTCAGAGGCGCTCCCGCCGCTGCGTTACGGTGTGAAGATGCCTACCAGGCTGAATTTTTCGCGCCTCTTAACGTGCGTGTAAAATTTTTAATTGAAATTGTTTTTTCTCGGTTGACTGTTTAGAGGACGATCTCCAATTCTGCGAATACAACATAGCCCCTAAAACAAAAATTAGAAATGTTAACATATTTAGTTAATCAGCGAACTAATTAAAGCAGTTTTCCTCTTGCCTGGCGCCCGCCGTAGCCTCCAGTATAGCCCCAGCGCTAAAATAAATCTAAAGCAATTTACCTTTTTTTTAAATTTTGGGCCTTCTAAAAAAAAAACACCCGGTATAGTTGGTTAGGCTTTCCATTCTGGTCAGTTTGGCACCTTTGAACAGATTTTGCATTTTTTAAAAATTGTTTCAACTACTTAATCGATCAATACTAATAGTAATAATAGTGAGTTTATGCTGCACGACGCGCTGAATCCTATGACACCACCCTGAACATTCCGCGGCAAACGGCTGGCATGACACGATTTCTTTTTTTTTTATGCAACCCCCAATTATTGCCGGCACGAGGTGCTGTCGGGTAGAAGCCCTCCTCTAGCTTAGAGCATATTCTTAAAAACTATGCAGAGTCTTAGGTGAAATACCCTTATCCACACTCTGCAAGAATGGCGGCCACGCCTCCGAAGACAAGAATGAGCGATGATGATGATGAGAGGGAAACGTACCAAACGGTTTGCGGTTGCAACTAACCCCGCTCTTAATGCCGACGAGAAGCCTGAGTGGAGAGGTATTCTACGCAACCGTTCAGTATGCATTGCTGACCTACTTATACGGCACAGTCAACGAAAAACAATCGAATTGGAGCATACCCGTCGCTAACCGGATCTCACGGCGACAGAAATAATTAAGGAAAAGAAATTCGAAGACCGAAAGTACTTAGGAAACCCAGGCAGGCTGGTGTCACAACAGTTCCCCGTTCCCTGCCTCCTACTAGAAACACGTCAGCCCTGAGAAGAACTGCGCGACTATTAATAGCGAGTCTTCCATTAGATCTGATAACATGGTGAACGTATCCAGCCTGGCACTCAAATCATTGGAATGAGTTCCTCTCTACGTGTCTAACCTTCTACCCCATGACGGGAGAAATTTAGTCAGTTCCAATTATACCAGGATCCAGATAAGTTCGCATGGAACTTACGCCTGCGTGAGTGTTTCCAAAACCGCGAAACAGACCGTGAAATGAACGCACCAGGGACACCCGGCAAATCATGGATTCCAGCCAAACACAGAGGTAAACATTTACATATGTATACATCACTGGTATTCAATAGCATTTCCTATCATCATATTCAAAATCTAAACCAAAAGCAGCCCACAACAACCCCTCAAGTCTTCAAGCCTGTGGACCAAGGCGACGCTATCGTTGTTAAGGACAAGACCGATTACTTAAAGGAAGGTTTCTGACAATTCCAAAATAAACACTTTTACACTGAACTCACTGGCGACCCCATAGGAAACTTCGAAGTCGAAGTTAACAATCAGATAACATCTCTCCTTCAAAAACAAAATATATCCCAGGATATGTTTACAGCAATGACACCGGCCAGACCAGTCCCCGCACGGTTCTACCTCCTCTCGAAAATTCACAAACCAAACCGTCCCGACCGTCCCATTGTCTCAAGTAACAGCGAAAGAAGCTCCGAGGAATATGCACTCGTCCCACTATGACCAGCGCCGCAGAACACGTGCGATGGCACTCCATCGAGCGTACGGCTCCGAGCCAGACGCCGTATGGGTGGACGCTGCCTGCACGGATGATGAAGCGACAGCGGGTGTGGTGGCCTCCTCACACTACCTCTCCCTCCAGACACTTCCCCAGAGGCTGCAGAGGAAGCAGCCACTGCGCTTGATATCACCCGCACGGAAGCCCGGTACATTTTAAGTGACTCTAAAACTGCGATTCTAAATTTTGCTCGATACCGAGTCTAAGTCCCTGCTTTTGGCATACTGGACTCGCCCGATGCACCCCCACCCCGCTAAATGGAGCTGATATGGGTGCCTGCGTACTCCGGGAATCCCGGATACGAGGCCGCCAACCATTTAGCCCGAGGTTCTTTAGACCGGGTTCAGGTGGTCTCGGATCGGGGATTCACGGAGAAGCGCATGCACTCGTTCAGCGTGCTGACGTAGGCCTACAGGGCCTCACGCCAGTTCTGCCCCCTCCCCACCCCTCCCTAGATAACAAACAAGCAACACTCTGGTACAGACTACACACTCTCTCCCTTCGCCTCTGCCCGGCGGACCCTCCCCCGTGGGACCTAGAGAACCTCAAGACATGGGAGGACTGGGAGACCCGGCTGGGCTGCCAGTGTTATCGACCTTAGGATCATAACACTTGAGTGCAGTGGTGTCGTGAGGGGACCCTGGGGCGTGCCCCGAATTTCTCGTATAATAAAGTTTTTTTTCTTTTTTCATTTATCCCCCCCCCCCCCCCTTGTCCGTGTTCGTTCTTCGTTCGTCCTGTCCACCCTTGCGCCTTGTACCAATTGGGATATTCGTAAACCGCCATTCATAATCTGAGAAAACCTGCCATAAGCGCTCCACCCCATTCTTATTCTTCTAGTTATTATCCACTCATGACCCGTTCTACACTGACTGTCTAACTCATTGATCATGCTTTTCACTTCATCTCCTGGGTGACTTAGGAAGGCAGTGACATCTGTGGATCGGATACTACTTGCATACACTCCATTTACAGTTATCCCCAACTGTTCCCAAACCAGGTCTGGGAATACCTCCCGTAAACAGGCCGTGAATAGCATTGGCGAAATCATGTCTGCCTACCTGACGCCCTTCTTTATTAGAATTTTATTGCTGACTTTATGGAGGACTATGGTAGCTGTGCAGCTGCTATAGACGTCTTGCAGTCTTTACGACACATATATTATTGTATCAAGGCGCGGTGCTTGGCTTGCTGTGTGCGTCGTAAGGGCGCTTGATCATCATCACCAGTCTGACTGCGCCCCCTGCAGGGCAAATGCATTTCTCATGTCGCTCCAATTAACCCTGTCCTTTGCCATTTGCGACCACCGCCCACTGCTACGCTTGCCTCCTCTTGAAATCCATTCCATTACCCTTAAGGACCAGCGGTTATCCTGCCTTCGAATTACATGCTCTCCTCAAGCCCATTTGTTCCTTGTGATTCCAACTAGGATGTTATTAACCCGCATTTGTTCCCTCACCCACTCTTCCTGCTTCAAGGGTCTTAACTTCACACCTATCATTTTTCTTTCCATGGCTCGCCGCGTTGTCCTTAACTTAAGCTGAACGGTTTTTTGTTGCGGTATCAAATGGTGAATTGCCGTTGATGATCTCAGAGGACCTGCCATATGCGCTCCACCCCATTCTTATTCTTCGAGTTATTTTCCTTTCCCTTTCATCAGCAGCTACTACCTGCCCTAAGTGCACGTACTCAATTACCACTTACAGCACACCGCTACAAATTGTGAACTGCTGTTCGCTTGCTAGACTGTTCAACACTACTTTGGTTTTACGCAGACGATACGATTGTCTTGTCTCGAGGTTACCGCTTCTCAGACGCAAGCTCCCAAATGCAAAATGCAGTTAGTGTAAACGTCTCTAAAACAGCTTATCTCTTTCCACAATCATTTGAAGAAAGTTTAACTCTTCCACTACTGTTGCACTCGCTCGCTGGTTCCGTATGGCTCATCTGTTAAATGTTCGGATGCCTTACTTGACACTGAGTTCGCCTAGAATGACCACCTGATTTATGTATGCTAATCACTTACGATTCTCGAATTTTAACGTCCTGCTCACAGAACCGTATTCTGAACCATTTTTGGTCTCATACATCCTCATCATCAACCTGACTACGCCTACTGCAAGGCAAAGGCCTCTGCCATGTCCCTCAAATTAACCCTGTCTTATCCCCAACTGTTCCCAAATCAGGCATCGGAATACCTCGTGCAAACAGGCGGTGAATAGCATTTGCGGAATCGTGTCTCCCTGCCTCACACACTTCCTTATTGGAATTTTATTGCTGACCTTATAGAGGAATGCGGTAGCTGTGCAGTTGTTATAGATATCTTCCAATATTTTCACATAACACTCTTCTACACCCTTAATCCACAATTGCTGCACGACAGCTGAGATTTCCACTCAGTCAAACGCTTTCTCGTAATCAATTAACGCGATATACCAGATGTCCCAGCTAAATGTAACCAAGCTTTTAAAAAACACACGGTGGCCTAGCCGTCTGAAACCAAATGAGGGCTGTTTATAGTCACGTGACCTAGTCTGCAGTATTTTTTCGTTCTTCAAGGTTGACGAATTAGTTAAGCTTAATTAACTAACTTTTTAATTATTGACTTGAGGAACATGGTGTCAATGGAGAAGTTGTAGATCGCTTTGAGAAACAGCTTACTGAGACATTTGCAGCAAAGTAATATTTACGTAAAGCAGTTTTTTTACCAGCCTTCAACCATAACCCGCACAATAAGGAAAAGCTTCCACATGACAACTGTGCCACTTCAACGTCCCAAGACGCGCCTTAAAGAATAAAATCCATTTTTTCTGAAGTCCTCTCCTCGATGAGACTTTGGGTGCACATTGGGGCAGAGAAGTGAGCGAGCAGCTGGTCACGTGACAACTTTCTTTTAATGCCAATAAATGAATCTACGTAAATCGTAACTTGACAGAAACAGCACTACTAGCGGTTTTTCGAGGTGATCTAAAACTTTTGTATTGACACTTTCTTCATGAAGTCAATAATTAAAAAGTTAGCTAATTAAACTTATCTAATTAATTAACTTTGAAGGGCGAAGAAATACTCATGACTAGGCCACGCGACTTATGAACAACTCTCAGTTGGTTTCACTAGGCTATGACACTTCGCCTTTTTTAAAAGTTTGGTTACATTTAGCTGGGACACCCGGTATATATAGGGTTTGGTTATATTCTGCTCATTTCTCTATCACCTGATCAATAGTATGAATATGGTCTGTGTGAAGTGTTCTTTTCAAAAGCCTGCTTGATCATTCAGTTGACTGAAATCTAAGGTTATACCTACTATTAGCGATTACTTCAGTAAATACCTTATAGGCAACGGACAGTAAACTGACCAGCCTGTAATTTTTCAAGTCCTTGACGTCTCCTTTTCTATGAATTAATGTTCGCGTTCTTTCAAGCTTCTGTTTTGACGCTACCCTATTCTTCTTGCCATTGTTGGGAGTTTTCGTACCATGTGCCACTGCACACACACTAATGCATTTCTATACATTACCGACTTCCCTAAAAATGTAACATCTTCAATAGGACTCTTTGCAGACGACTGTGTGGTCTACAGTGAATTAAACAATACTAATGACGTTCCATCACTCCAGGCAAAGCTAATACCTATCTCTAATTGGTGTTCGCAATGGCAAATGACGCTTAACGCGGCTATGTGTAATGTAATGCACATTTGCGTCGCAGCAATTCATGCTACGTTTCCTATTTTATTTATTTTTCTATAATGACACCCCTAACATCTTACAAACATCTCGGCGTCATTCTAACCGCATGCTTGGACATCTGAAATTTAATTTTTATTTAGCACCGGCACCTGTCAAGCTTCTTGTGTACAAGTCACGTGTCCATGCTAAATTCGAATATGCTAACTCTGTTATGCTAATAGGGCCAGGACAACCATAGACTTACATCAACCAAATTGTTGGTTTGGTTTATTGGGGTTTGACGTCCCAAAGTGACTCAGGCTATGAGCGACGCCGTAGTGAAGGGCTCCGGAGATCTCGATCACCTGGGGTTCTTTAATGTGCTGTGACATCGCACGGTACACGCGCCTCTAGAATTTCTCCTTCATCGAAATTCGAACCCGCGTCTTTCGGGTCAGCAGTCGAGCGCCGTAACCACTGAGCCACCGCGGCGGGGCCAATGAACCAAATGATCAGGCAGGCTTCCGTAAAGGATACTGGACGGTAGACCATATTCACGCTCCCAATCAGGTGATAGAGAAATGCGCAGAATATAACCAGCCCCTATATATAGCGTTCATCGATTACGAGAAAGCATTCGACTCGGTAGAAAACTCAGCTGTCATTCAGGCATTGCGGATTAAGGGTGTAGAAGAGTTTTATGTGAAAACATTGGAAGATAATTATAACGATTGCACATCTACCATAGTCCTCCATAAAGTCAGCAATAAAATTCCAATACGGAAGGGTGTCCGTCAGGGAGACATGATCTCGCCTATGCTATTCACTGCCTGTTTACAGGAGGTATTCTGGGGCCTGAAGTGGGAGCAGTTGGGGATAAGAGTTAATGGAGAATACCTAAGTAATTTATGATTATTTGAATTAATTGGAGAGACATGGGAGAGGCCTTTTCCTTGCAGTGGTCATAGTCAGGCTGATGATGTTATTGATGACCTGGAAGCAGTACAGAGCCGAGCTGCCCGTCTTATCACCCGTAACTATGACGGGCTGTCGAGGGTCAATGAAATAAAAAAAAAATAATTGTCCCTAACCCCTCTTTTCCTTAGCAGGGCAGTATCACTCATGTGTCTGTTTCTTCAAAATTTACAGGATGAATTGAATTCTTCGAGATGCACTGACGACGCACATATGGTTCATCCCACATTGATCGATCATGCAAAGTTGGCGTTCCCCGGTGCTGTACAACAATATGCATTAATTCTTTCATTCCAAATGCATCGTCGGCGTGGAACCACCTTCCACCACAAGTTGTACTCGGAAATGAGATTGAAGAGTTCAAGAGGAAGATGTCAGTATATGATTGCTTACCATAGTCATTTTTGAATTTTTCTATTCTGCGTTTCATTTGGTTGTACCCATGCATTCTGTTACATTATAGCCTTCTATAACGTGCCCATCTGAGTGTTCAACATTTGCACAAATGGCGTTATTATATTTCTCATATCAATTTGCCTCCTTGTGTGAATTTTTTCCTCTTGGCATGTGTATTCATTCTCGTGCTTCGGTTTATCGACTGACATATTTCCGCCAGTTCATCATCAGCCTGACTACACCCACTGCAGGACAAAGGCCTCTGCCATGTCTCTCCAATTAACCCTGTCGTTTGTCAGTTGGCGCCACTGTATCCCCGCAAACTTCTTAATCTCATCCGCCCACCTAACTTTCTGCCGTCCCCTGCTACGTTTGCTTTCTGTTGGAATCCACTCCGTTACCCTTAAGAACCAGCGGTTATCTTGCCTTCGCATTACATGCCCTGCCCAAGCCCATTTCTTCCTCTTGATTATCTTTCATTGTGTCACAGTAGTGGTTTTTTTTTTGCTGTATGCGTTATGCCCTCCTGTAACCAATGAATTTTTTGTTTCTATGTATCGCTCAAATCAATAATGCCCTGTGGGCCATGGGAGTATCGGAACTGAATAAAAAAATATACGCCGCCCGTTTTTATCGTAATTGAGCTAGTAAGGCTTTCGATTGAAAGGTTCCTCGCGTTAAGCTTGCCGGCTTAGCGCATTAATCTGCGAAAGCTGATTGGCATTAGCGGATGAAAGGGAAGACAAATTTTTATCTCCTGGCTTGTTATATCTATTCTCAGAACAAATCCCATCAAATTCTGGTGTATCCTCTACCCTATAGACATAAATCTAATCGGCTCGATTAGATTTATTAGATTAGATTAGACGTTTAATATCTACCCCATCATTGCACACGGGAAGTATTCCTGATGATCGTACGATAGCCCAAATTGTTCCCATCTTCAAAACAGGTGATTGCGCATGCCCAGCTATCATATAATATCCCCTACTAGCATAAATTCTAAACTTCTAGGGAACATTATAGCATCAAACTCAATGTCCCACCTAGATTCAATTAACCTCTTTTATCCGCATCAGTATAGCTTCAGGAAATCGCTTTCACGTGAAACACAGCTGGCCGTGTTCACCCAACACATACTTAAGGACATGGACCATAACCTCCAGACAGATGCAATCTTTTTAGACTTTTTCAAAGACATTCGAATGCGTATCTCATCATCGTCTGTTTGCGAAACTTTCGTGCCTCGGGATTCCTACCAATCTAATTATGCTGGCTTGAACATTTTTTTAAAAGAGCGCTCGAAGTTCAAATCCGCAAATGACATCTACGTAGTCACCCTTACGAGATGTAACATCACGTGTCCCTCAAGGGGCCGGCCTATCACCATTACTTTTCTTAATATACATTAACGACCTACCCTCTAACATTCAATGCAAATTACGAGTCTTCGCGCATGATTCGCCATTTATAATGCAATAAATATCCCGACTGATAACCTTGTTTTGCAACAGGACCTTGACGTTATTGCATCATGGTGCGAAAAATGGCGAGCGCCATTACATCTATCTGAATGCACATCATTTTCCTTCACTCACAAACCCACCATATCGCATGTGCACACTAACAGTATCTCATCAGTGCCGATCACCGCTGCAATATCTTATAATCACCTAGGTGTACATCTCGCACCATCATTTTCATGGTTCACCCACATTACAACTATTTGCTCCGATACTTCACTCACACTTGGCTGCCAGAGAAGTAATCTGAAATCTGCATCCCCTAACATAAAACAGCTGGCGTACGAAACATTTGTACGGCCAAAATTATAGTGTGCATCATCCATCTGGCACCCATGGCAATCATATCTCACCGTCGATTTGGAATCGATCCAAAATCGTGCAGCTCGGTTCATTACTTCATGTTACTCAAGAGAAACCGGCATCACCGCCCTCAAGCAGTCCCTCCGAGTCACGCCCTGTCGTTTCCCGCCTATGATTACTCAATACATTTGTCATAGCACGAGAACACGACACACTCTATTAACCACGCCACTACGAACGTCCTTACGGCTCAGTCACGGAAACCCGATAGCACGCATAGGGTGCCCGCACGAATGCTTACAACAACCCATTCTTTGCCAACGCGAGAACACTCGAATTCACAGTCTAACGACATCGTTTCATGCACTGATCACAAAACATTCCGGGAGAAAATAAAAATTCATCTCATACAGATCCTGGTCGCATAAGCGCACTTTGCAGCAAATATTGTTTAATCTGTCTTTCAAGAGTGGTGTATCACCTGTTGTCGAATCCTGTCATGGTTGGAGCCCTTGCCATGTGAGTGTGCACGTTTGATTTCCTGTTTGTTATGCATGTTCACATCGCCTTACGCCGTTTCAACAATACGTCCCCCCTTATGTAATGCCTTCAGGCGTTTAAGAAAACAATGAAATGAATTAACTGAAAGAATAAGAATGGGGTGGACCGCATATGACAGGCTCTCTCAGATATCATGAATGGTAGTTTACCAATATCCCTCAAGGGAAAAGTATACAACGGATGTATATTACAGGTACTCACCTATGAGGCAGAAACATGGAGGCTAACGAAAAGGGTTCAGCTTAAGCTAAGGACGACGAATCGAGCTATGGAAAGAAAAATCATAGGTGTAACGTTAAGAGATCGGAAGCGGGCGGAGTGAGTGAAAGAACAAACGCTGGTTAAGGACATCCCAGTCGAAATCAAGAGGAGAAAATGGCCTTCGGCACGGTATGTAATACGAAAGCAAAATAACCGGTTGTCGTTAAAGGGCAACTGCATTGGTTTCAGAAATCGATGAGCTTAAATGGGTCGGATGTGTGAAACTTGCAGGTAAAGCATGCGTAGTCCTTTTGGGCTAGCATTTGAAATGGTGAAGTAATCGCCGATTCAAATCGCGACGGCCTTCGGGCTTCTCCGCAGAGCACAACGCCAAGGGGGGGGGGGGGGGGGGGCATGATGACGTCATCGAAGGTATCGGTACATTTTCAATGCATACACGCCCAATTTGAAGGAAAAAACCAACGTCGCCAAAGGCAATGCCCTCCGAACGTTGTTAGGCAGCATTCAACAAGGAACGCTAGTGTGTGGCTGACGGCAGCGGTAACTTGAAATCATACCTTCTGTGACGTCACGCTAAACTTCCCCGCACTCCTTTGGTGCTTTGAGGAGAAGCGCAAAATTCAATCGTCGATTACGTGATCATTTTAAATGCTAGTGCAAAAAAACTTGGCATGCTTTACCTACAGCCTATATAGATTTGAATCCTTGAACATCGCGAAATTCTCAAAAAGTGGTGCAGCTGCCCTTTAAACTTACGTTACGTTATATGGGGTTTTATGGCGCATAAGCAACTATGGCTATCATGCGCCAAACACAAGGTTAGATGATGTTAAGTCAAGTGTACAGAGGTTACATTATAATAGATTTAAAACATTGGCTTTCTTTAGAAACTTACAAACAAGTGAAAACTCGACAAGGGTTTGCTCGCCTAAAAGCAATGTGGGATGAAATGGAATGTGTTCATTGTAAAATGCCGTAAAAAACTTTTTTCTAAGTACTTCGAGATGCGAACAAGCAATTAAGATGTGATTTACTGTGAGCTCCTCACCACACATTTCACACAGAGGTCTTTCTTTTTTTGTTAATAAGAAGTTATGGGTGATGTGTGTGTGACCTATGCGTAAACGACATAAAATTACTTCGATAAAACGCTCTTTATGGCGGCATGATTTCCATTCTTTTAAAATGGGCTTTACAGTATGCAGCTTGTTGTTTCCTTCATTTTCCCAAGAGGCTTGCCATTTGGCTCTTAGTTGGCTACGTACTAACTTCATGTAATCCCTAGGAGGCAAATTCACATGTTTTATTTCCATGGTTCCGGCTTGTGCAGCACACATGTCGGCTCTCTCATTATCCCTAATGCCAACCTGACTGGGAACCCAGCAGAATTTTATAACATGTTTTTGTGTTGTGATCTTTACTATGTTGTGTATGATGCTTCCTATCAGTGGCTCCGTGGCATTTTTGGATTTTAATGCTGTAAGAACGCTCAGTGAATCTGTATAAATGATGCTGTTTTTGATGTTTTCATTTGTTATTTTCTGTACCGCAACACAAATGGCATAACACTCAGCGGTGAAAACTGTAGCACAAGACGGCAGTCGTACTGCATTTTTATTTTCTGCTTGTATTACTGCGCTTCCTACATGAGCATGAGTTTTTGACCCGTCAGTACAAAATGACGAGTAATTTCTGTATTTTTCTTGTAGTGCTAGATATTCTTGTATTATATGGTCGTGTGGTGTACAGGTTTTCCTGAGGCGTGTTAGTGTGACGTCACACACTGTGGGGAGAGTGTACCACGGTGGTAGCGCTTCGTGTCTTGGGGCAATATTTTTGATTTCGTTTAGTATGTTCAGAGTTTGACATTTTTCTTCGAAGCGCAAGAGCAACGGCTTAATCGCATGGGGCTTGTTGTTGAGTATTCGGGATGGGCATTTCGTGACAATTGGGTAACAGAGATGTTTGGGCTGAGAAAGGATTTTGAGGATGTATGTACAAGTTAGTGCTGTTCTTCGATCTTCTAAGGAAGGTTCATTAGTTTCCACATACAGACTTGCTATTGGTGAAGTTCTGTAAGCACCGGAAGACAACCTTAAACCAAGATTGTGGACAGGATCCAATCGTTTTATGTAGGACGGTCTTGCTGAGCCATATACTATGGACCCATAGTCTAACTTAGAGCGAACCAGAGAACGATATATATGTAACAGGGAAGCTCTATCAGACCCCCAGTAGTAGTAGTAGTAGAAAACTTTTATTTAGATCTTTTGAGAGATTCGCGGATTCGAAGCCTCCGTCGTCTTTCGTGGCGCCGGCGACTTGAGGCTTCTCTTCAGCAAGGTTGGGCCCCTAGTCCAGGGCTCCACTGAGTCGCGCTGCATCAGTAGCGTGCCGCACTAAGGCCCTTTGGGCCGCGAGCTCGCTGCTGGTGAGCCGGCTCTCCCATTGCTCCGCACTCGGGAATTCGTGTTGGTGGAATGCTTTATTTCGTTCGCACTCCCATGTGATGTGGTATAGTGTGGGTGTGTCGCCGCACCAGGGGCAGTTTGCTCTGTATTGTGTTGGTGACATCTTGTTATAGATGTACAAGTTGGGGAAGGAGTTTGTTTGTAGCCTACGCCAGCCGACTGCTTCCTCCCTCGTGAGGGCTTTGTGTGGTGGTGGGTACTTGAATCTAGTCCCTCTGTATAGTTGTAATGTCTCTGTGTATCCCCCCTCGCATGCTAGTAGCTGAAGCTCCAGAACATCTGACATGCCTGCTCGGTATGTAAGCCCTCGAGCTAGGCTGTCTGCTGTTTCGTTCCCCGCTACGCCTGCGTGGCCTGGGACCCAGATTATGTGTTGTATGGGTGTCTTCTCAGCAGAGGCTGCTGCCCCACTGATTATCCTGAGGGCCATGCCGCTAATTCTGCCCTTCGTATAGTTTTTACACGTGTCTTTCGAGTCTGTTAAGATGTTTAGGGATCGGCCTTTCCTATAAGCTGTTTATATGTGGCAAGAAAGTGAGCTTTTTATCGAAAGTTATCCCTAGGAATTTATGCTCTTGTTTGACAGGTAGTGGGGTTTGGTTTAAATATAGTGTGGGGTCGGCCTGTAGGCCTCGTCTCAAAGAGAACAGAACCGCTACTGTTTTCTGAAGGGAAAATCTAAATCCGTTTCTATCTGCCCAGGTAGCCAGTTTATTTATTGTTATTTGTATTTGCCGCTCACAGGTAGGTATGCTGGAAGACGTGCATACTATTTGGAGGTCGTCTACGTAAACTGAGTACATTATCGATTTTGGGATTACTTTTCCTATGGAGTTCATTTTGATGACAAATAAGGTCGTGCTGAGGATGCACCCTTGGGGCACTCCAGTTTCTTGGATAAAAGTCTTGGAGAAGGTTGCGCCTAGGCGGACTCTGAACGTTCGATTGGTCAGGAAGTCGCTCAAACAGCTCAGCATCCTGCCGCGGATACCTAGGTCCGCTAGGCCACGGAGAATACCGAACCTCCACGTGGTATCGTAAGCCTTCTCCAGATCAAAGAAGACTCCGATACAGTGTTGGCTGTGGATGAACGCTTCCCGGACTGTGTTCTCAAAGCGTACAAGGTGATCGGTTGTGGAACATGTCTTTTCAAAACCGCACTGGTGTATATCTAAAAGTTGCTGGGACTGAAGTATGAAGGTTAGTCTGATGTTTAGAATGCTTTCGAATGATTTTGCTATACAGCTAGTTAGTGCTATTGGCCTGTAACTGGTGGGACTAGTTTGTGGTTTGCCAGGTTTTAGAAAGGGTACTATGATTGCTTCTTTCCATGCTTGGGGGATTTCTCCACTTATCCATATTTTATTGAAAAATTTTAGGAGAGCCTCTATGGCAGCCTCAGGGAGGTGAGCAAGCATGGCATAATGTATATTGTCTGGGCCTGGTGCTGTCATTTTACCGGATGTTAGTACTGTGTTTAGTTCCTGCATGGTAATAAGCTGATTGTAGTCTTCATGTATGCATGTTCCAAAGGGCAGGCTTTGTTTTTCTACTATTGCTTTGTGCTTTTGAAATGTCTGTGTGTGTAGTTGGATGCGCTTGAAACTGTGGAAAAATGCTCACCCAATATGTTGGCCTGCTCTTCTAATGTTGTTTGAGTACCGGGTGTTGTTAGCATTGGAAATGTGAATGGAGTGAAATTTCCTGTGAATTTCCGCACCTGCTCCCACATTTTCTTTGATGATATTGAGCTGTTTATGGAGGATATGTACTCTTGCCATGATGCCCTTTCTGCGCTGCGTCTAATGTATCGTGCTTTGGCTCTAGCCCTTTTGAAGATGAGCAAGTTTCCTGCAGTGGGATATCTGCGAAGGTTGCCCCAAGCCTTGTTTTGCTGCGTTTTAGCCATTGAGCATTCATTTGACCACCAAACTTTGTGTTTTTCGTGAAATTTCAGACGTTTGTGGGATGGCTTCTATTGCTTCAGATATTAAGCATGTGACAAATTTTTCATTTAGTTCTTCTATAGTAAGGGTTTCGGCATATTCTTTTTCTAGTGTGGCCTTCGTTCTGAAAAGTGCCCAATCGGCGAGGTGAATTTTCCATCGCCGTGGCTTCGTAGGGAGGATGAATGTAGCTGATGTTAGTTTTAAAACCGTAGGTAAGTGATCACTTCCCCAGGGGACATCTAAAACATCCCAAATAAAATCATTAAAAACAGATGGTGATGTAAATGCTAAATCGAGGCAGGTCATTTTTCCAGAGCTGGGGCAGCAGTACGTGACTTTTCCCGTATTCATTAAACATATGTTATTCGAAAGAATAAAATCCTCGATGAGCTGACCCCTGCAATCAGTATGCTCACTTCCCCAGAATGAGGAGTGTGCGTTAAAATACCGTATTATTACATATGGCTCTGGCAACTGTTCCAGAAGTTCTTCTAGGTCATGCATGGCTATTGTGTTGTGTGGTGGTATGTACACAGAGCATATTGTTATTGTTTTATGGCTAATGATGTTTACTGCGACCGCTTCTAAGTTCGTCTTTAATGATACGTCTCTTGCAGGGACATCGCTTTGCGTTATGATAGCGACGCCTCCTGAGGGTCGGCTAGCTTGTACTCGGTCTTTCCGGAAAATATTATATTTTTTTAAGATGTTTGTGTGCTGTGGCCCAAGGTTCGTTTCTTGCAGGCACACAGCTGTAGGTGCCATTGTTTTGAGCACATCGGTTATGTCTGTGTAGTTTCTGTGTAGACCTCTACAGTTCAATTGTATTAGATACGCCATTGTGATAAGTTGGGGATTGGGGAAAGTTACTTATTCTCAGGGGCAGTGATTCGTGGTTTCCCGTTTTTCTCTAGGGAGTCTCGCCGCCGCTGCAGCGGTGGCGAACCAAGAGTTGTATCCATCGCCACTTTCGTGGCGCCGGATTTCCGCGGAGAATCCGCGGATACTTGTGTTTTAGATGTCAACGGGCTTTCGCTGACATCCGTCTCCTCCACGGTGGACGTGGAGGATGTTTCTTGTTTGCGATGGCCCGTGGCCTTCGCATTCGTCTTTTTTGTTGGCACCAGTGAACCATGCTCTGCTCCAGGGGCAGAGTCTCTTGGGTCAGCAGTTGCCTTCTTAGAGGGGTGGGGCAACAGGTCCAGTTCAGCAGAGGTGTTCTGGGTGTCTGTCGCCGAGGATGCCGCTGCTGAAAGTGGGGCCTGAGGGCCTCCGGCGAGGATCGCGTGGTCTTCCCGCGACATTTTCAGCCCTGTGGACTGTGTCACCGACTTCTGTGGTGGGGACTTGGTTGTCGACCCCAGGTCCTTCGGATCGACCTGTGTGCCGACAGAAACTGAAGGCGGCGGCGGTCCCCGCGTCACCGCTTCAGAGTATGTCCCTTTCTGTTGGAAAGAGACGCGTTTTTTTGCTTCAAGGTAGGACAGGTTTTCTGTGGTCTTCAAAGTTATGATTTGTTTTTCTGTTTACCAGACTGGGCATGACCTGGAGTACGCGCCATGTGCGCCATTGCAGTTGATGCACTTTGGTGTGCGTTCGCATCTTTCTTCTGTATGTGCGTCTTCTGCGCATGTGACACAAGTGGGTTTTCTTCGGCAGGCCAACATGCTGTGTCCAAAGCGCTGGCACTTGAAACATCGTCTCGGATTCGGTATGTATGGGCGGACTTTACAATGGAGGTATTAAAGACGTTCGCGTTAACTCGCGCAAAAACGTTGTTGCTGTTGACGTCCATCATGCGCCAGCACTCGAATCACTGCGGGTCATCACTGAACTCGGAGGCACGTCGGTCCGTACAGTTATCCCGCTCGGCGAGGACGTTTCTTCTGGCGTCATCTATGACGTCGATGAGACGATCACGCAAGAAGATCTGCCCATACTTGTGAAGCCAGGAAACGAAGGCACCGTGATTCTCCGAGTTTCACGTCTTGGGAAAGCTCGCTGTGTCAAGATTGTCTTCAAAGGCGACAGCCTTCCGTCACATGTGAAGGTAGGCCTTTTTCGTCACGCAGTACGGCCATTCATACCAAAGCCCCTACAATGCACCAATTGTATGAAACTGGGCCATGTTAGCGGACTCTGCGGCAACGCGAGTGTGTGTTCCCGGTGTGCCGAGCCTCATGATTCTGAGACATGCACAGCACAAATTCTGAGGTGTTCAAACTGCAACGGTCCCCATGACGCCTCATCTAGAGACTGACCGCGGCTAAAAGCAGAGCGTGCTGTCCTAAGACAACTGGTCCGAGACAACTCGACGCACCGCGAAGCCGCCGCGATCGTTCGCAAGAGACGTGCCCGACGCAAGAGGAAATCCAGACAGGCTGCTGCCAATGACAGCCGCAACGACGCGCTGTTGGCGCCTCCTGCTCACCCTCCTCCACCTCCTGTTCCTCCTCGCCCCAGTGTGCTCCGTCCGCCCTCTGTGGACAAGGGTGGCCAGATGTCATCAGGTTCCGATCCTTGGCCAGCGCTTCCGCCATTATGTCCTCCTGAGGCCCCTCCACGTAAGCTCCCATCGCTGAGCACGTCGGCCGCTGCAGACGGGCTCCCGGAGCAAGACCGCCAAACCCTTGTGATTTTAAAGACCGTGGTCAACGCAATTCGGCCTCTCCTACAGGCTCTGCAATCTCCAACTGCTCGAAGCGTTTTACTAGTGCTGGACTCCCTGGGTTCAGCACTTCAAGGACTTTAATCCATAATGGCTGGCCACCTTCCCACCTTTCGTGAGGAAGTCAGAGGCGCCACGATCTTCCAATGGAACGCAAGAGGTCTGAGGTCGCGAATGTCAAGTTTTCGTCCTTACGTATTCACTAACTACTTCCCGATATTGGTAATCTGCGAGCCCAAATTATCAGGAGCAATCAGGCTCTCCGGGTACGAATCTTTCTTCGCCCCTACATGCGGGGAGCGCAGCCAAGTCTTGGTATACCTCCGCACTGACATGACGTATGTTTGCTGCCCAGTTCCACCTCACAATGACAATCAATACGCGTGTTTCTTAATCAAGACGAAAACGCTAGAATTCACACTGATTGCAGCATATGTGTCACCCTCCTCTCAATTAGACTGCGAAAGGCTGAAGGCCATCATGGAAGAAACCCGTGCTCCTTGGATCATTACTGGCGATTTTAACGCCCACCATTTGCTACGGGGAAGCACCAGAATTAACGCCAAAGGAAGGCGTCTGGCGTTATTTGCTTCCGACAATGATCTGTATGTTATGAATGACGGCAGTCCGACATACCTGCGCGGCTGTCACTACAGCAGCTGCCTGGACCTGACATTAGTTTCAAGGTCGTTGCACCGGAGTGTTCGCTGGTTTTGTGATGTCGAGACCCATGGAAGTGACCACATTCCTACCTACCTCAAAATAAACGGCCTTGTTGCGTCCACCCCAGCCCAACTCGCGCGAATCGACTGGGCAGTATTTCGAAAACATATGGAGGAGACGAGCAAAGAAGCCCTCACTGGCAGGCTGGAGCACACTATAGCTAATGCTATGAACGTTGCGAGATGTCACATCACGTCCTCAAGAATACGCAGTGATTTCGATATTGAACTAGAACGCCTGCGTGCTCTTCGGCGGAGAGCAGAAAAGCGACACAGACGAACCAAGTGCTTAAATGATCTACGGGAGGCGAGACGTACGCAGAAAAAAATCAAACGAAGATTGGATCAGCTGGCGAACCAGCGCTGGAGGTCCTTTTGTCAGCACTTGGATCCCCGCAAGCCCATGTCCCTCATATGGCGTACTGTGCGGGGCCTCCGTACGCTTCCGCAACAAAGACAACCATTCTATGCGTTGGCTGTCTATCAAGATCGACAGCAGTCTGAAGTAGCAACGGACTACTGCAGAAAAATTGCTGGTGTACCAACTGCTTCGAGTTCCTGGCGTGTTCCTCCTGCCTCACGGGTCTCAGCCATGGATGTCCTTTTTTCTCGCGAGGAACTCGACGCTGCTCTTGCAGGATGTCGGCGTTCGTCTTCACCAGGGCCAGATGGAATCACATATGCTGCGCTGTCCCACCTTGGCCACGACGCGCGAGAAGAGCTCCTCAAACGTTACAACGACTCTTGGCTCGACGGTGCTGTTCCTCAAGAATGGAGATCGAGTCGATTGATACCCCTACTAAAACCAGGGAAATCTCCACTCGAGCTCTCATCGTATAGGCCAATAGCTTTGGCCAGTTGCGTAGGAAAGGTCATGGAGAAAATGATTTTGTCGCGCCTTGAGTGGTACCTCGAACACTACAAAATATACCCCGACGCTATAGCCGGCTTCAGGCGGGGTTGCTCCTCTATTGACAACGTCGTTGACCTCGTATCCACGGTTCAACAACAGAAGCACTTGAAACGTTTGTCAGTGGCACTCTTTCTGGATGTAAAAGGTGCCTACGACAACGTGACCCATGAGGCCCTCCTTGATGCGCTGGAAACTGTGGGCATCGGTGGTCGGATGTTTGCGTGGATAGAGAGCTATCTGTCCAAAAGATCATTTTTTATCCAATGTGATGATGGCCCGACGCCTGCGCATTACACCTACCGTGGCGTGCCCCAGGGCGGTGTCCTTAGCCCTACATTGTTTAATCTGACTCTCATCGCCCTCCCTGAGAACCTCCCCAACACCGTCCAGGTGTGCATGTACGCCGATGATATCTGCATTTGGGCCTCCTCTGTGACGCGTCCCCAGGTGCGGGCAAGACTTCAGCGGGCAGCATCGATCACTTCTTCCTATCTCCAGAAGAAAGGTCTCAGCGTTTCACCGGAAAAGTGCGCGCTAGTGGCATTTACACGTAAATGTATGACTCCATATCCGGTACGCATCGACGGTCAAGTCATTTCTTACAGCAAATCTCATCGTTTCCTAGGGATCCTGATCGACCGCAATTTATCATGGAGCCCGCATTGCACTCTACTAAAAAAAAAGCTAACATCTATCGCTCATTTACTTCGATTTCTGGGAGGAAAATCATGGGGCTCGTCGGTCCAGTCAATGCTGGAGTTGTACAGAGCTCTATTTGTGGGATGCTTGCGGTACAGTACACCTGTACTCTCAAACACGTGCAAAACTAACATGCGTGCCCTCCAGTCAGTGCAGGGTCAGGCCCTTCACACAAGCCTAGGTCTCCCTCGGAGCGCATCAACACTGGGTAGCATTGCACTCGCCAAAGACCACCCGATCTCTACTTATATTGTCCTAGACTGCTTGCGAATGCACATACGTCATATCTCAAGGATTCCACAGCATCACCTTGCGCCTTTGCCACTGCAGAGACCACATTCTGCATTTGCGAAGGTGATAACGACGCAACAGTCGTCGATCCCACAGTTCACCCCGGCAGCACTACCTCCCTCTCCTCTGTGGTGTACGCGGCTCCCATGTGTGCGCCTTGCTATTCCGGGGATAGCGAAGAAGTCAAATTTATCGACGCCAGCCATTAAGCAACTGACACTGTCCATGCTCCACTTCGAATATTTTGACCGTACTCACGTCTATACGGATGGATCAGTAACCTCTACTAGTTCTGCTTGCGCTGTGGTCGTTCCTGCGCGACAGACTCAAATTCACCAACAAATTTCGCATCGGACTACCTCTACTGGAGCAGAGTTGGCCGCGCTTCTTGCGGCGGTACAGTATATCTCACAACAATCACCTCAAAAATGGGCTGTTTTCTGTGATTCAAAAGCTGCCCTACAATGTCTTCAATCTGCCTTGAGACATAGCGACCATGAGCAACTTATAGCGGAGATACGATATCTGCATCACCAGGCAATCGAACAAGACCATGAAATCATCTTCCAGTGGGTACCAGGCCATAGCGGCATTGTTGGTAACGCCTTAGCTGACGATGCTGCTCGATCGGCTCGGCGTTCACAAACGCCTATTCCCATCTCATCTCAATGGCTGACTCTCCTGCGTGTGGCCAGTGTGGTTGTGACGAGACGATCAGCCACCTCCTCTGTGACTGCCCTCGTTTTGAGCGAGAGCGCGGTTGCCTAGTTGCTTCTCTGCTCCGCTTGGACTCGCGTCCTTTAACAGAGTCTAACGTTCTGGGGCCTTGGACACAACCTTCCAGACAACGGAAAGCGGTGAAAGCGCTCCTGAATTTCCTAAGGGACTCGGGGTTGCATTCCCGCCTATAATCTTTATGTTTTCAGTGCGCGCCCTCTGTCCCTGTGACATAGTGGTCGATGGACACTTGACAGACTCATTTCTTTGCCGCTCTTTTTCCTTTTTTCCCCTTTGTTCCCCTCCCCAAGTGTAGGGTAGCCAACTGGGCATCGCCTGGTTAACCTCCCTGCCTTTCCGTCCTTTTCTCTCTCTCTCTCTCTCTATGCGGCATGGATGGAGTCAGGCAGAGTTGTGCTATTGAAAGTTAGTACAATATGTTTGGTCTTGATTTCAGCATTGTTTCTCTGGATGGTTATTCGTCGGGCTGCTATTACTCCCTGTTCGGCTAGTTCTTCTTCCATTTCCGCATCGGTACTCTGTAGGAGTTCATATTCAGATATGACGCCCTTTGAGTGGTTCAGGGTGCGGTGCGGGGTTACCTGTATGCTCATTTCTCCAAGATTCTGTAATGACATCAGTTTGGTGCTCTGTTCTTTTGTGTTTATTTCTACAAGGAGGTCTCCGGTTCGTTGCTTTTTTGCTTTGTAGTCTTTGCCTACACAACTTTTTAGGGTGTTGGCGATGACAAATGCAGATAGGTTGGCTACCGGTACATTAGTGTTTGAGTGAAGCATAAAAAACTTCGCAAACGTTTCTGGCTTCTGTGGACTCAGTTTCTTCACATCGGTGCGACCCCTTTTCGGGGGTCGATCAGATTTTTTTTGCAGCTTTTTCCATACGGCATGTATAAACTAAGGGTTCCTGATACTTTGTCGCCTCTGATTCACCCTTATACACAGAGGAAGGTCCCGGGACTCCCCGCCTGGTAGACAGACGAGGAGCCCATCGGCCGAGGATTGACCACTTCCTCGACCGCCACCGTTCGAGGTTTCTTCCCTCCACCTTTCAACCTATCGCCACGGTACGGATGACAGCTTCGGTATGGGCACTAAGGGTCCGTGGTGGCGCCAAGCACCAACACCTCGTTACACAAGGTGCCCTTGCGGGCTGCCCTTTAAGGGTAACGGAGTGGATTCCAAGAGAAGGCAAACGTAGCAGGGGGCGGCAGAAAGTTAGGTGGGCGGATGAGATTAAGAAGCTTGCGGGGATACGGTGGCCGCAACTGGCAAAGGACATCGTAGATGAAATCAAGAGGAATAAATGGGGCCTAAGCGGAGCCGCGGTGGCTCAGTGGCCCTCCCTTGCCTGGCGCATACTGCAATTTAGCTGCCGGTGCGAAGATCCAGCTTCACGCAACCTGATTTGGGCATACGGTCACCAGGGACTCCAGGGAAACGAACAGGCCGATCAGGCCGCTCGCGCACTCTCTCCTCGGGCTATCTCCCTGTCCTACTCCGAATCAGACAATCTGGCCCTTACATTCAAACAAATCACCAATTACTACAAGGAGGAGCACCGGCACTACCCGACCCCTTATAAGAGACTGGACGCGCTGACGAGCGCCTCCTCATCAAAACTCATCAAACACTGTACTGTGCCCGGCGGGGCTTAAGTATTTCAACACATCCTTTGACGGCGCGTGCCAGCTCTGTGGGGAGGTGGTTGACACCTCCCGCATGGTTTGGGAGTGCCCATCTATCCCCCCCCCCCCCCCGCCTCAACCCCACCAGAGAGGACTGGGAGGCGGTCCTGTTCGGCTGTCAAGACCTCAAGACCCAAAAAAGGTCTCGGTTCAACGGACGAGGATGGCGTTGCTTGCCAATGCGATTACGGAATAGGGGCTTCACCTAGTATTGTGAGGGGAAGGTGCCAATAGGGCCCTACCCCAATCACATCTCTGTAATTGTTTAATTGTTGATTAATGTTTTTCGCCACCGCCACGACGGCCCCTCTTCCTTTCTTCTACCAAATTCTTCACCATAGTACTCGCGACGGCGATCCAACTCATCGCTCAATCATATGGGTCCCCGGCCACCAAGGCATGCCATGTAACGAAGCCGCCCATGAGGTAGCCCGCGCACTCACTCACCGGGCACCAGGCATTCCTTGGGAGGACCTTAACCCAGATCACAGCCCTCTTATTTCTTCTCAAGACTTTGCTGAGCACTAACGTGCCGCACGCCGGCGCTACCCGGTTCCTATGAAGGGACTGGGTAAAGCTGGCGAACGAACTCTCCTCAGGCTCTTTACAAACATTAAAAACACCCTGCTGTGTCCGGCGGTTCTCAAGCACTTTAATCCTTTTTGGAAGGCCGCTGCTCATTTTGTGAGGAGGTGGCCGACACCTTCCACATGGTTTGGGCATGCATGAAAAATCCTTCTCTCCCCCCCATCACCCCTTCCCCTACCCGCGAGGACTGGGGGGCGGCCCTGCCCGGCTGCCAGGAACTATCCGTCCGCCCAACAGGGCCTGGTTCGGAGGACGTGCGCAGTGGTCATGACCAACGAGATCCCGGAATGAGGGAGTCCGCCAAGTATTGCAAGGGGCGAGACCCACTAGGAGCCTCTCAGGGGCAAGCACCTCTCTGTAAATATTGTAAGGGAAGACTTCACGTAAGACGTTTATTCTAGCCCTTTCGCCAGAGACGTCTTCCAAGCGAACAGCCTCAAGCGATGACGATGGGAATCTTCAGGTGAAAGAGAATGAAGTCGCAGCCAGAGAGGCGACGACGACGAAGGCGAATAAATTGCTTACAATATAGCCGAATAAATGCTTTTCACGACCACCACCCCCTTTCTTTTTTCACTCCCTCCTTTATCCCTTTCCCTACGGCGCGGTTAGGGTGTCCACCGAGATATGTGCGACAATTACTGCATTCATTTCCTTTCCTCAAAACCAATTTTCATTTTCAGGGAATGTAATGCGAAGGCAAGATAACCACTGATCTTTCATGGTAACGGAGCGGATTCCAAAGGAAACCAAACACAGCAGGGGGGGAGGGGGGGGCATAAAGTTGGGTGAGAGGATGAGATTAAGAAGATTGCGGGGATACGGGTGCCGCAGCTGGCAAAAAGAAAGGGTTATTAGATAGAGAGACACGGGAGAGGTCTTTGCCCAGCAGTTGGCGTAGTCAGGCTGATGATGATCAGGAGGAAGTACGTTGCTACAAAAAACTGAATCGATTCGTTCTAAACCCCCTCTACACACTTAACAGAACGCACGTGCCTCTAAAGTGAGTATTAGGAAACTTGCTTAATTTGATGCTTAACTAATTAAACAGAATTTTAAAGATACACTGAGGAGCGCCACACGACGGGAAACAATATGTCTTTGGTTGCACCCAGATCCGATTCACCACTTTTTTTAATCACTGGTTCAAGTTACGTGAAACACCCTGTACAGCAAGCTTGCCAAAATGTAAATAGACGAGGAGGGAGAGTATGGCCTAGGATGTGATCCTATAGATGTATTATTCTGCATATGCGTGCCCTGATCAAAAGAGAATTGTATAAAACAAAAAAACGAAAGCAAAATTCAACGTCCAACAAATAGCGCTAATAGCAGCAGGCGTTGAGAAAGCATAAGATTAACGCCCCATGGAAAAGTGGGATTGTAATTAGAACTACTCAGCAGTATGGAAATGGAACAAGCAAAGTTACAAACCGCTGGGAAGGAAAGAGGAAACCACGAGGCTGACGCAATAAGGAATTTAAGGAGGTCATTGAACAACTACGGGTGGCTTCAGGGAAACAGAGAGGAAGGAATAGACCGAAAATGGGAATCTTATCGATGATAGAAACTGCTTGTATAGGTCCTCGTCCAGAGTAAAATAAAGTAATCCCCTGATCGCGCAGCTAAAGGTGGGCCAAGGAAATTTTGGAACCATATAAGTTGTTTGGGTAACAAAAAAAGCGAAGCGCAAGAGGAGGGTGCACGCTGCTGCAGGTACCGCAGAAGCCCGCAGCAACCACACAGACTTTTTTTTTATACTGGACGTTTTGTTTCATGAACGTTTATGAACCAAAACGTCCAGTAAAAAAGAAAGCGTGCGTGGTATCTTTCGGATGTCTTGTCCACGTGTCCTTGCTGTGGCCTTCCTCGGTACCTACAGCAGTGTGCCGATCGATATACAAATATAAAGGTACAGTCGGGGACAAAAGTCTCCGGATCACGTGTTCCTCAAACAAAGCTTATAGCTCTACTATCAGACAGCAGCTCGAGACCGCACTTGTGGAGATGAAAGAACAAAAATTTAACTTTTGCCTCCACAAGGGTGGTCCCCAGCCACCGACTATTAGCAAAGCTATCGGCTTCGTTAGAGGAACACGTGGTCCGGAGACTTTTGTCCCCGACTGTACCTTCATTAAACAAAGTTATAAGTCGGAGTACCTCCTGTCTTCATGTTCACGATATGGGCTATGCCTTAGTTAATGTCTCCGAAGGTTTTAATCGCCTGACGTTCTTTAACATGCACTGACATCGCACAGCACATGGGCCTCTAGCATGTCGCCTCCGTGGAAACGTGATCGCCGCGGGATCGAACCAGCGTTTTTTGGGCCCAGCGGCCACAGCGCCGGCTTTCGTCATGTTGATGTCTTGTAATTTTGCAGTAGAAGCGTGTGAACTAAACAGTGCAGAACGAATTGGTGGTAAGTGCTGCTTCGCTAGCCAGTTAACCATTACTGTGGGCACTTCGTTTTCGCAGTTTGTACGTGTCTTCGTCTATGGTCCCCAAAGCGACAAAGCGAATAATTTGTTCCAGTGAACCATGCCGGCAGCCGCCGAACAACGTGCAAAACCCGACCAAAAAGGCGGGCAGAACACGATACCAGGAACCACCCTGATGGCCACCATTGGACGCTAGGGCCTAACCTTCTTGTAAGCTTTCCGCGTATAATGAGGCCATTACGTTCATTCACTTCATAAGCGGTTACAAGCCACATTATTTTTTTTTAGCCTCCAGCAGCAAGGAATTCTTGTTCCGCGGAATCAATGCAAGGATGAGCCTGATTGTAAGGGAAAACGTTTCCGTGGGGCCGTCGCTATCTCCAAACGATTCTTCAATGTCTCTGCGCGTCGTCAACAGTCAGCGCGAAATCCGCGTTCCTTTCCACCCCCCCCCCTCTCTGATTATGATGTTCATCCTGTCTCACAAAAGTAACTGCTCGGGCGCTGTCACCCTCGAAAGAGAAGCTAGGCCTCTTTCTCCTCACATCATGGCGCCTTGTGTTTCGCAATACACTCCAGAATGCGTGTGGTGCGGAGAGATAGCCACCCTCTACCATTCCACATGGGGCTGTCGGGCGAGCCAGATAGAGCCCAAAATTACAAACCCGTCAGTCGAGCAGCGGGAGGAGCTTCTGTCCAGCTCCGACCCGCAAGATCAGCTTGCGCTGGTTGAGCGGGCCGAGGAGGCAGCAAGAACCAATGGGACCCTGTACCTAGGAACACCACCTGCTGCTCAAGACCCCAACCCCTAAACCCCGTCCCATTTTGCGGAATGAAGTTCATACTACTACTCCATAATGCTCACAGTTGAGCAGTCATAGAAAATGCAGTTTGAAATTCCCACTGACGAGCATGATTGGTCCGTTCATATACCGAACATCATTGCCTTGAGATATATTATAAACACCCTGGCTACAACACAACTGTGGGAGTGTGGGGAGCGCAGGTACTTTGTGCAGCCAAGTCAAGTTTGCAATTTCCACAATCCTGCTGCTTCTACAGACCATCTCGTTGACGCTGCGGCATTGTCGCACGGAATGCAGTAAGTGACGTGCTCACCGTGTGCCGGTCCTCGGAGACGGTGAGCTCTGCCGTCCAAAGATTCTCGTGTACGTAGAAAACGTGTCCTGCACCTCCTGTCATCCAACCTCGTGTCTGCCTACAGTCGTGACCTGCGCAAATTCGTTATGGGGGTTTGAAACTGTAGCCCATTGTCAACTTTCGTCACGGTTAGCCCGGTGCCTGCTACGGTTCTCTTCAGGTATTTTCTTTGTTCTTTTCTGTTTCTGGAATTTTTTTCTCTTTTTATACATGCGATCAATTAGCATGCCACTATAGGGACCTTAGAAGTGAGGAGTAGTGCGATGTTTAGGGAAATCCCCCACGGTGAAGTAGATTTATAATAAGGAAGTAATTACTAAATAGCAGCCATACGGCGTCACTGCTGAATTGCAGTGACGCCTGACATCGCACCCAATTACTCAATCATTCTCAGCATTTTCGCAGCGTATCCGTGACTCACGCATCATTCCAATGTGTCATCACTAATTTCACTTGCAACTAGTTCAGCAGGCCCCGGGGTTCCAAATACTCACACAGCACCCAGTCGTCCGCGTAGTTCATGTATATGTAGTTTCGCACACGGATCCTCGCCTTTTTTTTCCCTGATGTGTCACCTCCTTGCTTTTGCACTGCGCGTATATCTTCTACTATAGCGCGCTTGCAGCAGTGCACAGGTGCCAAACAACATGTAAAGCAAGACTGCAAGCATGACCGGTCCTTCAAATATACCAAACGCAACTGATCTTTTATAATTCATGAACATCATGGCCACAATACAACTGTGACAGTAAGGGGAGTTCATATACTCTAGACATCCAAAAAAAGTTCGCTTTCCTTAGTCCTGCTCCTGCGGACTATGCATTTAGGTGGTTCCGCAGCATTTTAGCTTTGGCTGAATTGCGCGATGTGCTCACCGTGTGCAGGTTCTCGGAGACGGTGAGCTCTGCCGCCCAAGGCTTCAGGCGCAGCGGCGTGGACAACTTCTCCTGTTCCTCCGGTCATCCAGCAACGCGCTCGGGTACAGCACGGACCTGCACAAATTTGTTACCAGGGGGGGGGGGGGGGGAGTAAGGGAATTAAGGGCAAGATAAGAAAAGATCCAGGCAACCCCTGGATCAGCTTCAGCTTTTATAAGGTGACAGTGCTACATGCTGTGTTCAGTTTAACGTCCCCAAACTGCTCATGAGCTATGAATGACACCGCAGTGAAGATCTTCACAATAATCTGGACCACCCGACGTTTTAACGCGCCCGGACAGTGCACAGCCCATGGCTGCTGTTGCATTTTGCCTTAGCCCTGTGGTAAGGGTGTTCGGCTACTGAGCCGGAGGACTGGGGTTCAATGCCGAAGAATGCCACTGTCTTCACACTATAACAGCTTATGAAGGGAATATTGGAAGCCATCATATTGCTGAATTATTGTAATGAAAATCATGGTGGCGGATGGAAAAGCATGGTGGAGGGTAGAGCAGCACGACCTTGGGAGTGCGCCCAGGGCTACTTAGTCGGCCAGCTGTGCCGATCCCAGCCAGGCACGCTAGGTGGATTTTGAGAGAAGTATAGGTATTGGGAGGGCGATAAGACAATGGAAGTGGCATTGTCCTAGGTCGGCGTATGGAAGGGGGCAGTTTCTATAGGACGAGTCGGAACGCGCCCGAAAAAACTACAACGGGACTCCAGAGAGCAGTGGGCCCAAATTAATTTTTCGGGGGATGGGGATGCGAGTAACGGAGGGGATGAGGTCGAGAGAAGGAAATGTGTGCAAGCGAGAGTAGCACATGTTCCGTGATTTGCTTATTTTAGAGGAGGGCTTCGCCCTCCGAGGGTGCACTTGACTAGAGGATCGCAGGTGTCCTCCATAACCACCGCAATAAAATTGCAGTACGGAAGGATGTCAGACAGAGAGGCACTATATTTCCAATGCTATTCACCGCCTAGTTGCTGGAGGTATTCGGAGACCTAGATAGGGAACGGTTGGGGATAACAGTTGCGAGCATCCAGTCTACCCTTCGACCGTCCTAGGCGGCGCATATCCTGCCGAACTCTCTCAAGTGGCCTACAGCGACCCTTACCCTCCCGGCTCTCTCGGGGTTGGCAGAGAAGAAAGCTGGAAAGCAGCATCCACATCGTCACGTGGTTGACCCTCCTTTCCCCCTCGTGTATTCGGTGGCCGCACGGGCAGCCCACCACGGGGAGAGAGTTGAAGGAGCCATGAGACAACGCGTGACGGGATGGACGGAGCCATGAGACAAACGCGGCTTTTCCAGGTGACATCGAGCTTTCCCCGTGCCCGTTTCCTGCTGCCTGCGCTACCGAGGGCGGTTATCGTATTTTGGAATCACCCCAAATAAACGATTTTCCTGCGGGCTATACCTCGGTGTGTTGGTCCTGTCGACCTCCACAGTGTAATCGGGGCTAGCGGAGTGGCATTGGTCCTGAGTGCTCGCTGTGTCGTCCTTAACATAAGCAGAACCCTTTTCGTTAGCCTCCTCGTTTCTGCCTCGTATGTGACTACTGGTGGGATACAGCTGCTGTACAGTTATCTCTTCAGGTATAATAATGGGTGGAAAATGATCCATTCCGCGTGGGTTGTCCAGAAGATCTCATTTAACATCATTAAAAGGTGATGGTGAACTAAACGATAAATCTAAACTGCTAATTTTTGCAGTTTTTAGGGAGCAGTACATGGGCTTTCCTGAATTCAGTAGGCACACATTACTGCACAGAATAAAATCTTCTAAAATGCGACCTCTGGGATTAGTTTCTCCACTTCCCCAGAAAGAGGAGTTGTCCGACTAACAGATATGGCTCTGGTAGCTTTTCTAGAAGTGTTTGTAAGCATCTGAGGTTGAGGTTTCCATTAGCGACCTCAAGGTCGGATACCGGCTTCAAAAAAATCAAAAATAAATAGAACAAATTTGAGTAGGCAAATAAAAATCTATCGACCGAGAATCATGTGAGAAGCTTGGTAACAACTAGTTACGGCACCTTAGATATGTGGTGTACTGTGATCGAAGGAGACCGTTTTGATCCAGAGGCAAGTCATTTTGCTCGTTTCGATGAGTGGCGCTCCAGCTTGGCCTAAATGCCGAAAATGGCCGCCAAAGCAGCAAGCCATACAACCTCTAATGTTGCGTACCACTTTTTGCACCCGACATTGCATACACTATTCAAAGTATACGCAAGAAGAAAAGCCGGTATTCTGGCATGAGAGCTCGGAGCGTTTATGTATGGCTTCTATGTCGACAGCAACTAATACCGCTTTTTAAGGTCGCTTTTGAGGGATATTTGATGATACGTGTTATATTACCGGTTTGATAAAAAACACAATCATGAGCAAACATACAAATTTTGCAGGACACACGCGACAGGAATAACGCTCATTGATGCACGACAGAACCAAGTTGTATTCATTTATATGTATTTGTAAGCGGCTTCGTTGTATATTTGGCTGTTATTTTTTATTATTTATCACAAATGTCCACTTTCTTTAAATTACACTCGTGAAAACAGGTAGGCCACAACGGCGCATAGGTTGGAATGCGTGTTTTTTACATCGGCTCGCCCGTCAAAGTTCACCTGAGCGAAACCTCTCGCTTCTCTGCAAGGCATCTGAAGCCCCTGCAAAACGCCTGAAGAAAAGTGTAGTGTGCTGCCGATCCTTACGAAAACAGCTCGCCAACCTAACTTATGTCCTATGATAGAAGGAAAGGGAAAGAAAAGAATGATGACGAAGCCATGCCCACGAGAATCGCAAACTAAAAACAGGACTGGTGCCGGAGAAATTAAAAAGGAGAGGACAACTGCGCGCCTATGCACTCCATAACGCCTCTTTGTAATCAATTCGATTCACTAACTGTGAATGAAAAGAATAAATTTAGTGAATAGATTTGTGCGACACCGACCACGAATTTTTCACCATGATCAGCCCAATGCAAAATGTGGCGAAAAAAACACGTGGTAGGTAAACTATTCGTGATGTAGCATCTGGAATATATTTGTTCAGCGTCTAAATAATAGTTCCCAACGCAAATGGTCCTGGAAAAAGTGACGCTGCTTACGAAGCAACCGAATCAGTCAAAGCTTATGCATTCGACGTGTATGTCAGTCGCATGGTATTGGCTAGACCGTCCCTTCATTCCTTCTTTATTCATTTCAGTTGTTTTCCCACTAGCCTATTTTAGCACAACGCTATACTATGTATTCATCAAACATGGCACGGCGTTTCACCCTCATCGTGGTTCGGAATTATATATAGTCGTACCTCGCTAGTACGGACTTCGTTATGTATACGTGGAGAATTTTCGCAAGGACCTAACTTTCTCAGTGTGTTTACGTCTTCTTTGCATGAAAACAAACTTTGGGCAATGGAATAACAAAGCTCACAGCGGCGTTCATAACGCTGTACTTATCCGCCGCATCAGCACCCGCCGCAGAGGTATGAAGGAGGATGACCTCTGTCGGCTCACGCAAGCTTTCCTCATTAGCAGGATAGTCTACTCCTACCCCTACTATCACCTCCGCCTGAAGGACGAGGAAGCTGTGAACAGCATTATACGTTCAGCGTACAAAGCGGCACTGGGGCTACCTCAGTACGCCAGCACACAGCACCTCCTCCAACTCGGCATCTACAACACGCTCACAGAACTCATAGAGGCACACAAGACCGCCCAAATCCACCGCCTCTCCCGCACTAAACACGGGCGGCTCATACTTGACCGTCTCAACATCAACCCCATAGGCGACGTCCACCCCACGACGCCCATTCCGATAGGGGTCTATAGCCGCCTAGTTATAAAGCCAATCCCCAAAAACATGCTACCTGGCCGCCATGATACGCGCCGTCAGCTGAAAGCCCAAGCACTAGATGCCACATACCTTGCCGACGAACACGCAATATACGTAGAGGCTGCACGGCAAAGTGCAAACACATACGTGGCATGTGCAACCACGCCGCAGTCTTCTCTCGTCACCGCCGCCACAGTAGTAGCTCACTCTCCGACAGCGGCAGAAGAAACCGCCATCGCGCTGGCCATCGCTGACCCACGTACCCGCACAGTCCTCAGCGACTCCAAAAGAGCAATACAAAATTACTCGGCAGGTGTTATCTGCCACCCCGCTGCACGCATCCTTCGCGGCTGCACTCCCGACCATAAGACCAACCTGGTCTGGGCACCCGCCCACGCGGGAAACTCTGGAAACGAAGGGGTCGACCGACTAGCCCGAGGACTAACCAACCGGGCGGCCGGCCCCACGGACCCAGACGCTCTTGCCGAGGCTCCCCAGACCTTTGCCGAAATTACCAACCTCCACAGAGAGATGAGACGCCAGTTCCCGCCTCCACACCCCGACTTGAATCGAGCGCAAGCCACCTTGCTCCGCAGGTTGCAGACACACTCCATCCTTAGCCATTCTAGGCTTTCACTCATCACAGACGGGGAATACGACCCCGTCTGCCAAAATTGTTACCAAGGAGAAATCGCCACCCAGGCGCACGTCCTCTGGGGTTGCGCTCGAAATCCGCCCCCTAGAACATTACTGCCAGCTCCCTCCGAGGAAGGATGGAACCAACTCCTCAGAAGGCCAGACAAGAGCATCCAACTGGCACTCATTTCGTGGGCCCAGGAAGTCGCCCCCACCTGGGGGCCACACCAAGCCCACCTGCCCTAAATCCCGCCACTCTATGGCAATAAAGTTCAATAACACTTTTTGCTGGGCGAGTTGGTTCATTTTGCTTGAGTGGATGCTTGTAGCGTGACAAAAACAGACAAGGGACAGAAGACGAACGGGACAAGCGCTAACGGGACAAGAACGGGAGCGCTTGTCCCGTTCGTCTTCTGTCCCTTGTCTGTTTTTGTCGCGCTACAAGCATCCACTCAAGCTATGGCAATAAAGTTGTTTCTCTCTCTCTCTCTCTCTCTCTCCTGCGTTTCAGTAAGCATTTCGACGAATGCAAAGCAGTAACCTCGTCTTTGTCGCAGCGCACGAGTAAATTTTTTTTTCTCTCGATCCCCTACTCTTAATTTTCCGGAGGCTGACGTGATTTGTGGCCGATGAATTTCCTCACCAGGGAGGGAGCTTGCTAGATAGAGGCAGAACGGTATTGGAGACCAAGAACTTAAGTTTGCGTACAACCAATATAAAATATTCGAAAAAAAAAACAATAGCTCTCACGTGGTTGGACCAAATGAGCAATCCGTTCGCTGCTGTCTCCCGTGCGGCGGTTCTTCCAAAAGCAAAAGGGAGAGAATGAACGCCTACAGCTTCCTTGCCTTCGGCTAGGCAGGAAACTACGACCGCGCCTTTGCCCTCTACTACATGCAGAACTCGGGAGGAGCGCTCAGTAATTTCTTCGAAAAGCGAGACAGCACTTGCCTCCAAGTCATAAGTATCAACAGAGCAGCATGGCTGTCTAAGCGTCTCTCGGGTTACTCGCACGGTCCACGGATCCGGAGCCCTCAAAGCACCCCGCTGCAGCCCGGCCGCGGCTCTGAAACCTTTAACGGCTCGTCAAGGAGACCTGAGCTGATCTGCTGATAACTTCAGCGCCTACTTGTGGGTTGCCCCTCCACTGTTCTGTTCTCCAGTCACCGCCCTAACAAGCGGAGGGCAGGCAAGAATGCACAAGGCGCGGGTATTCAAAGGCAGCAAGCTGTTACGTCGTCTCGTGGCCTGCTAAAGCGGCGTACAGCGCATTCCGTAGGTCGACGTGTCCACGCAGAAAATTTACAGCAATGGTGAACAAACCTCAGAATACAGGCTGATGGGCTCGTTACTTGGGTCAACTGAGAATGCCGATGGCACACTTTTGAAGTCAACAAGGCGGTACGAATGCGCGCAGCGATGATCTCGTGGCACTGAGCTCGTGGCTACGTAAACTCAGCACCTGTTTGTGCCCCGGCCACGGTCACATCTAGTATAGGGAGGTATACGGGGACACCGGAAACGAGCAGGGCGCGAACACTCGTCCAGGGAGTTGAACTCTGACGCCACCAACGCTAAAAACAACCTGCGGCATTCCTCGGAGGAAAAAGGAACGCAACCACTCGCCTAGACCAAGCTGCACAACTTCGTTTTTTTTTGTTTATTTACAATATTGTAAGCTTACCTTGCGATGTTGCACTTCGACCCACTGATGCACATCGACGGTGTCAGTACACTAGCTACCACTCTTTCTGAACAGCCAGAACATCCTACATCTCAACCAAGCAAGCTGTTCATGAATATGTAGAAAATTCTTTGGAAGCTGTCTAGTGAAGGCGATGCGAACCCAGTCGAAAGCCTTACAATGGCCAGCATGAAGTTTGGAAGAATGGAACTGAATGTCCCCAGTGCCGCCGGATGCCCACCGGCGATACAATGGGCACAAGATTCCCCTGGCCTGGTGCTCGGCTTCTTTAAGGTGAAATACTTGGGAAATGGCTCTTTGACCCCACCTTGTGCAACGAAAAAACCTTGTGCCGTGTCGCTCTTTGACCTCTTATGGCCTTGCGCCATAAGAATTCATCGTCTTCATCAAGAATGGAACTGAATGCTTCTATGAAGAGCAAGAGTGGCGAGTACACGTGCGAATTTAGTGCGCTTATGAAGAAAACAAAAAACACTTGGATTAAATCTAGCCATCGAAGAGTGCTGCCATGGCTTGGGTCTCCACAGAAAACGCTTCAGTATCTTTGGGACAATGGTGACCGAGAGAACGCCCTTCACGTAGCTCAGCTTTGTCTGCATTGAATAATAATGCTCTCCTCGGTATGCACAGAGGCAAACTCTCGTCACCAACTTCTTTTCGTAATAAATCGGCTTGTTTTTCCCGGATATTCGTTTCTATGAACAATCAACTTTATGGACACATTCACGGGGACATTATCATCACTATCAGCATCAGCCTGACTGCGCCCACTGCAGGGAAAAGGCCTCTCCCATGTCTCTCCAATTAACCCTGTACTTTGCCCGCTGCAGCCATCGTATGCCCGCCCACCTAACTTTATGCCGCCCCCTGCTACGTTTGTCTTCTCCTGGAATACACTCCGTTACCCTTAAGGACCAGCGGTTATCTTGCCTTCGCATTACATGCCCTCCCAAGCCCACTTCTTCCTCTTCATTGCAACTAGGATATCATTAACGTCCGTTTTTTCTCTCACCCACTCCGCCCGCTTCCAATCTCTTAACGTCACACCTATCATTTCTCTTTCCCTAGCTCGCTGCGTTGTCCTTAACTTAAGCTGAACTCTCTTTGTTAGCCTCCACGTTTCTGCCCCATAGGTGAGTACCGGTAAGATACACCTGTTATATACATTTCTCTTGAGGGATAACGGCAAACTGCCATTCATGATCTGAGAGAACGTGCCATATGCGCTCCACCCCATTCTTATTCTTCTAGTTATTTCCCTCTCATGATCTGGATCAGCGGCCACTACCTGCCCTAAGTAGAGCCATTCTCTTACCACTTCCAGCACCTCCCTACCGATTGCGAACTGCTGTTCCCTTGCCAGACTGTTGAACATTACTTTGGTTTTCTGCATGTTAATTTTAAGACCTACCGTTCTGCTTTGCAGCTCATCTCTTGAGAGACTTAGCAAGGCAATGTCATCAGTGAATCGCAGATTACTCAGGTATTCTCCATTAACTCTTCTCCCCAACTGTTCTCATTCCAGTCCCCGGAATACCTCCTGTAAGCAGGCAGTGAAGAGCATTGGCGAGATCGTATCTCCCTGCCTGACACCTTTCCTTAATAGAATTTCATTGCTGACCTTATGGAGAACTATGGTAGGTGTGCAATCGTTATAAATATCTTCCAATATTTTCACACAACACTTTTCTACACCCTGATTCTGCAATGCCTGCATGATTACTGAGGTTTCTACTGAGTCGAATACTTTCTCCTAATCAATGAAGGCTATATATAGGGTTGATTATATTCTGCGCATTTATCTATCACCTGACTGATTGCGTGAATATGGTCTATTGTCGAGTATCCTTTACGAAAGCCTGCCTGATCATTTGGTTGATTGAAGACTAAGGTTGTCCTGACCCTATTAGCGATTACCTTAGTAAATACCTTGCAGGCAACCGACAATAAGCAGATCGGTCTGTAATTCTTTAAGTCCCTGACGTCTCCTTTCTTATTAATTAAGATAATGTTAGCGTTTTTCCAAGCTCTAGGTACGCTCGAAGTCACAAGGCATTGCGTATACTGGGTGGCTAGTTTTTCGAGCACAATCTCTCCTCCATCCTTCAACAAATCTGCTGTTATCGGATCCTCACCAGCTGCTTTTCCTCTTGGCATTGCTCCTAAGGCTTTCTACGTCCTCCTTTGTTACTGATGGGATGTCCCATTGGTGTGCTCTACTGCCTCTCTCAGTAACATTCTGATTGCAATCGCTACTGTATAGATTTGTGAAGAACTGTTTGGCTACTTTAACTATCTTATCCATATTGCTAATGACATTGCCCTCTTTGTCTCTTATCGCATAAATCTGGTTTTTACCTATGCCTAGAATTTCTCTTCACTGCTTTTAGGCTACCTCCGCTCTTCAGAGCATGCTCGATTTTCTCCATGTTAAACTTCCTGATGTCGGCTACCTTGCGCTTATTTATTAACTTCGACAGCTCTATTAGTTCTATTCTATCTATGGAGTTAGACGTCCTCATGCTTTGCCGTTTCTTAATCAGATCTTTAGTCTCATGAGATAGCTTCCCGGAATTACAAGCCAGAACAAGGGAGAGGCCCCTCATCCATCGCTCACGGTGCCGGAGGCTGGCCTTCTTCGGCACATCCAAATGAATGCAGCTATCACCCCGTCTCGCCTCTTTCTCTATCGCTATCGATCAGACCCTTCCTGTCCCAACTGCCCCTGTATCTATGTGGACCTGGCTCATTGCCCTTCTATTGCCCGGCTGCTCAGCAGTCGGGTTCCTACCCCCCCACCTTCTTTATCCATCACCACCTGGCTCGACTGGCTTGGCGCTGAAGGGGAGGCAGAACAGCGACTCCTGGTCGCCCAGGCGGTCGACATGCTCGGCCTGTAAATTATGGCCGAATAAAGGTCTTGTACTACTACTACTACTACTAGGTTATGCGGGTGGAGATAAGAGTTCATTATATTTATATTTACTATTTATATGTATGGAACGAGAATACACGGAAATATTGTTCACGACTCGAAGGGAAGCACTCCGATTATACCTGAAAACCTGCGATTCTCTTGCTTTTTCGTTCTTTTTTTTTTGTTAAATGAACGGCTGTATGTGTTAAAAGCTGCCGTAATTACGTCCCCCTGCTAATGTAGTCTGTGTAAATAATGCTATTTGTGAGGTTCTTGTTTAGTATTCTTTCAGTGGCTGCACAGATGGCGTAACATTCGGCAGTGAAGATGGAAGCACATTGCGGAAGCCTTACTATTTCATTCAAATTCCCTTGTGCCACTGTGCTTCCAACGTAAACATCTGTTTCTGAACCATCTGTACAAAAAGCTCTGAAAGTACTGTACTTTTCCCCGAGCGCAAGAAGTTCTTCTATTACATGTTGCTTTGTGGTTTGTTTTTTTACAGAACTCTGCAAGAGTGAAATCACAGATTGCAGGAAAATTGTACCAAGGGCCGCAGTGGATCTCGTCTTCGATCAATGCCAGGTAATGTGTCTTCTACGAAGGTGTTTTGGCACATCTCTTCAAAATGCAAAAGCATGTGGCCTGGTAGTTTGCGGTTTATTGTTAAAAAGTATTCTAGAAGGGCACATTGTAACTATTTGGTGACAGACGTGTTTAGGTTGTGAACGAATTTCTAGAATATATGAACACGTAAGCATGGTTCTTCTGTCTGTAAATGATGGTTGGTTACTTCCTACATCAAGACTATTCATGGGCAACTACCTGTAGGCACCAGTGGAAAGTTATGTAATGGATCCACTCGTTTATGATACGATGGTCTCGCTGACCATGCAATATACATCCATAAATCAGGACAGAGCGTTCCACAGAGTGGTATATTGCTAAAAGACATGTCCTATCTGCCCCCCAGTGTTTTCGTGAAGGTACTTTGTGTATGCTCAAGGATCGGAAGGCTTTCTTATTCAGCGCGTTTATGAGAGGCTGGCAAGGGAGCTTTATGTCATACGTTATGCCTAGAAATTTATGTTGATCTTTTACGGGTAGCTCAGTTTCGTTCAGGTGTAGGGTGGAATCTGCCTTTAAGCCTCGTTTCAGAGAGAAAAAAAAATGGGCACTGTTTTCTTTAAAGAAAAGCGGAAACCATTTCTGTCTGTCCATGTTCTCAGTTTATTTTACTTGTTGGCACATTGGACGATGTGCAGCCCATCTGAAGAACGCCTACATAGAGTGAATACATAACGCACCTTGCAATTATTTTAATAACAGAGTTCTCCTTTACAACAAAAAGTGTTACGCTTAAAATACGCCCCTGTGGTAATCCATTTTACTTAATGAAATTCCTCGAAAGGGTTGAGCCTAGGCGTACATGGAATGAACGGTTAGATAAGAAGTCTTTTAGGCAGGTCAACATTATGCCTCGGCAGCCAAGCTTGACAAGGTCTTGAATAATTCCGAACCTCTAGGTTGTGTCGTATGCCTTCTCTAAATCAAAAGAGACTGCAGTGTTGTTTGTGTACAAGAGCTTCCCGGACAGCATTTCAAGACGAACTAGGTGATCTGGAGTGGAGCATCCCTTTTTAAAACCACACTGACGGATGTCAAGAAGTTCGGAGGATAGAAGGACAAAAGTTTATCTCATATTCAGGACACTTTCAAAGTATTTTGACAGGCAACCGGTAAGGGCTATGGGTCTATAATTGTTAGGAGAGGTTGGTGGCTTTCCTGGTTTAAGAAACTGCACAATAATAGTTTTTCTCCAGGCTTCGGGTACTTTCCCCAATGCCCAAAATTTGTTACAAAAAAGTCTTCAAAGTGTATCTACGACATATCTGGAGAGATAGGCTAGCATTTGATAATGTACCGTCTTTGTCAAAAGTAACCAGGCTGCATGGTTTGCTTCTAGCTTGTATAGTGGAGCCCATGGGGCTTTCCTAAAGATCAAAAGATGTTGGAAGGTAAGAAGACACCCAGTCCTTACCTTTAACGACCATTACAGCTTCAAGGAAGCCGTAAGGGCTCCACTGCACGAGCTAGAAGCAAACCATCCAGCCTGGTTACTTTTGACAAAGACGGTACTTCATATGGGTCGGGTGCAGCCTTTTTATCAGTGGAAATTAGTTCATGGATTTCTTGAAGCGTGATTGAACTATTGCAAGGTTCATTTGTGCTGCCACTTGTTGTCAGTGTGTTTTTCAGCTGTGTTTTTGTATTTTAGGACTGTTTCTGTGTACTGTGACGAACTGGAAACTGCAGAAAAGTATTCACCCGAAATGCTTCCCTGTTCTATATCTGTCTGTACAGCAGGGGCTGTCAGAAGGCGAACTGTGAATGGGGAATAGCTGCCATTTATCTTTAGAGCTTTCTCCCATATGTGTTTTAATGTTGTTGAGCTGTTTATGACGACACATAATTTTGCCGAGAAGTTTTTGCGGCACTGTGACGGATACATCGGTCTTTCGCTCTCGCCTTCTTAACAGACCCGTGTACTGTGCGATGTCAGTGCACGTTAAAGAACCCCAGGTGGTCCCAATTTCCGGAGTCCTCCACTACGGCGTCTTTCATAGCCTCAGTCGCTTTGGGACGTTAAACCCCATAAACCAAACCAAACCAAAGTTTGTTCAATTATCCTGCGTTGCATACCTACGGGAAAATCCCCAAGAATTTTTTTCTATCTTTTTAGCTTCCCTACGTTCTTGTATGCAATACTTTTTTACTCTGTTTTACTACTCCAGAGGACTGAGGGATGACTAGGCGCGCAGCGGTAATAGTACACGTCGTGAAAAGTTCGTTAAGGTTGTCTAAAACTGAGGTTGTCGGTAACTATTTTTTTCTAGGCTGGCCTTTTCTCGGAACAGTGCCCTGTAGACGAGATGCAGCTTCCAACGCCATGATTTTGATGGAGTGACTTCTAGTGAAGATGTTGATTAGTATAGGCAGATGATCACTTCCATGTGGGTTATCTAGGTCATCCCATTTTGTATCTAAAAATAGATGGCGAACTAAAAGATAAATCTATACAGCTCATTTGTCCTGAGCTAGGAGAACAACAGGTTGGTTTTCCAGTGTTTAATAGATAGAGGTCATTACACAGTATAACATCCTCAATGAGTTGTCCTCTAGTGTCAGTTTTGTCAGTACCCTGAAAGCTGGAGTGCGCGTTAAAATCTGCAGATATTAGATATGGCTCTGGGTACTGCTCCAAAAGGTCTTTTAATTCATGATTGCTTAGATTAACATGTCGCTCCAGGTACACGCAGCATACCGTAAATGTTTTAAATGTTTGTAGGATGGCTGCCACAGTTCCTAATCTAGTTTTAAGCTTGTGTTCGCGAAATGCAACTCCATTTTTAACGATGATGGGAACGCCATCCGAACGTCTGCTAACCTGCTCTCGGTTGCGGCGGAATATATTATAGTTTTTTTTAGAATGTTTTCGTGCTTAGAGCCTAAGTTTGTACCTCGATCGCATGGCATTTGGAGAACGTTGGGACAGAGTAAAAGAAATAGAAAAGCGACAAGCTAGAACGCACCAGGTTCTGGCACGCATCGTAGTTTCTTTGTATAGTGGACACCGTAGCGTAAAAGCCCATCGGCATTTCACTTTTCAAACGAAGCGCAGCCGTTTTAACGAAACGCTGGGCCGCGGTTTCGTTTTCTGTACGGAACCAACACGGAGGACATGGTTCTCGGAGCGGCGAGAGTTGGCGCTGCGTATTTCGCATATCGCTATTAGGCATGCACATGAGTACGCCGGATGGCTGCCCTCACGATTTACGCAAAGATGTGGTTCAAGTGTACAGTTATCAGAATCATGTTCGTGTGAAGCATGCTTTGCGCAAGTCAGTTGGCTTCGGCAGCTCTGAGAGCTGTCGCCATACCGTTGGCACTGAAAGCAACGTCGTGGGTTTGGTATGTACTGCCCGAAGTGAAGTTTCATACAGCCGATTTCTACGGATTCTGGGAGTATATGCTTGATGCGAAAGTCAGGATGATGTGTTTCGTGGCTATTTCTTGGTCGCCGCTCCTCATTTTTATTCTCTACACGTTAGTCACGTTTTGTTCCTCTAGTCCTTCAAGAAGTACTTCTGTTACATGCCTAAGGCCGTCGTCTGCGTTAACTCCTCGCACTGTGTTCAAGGATCGGGGTGGGTTGAGTGTCACAGGTGTGTCTCCAAAAGAGGTGACTTCTGCTTACTTTTCGTGCTGAATGTTGTACAGGATTACTAGTAGGAGGTCACCGTTTGCTGGTTTTTTTATCTTATAGCCCTGGCCTATGCTATCTGTGAAAGTTCTGGTGACAAGAAATGGTGTAATGCCGTTCTTCTCTGCGTGTTCAGAGTGCACTTCGTGGAACCGTTCTAAGCTGTTTTGGTTATTTGGGAAGAAATTTGCTGTCTCGGTGCGCCCTCTTTTGCAGCGGAGATCGGCGTTAAAAAATGAGAAGCCATAAAAAAGTTTTGGTGTTCAACAAAGGCGCCAGCCGCCCACCGCGGAGCCCAACATGGGGACTGGACAGGAGCCCTTAAAAAGCCCTACGCACGCCAACTGCGCACCACCACTGTAACCTAATATGGCGCGAAACAGGGTCGTCAGCCACACAATGTTAGCCCTCGCCGCCAGGAAAAAAGGAAAAACCAAGAAGAGAGTAGGAGATAGGACAGTGCTAAGAAAGAAGATCAGAACGGCAAGCGACAGCAGATCGCAAACGGCCAACTACAAATCGCCCCCCCCCCCCCCCCCACTCCGAAGGGGAGATCGCACGACAGTGACCCTTCCGGTTTACGGCAACGTCTTAAGCGTGGGAAACGCTCGGGAGGTCATAATTGAATGTGTTCTAGGAAGGCGCCGGATAGACGCGTGTAGAACTCAACTCCGGGGTCAGTTTAGTTTGTTTTCTTTTTAATTTTAAGAGAGAGTGTAGTGTGCCCTATCAAAGTTGTAGGGCGGGACGCGCGCTTCGGAGAGCCAATCGCTTTTGTGGAGATCGCTCTGTGCATCGTATTTTGGAACTGATTTGAATACTTTTTTTAATGTGTTTTGAGGAAGAGTTAATAATACGATCAACATGGAAAGGGGCAGCACGCAACAAGGAATCAATCGTGTTGAGGCCGGCTGCTACTGGATGCTTCCTGTATTTCAGACAGACTTCGAGGTTTTAAGCCGAGCCCTGAAGAAAACAAAATTAGTTTGAGAATTGGTTCTAAGGAAAGGAAATGATGCAGTAACTGCATCACACATCTCGGTGGACAACCCGAAAAGCGCCGCAAAGGAAGGGATAGAGGTAGGAGTGGAACGGAGGTAGCCTAAAAGCAGTGAAGAAAAAACTACTCATAGGTAGATACTAGGTGTATGCGCTCAGAGACAAAGAGGGAAATGTCATTAGCAATATATATCTTTTAACCACTCAAAATGCCCTTCTGAAACTTGCATTTGTGACTATTTTAGATCTGACGAAGATGTATCTCGGAGTGCTTTTATAGCTGCATGCATGAATTTTAAACATATGTATGTACGTAAGCTGCATTTGTTCAATGCTCTGTAACAATTTCTTGTACAATTTGCTTTTGCCTCCCTGCTTGGACCAAAAAGGTCTCCAGTATCATGTAAATAAAATAAATAAAAATATGGATAACATAGTTAAAGTAGCCAGAAACAATACTAGCCACGAACATAACCTTCGCAAATGTGGCGCTACATCCAAGCCTTCTTAATAAGACACAATCAACGGCCCAGATCCAACTCGGCACTATACCGTCACCTCCGTTCTCCCTCCCCAACCGGGGCACTCCACAAGGAGCTCTTCTCTCACCCCTCTTATTTAATGTAACTCTAGCCCCGCTGGCCAAACAACTGACCAACATACCTGACCTCCACTCGGCAATATACGCCGACATCAACGACTGAAGGCTCCACAGGAGAGGCGCAAGACACCTTACAATTGGCAGTTGATATCATCCCCTCGAACCTGACCAATATGGGCCTTATGTGCTCCCCGCTCAAATCGGAACTGCTGATGATCAGACCACTTCCCCGGGATCCACGCATGCACCTCCGAATGTACGACGACCACGTACCGCTGGTCCCCTGGAGTTGGTCAATAGACTCCTTGGACTCCAACGTCCTTGACTCCATAGGTCCTTGGACTGCACATACAGGACGCTTTGGATGCAACCTTCACTGTACAACTCCTAGAGAAGCGAACCAAACAAATCGAGGGTCTTGTCCGCAGTGTAGCCACATGCAACCATGGACTGTCGGAGAGGGAAACCTTTAATATGACAGACGCCCTCATCACCAGACACGATTTTTCACGTTCCTTATCGCTTTCTCACAAGACAAAGCTGATGCTTTTATTAGAAAGGCAATAATCTCAACGCTCCGCCTACCACAGTCGCTTAGCACAAATCACTACTCTCAACGGGCACCTACAAAACTATCTCGGAACTCCTCGAAGCCAAACGAGACAACCAGATACTTCAACTAACCCGCACAGAAACCGGCCAACATCTCTTACGGCATCTTCGCCAGGCTCCAATCTACCTGCTCACCTGCCCCCAACTATCAAATCATTGCACCTGACATCCAGGGTCCAATGTGCATCAAACCTCTACCCAGAAATATGAGCCCCGAGCTACATGGGGCCAGACGCCAGGCACGAGCCTAGTATTACAACAAGCACTACAGAGGCAGACCCGACATGTATGTAAACGCGGCACAACGCACCCTACCGGGCTATTATGTCGCTGTCCCCGCCTACTATCGCGGATGGCACCATCGGGGCCGCAGCCACCTTCCCCACGGAGGCTGAAGGCGCGGCCATGGGCTTGGTGCTTATACACTATGCACAAGATCCCAACATCACGGATATCTCCACCGTCTCCAAAGCTGTGTACCGTCACTCAGCAAAGCGTTATCACGTCAATCGCCCGACGCATTCTCGCATCAGGACATACGCTTACCCAAGAGATAACCCTCACGTGGGTTCCTGGGTAAGTCTCGATCCCCGGTAACCAGCGTGTTCATACGCTGACTCGAGAACTATCCTTCAGGCCCCAAGAAGATGGGACACCCAAACCCACGCAGGAATCCTCTCGGGCTCTTCTCACATACCATCAAAAAACCACTTATTACAAAAACAGGCGCTTACCCTCCTACCACCTCACCGTACACGAAATTCAAAATACAGTGCAGTCTGGTGGCAACTGCAGACATTCATCGCACCTCCTTCATCGCCAACACCCCACCTTGACCTTCCTCCTCTGCTCAACATGTGGGGCGGCCAAGGCACCCTCATACACAACCTGTGGGACGTTTTATGGGGGTTTAACGTCCCAAAGCGCCTCAGGCTATGAGGGACGCCGTAGTGAAGGGCTCCGGAAATTTCGACCACCTGGGGTTCTTTAACGCGCACTGACATCGCACAGTACACGGTGTGGGAATGCCCCCAACCGATGACAGGTCCCCCATACCCAACCGGTCGGCCTCCTCATGGAATGACATTCTGCTAGTTGCTCAACCAGCTAGCCAATCATGGTAAGTGTACAGAGTTCTCAGTGAAGCACAGACGCCTGGACTCTTGGTCAAGAACAAAGGATCCTTTTTGTTAAAATAAAGCTGTCCCTCCCACATCCCCACACGTGTCAAAGGCGATATGCTGGCCACGCCCAGGTAGCACGGAAAATTAGAACAATCTTATGAAAAATTTATGCAAGTTCAGTAACATTGTTACATTGAAACGTTGCATTAACTGTTAGAAATTAATATTTAAGTTTATATGTTACACATAAAAATTAGTTTAACACTGAACATAAATATTATTCCAATCCTGGCTTTCAACTCTTGTTATAATGTTAAAAATGAACAAATGATGGTAAACGCTGCAGCATAAACATATATTTAACGTTCCAAGTCAGCAATGTCTCCTTATTGTTTATTAAACATTATTATATTTGAATCATAACTATAAAACACTGCAGATATATTTCTAGCACCGAGTCCCAGAACACTCTCCACTAATTTTACAGTAAACATGTTTTTCAACTAGCAGTGCTTCGCGCAACTAAATCTCTTAGATTGTGCCCGCCATAGGTAACATGCTCAAGCAGATTATTTTGTTAAACTGCTTATTATCCTTTCGCTACTACCACTCATGGGACACCTCTCAGTAATGGGCGTGTAAGCTTGACTCAACTGCATGCTTTCGGAGGTAAGTACATTCTAGTCGCATGTTGTGCTCTACTGTGGAGACGAAGTGTCGCCTTCGTTGCTGGTCCTTGCAAAGCGTTGATTAAATTGTCACAATGGTGGGCCTGCATACTAGTGCAGGGTTGCTTCATTATTTTCGACAATATTACATTTACGTTGTTATAATGTTTAATTAATGTTAGAAAAAGTTTACTAGGATGTTCATCTGTAACGTAAAGAAATTATTAAAAAAGGTCATTAAGACAGCTTAATTAACGTTTGACCAAAAGAACAATGTCACATTGGTCTAATGCTTCGGTGCTACCTGGCAGGCAGAGGGAACTGAGGGTGATTTTTAAGACGCCATAGGTAATGACGATCAAGTGCCTCGGTACTGATCCGTCTACTGCCGAAGCACTAAAAAAAACTGACTTTGCGGTAAGGAGAAAACGTCACGGTCATTCACCAGAACTGACCAGCCCCTGCACGCCAGAAAACGTAGTAAAGTTTGCAACGTGGCTCAGCATAGAGTTACGTAACGGTTACAAAATGCAGGCAGGTCTGTAAATGTGACTTCCAAAGCAAACCATTTCTTGGGTGAATTAACTTTTGCCTGGGATAATCGAAAGAAAGTCGACATAGCAGCGACAATGACTCGTGTACCATACAGTCGTGGGGATCCCACGCTGTTCAAGCGAAACTCTGAACACTGTTGCCACAGACGCCATGAACGGACACCATGGCGCTCACTATGTCTTGAAATACTCAAGTTATAGGCGGAGCTCCAATCACAAAGCAGCGATCGCCCGGCGGTGTCGGAAAGTTATACACGCAGCTGGTACTAGAAAGTGCATGGTCTTCTGCAGTGTCCATCACGACACATTCAAGCGGTGTCTATCTAACGAAAGGTAAAAACAGGGCTAATTTAACACACAGCACACAGAAAGGCGGACAGGACGGGCGCTGTCGTTGGGAGCCCGTCCCGTCCCGTCAGTCTTTCTGTGTGGTGTGTGTTAAAGGTGCACCGAAGAGTAATCGAAGCTAGTCTTTTTAGCGCGGGAACTCGATCTACACGTTCCGAGCATTCATAGAAACTTCGAATTATTGTCCTGTGCGACCGATTTCCGTAATTTAAATCGGATTAAACATCCCGGCTCCCACCTTTTTTTGAACTCGCCGCAGACGGTAGGAGGAGTCAACTAACGCGTGAAGTGCCTTTCAGGCGGTCGTGTGGCGGCTTCGCTTTCGCTTGTATTTTGTTTTTTAGGTTGCCGTGAATACATTACTCCAGCCAGAGGCTACATAGCCGCAAATTAGGCCCACAGAAATAAAAATACGCGCGGACTCTTTGCTTTCGCCGACCGGTACGTATCATTCCGCCGATGGCAGAGCGGCAAGCCGCCACGGAACTGGTTGAAATATCGGTTGACTCCTCCTACCGTCTGCGGCGAGTTCAAAAAAAAGGCGGGAGACGGAAGTTTAATTCGATTTAAATTGAGGAAATCGGTCGCACAGGACTATAATTCGAAATTTCTAAGAATTCCTAGAACGTGTAGATCGAGTTCCCGCGGTAAAAAGACGAGTTCAGATTACTATTCAGTGTACGTTTAAATTACAGCTATATTTACTTTTTCTTAGACAACGCTCCACCAACCAACCTTGCGACCGCGTAGCGCATACCGCTGCATGGTCGACGTCGAATGCAGGCGCTGAACTGCATGCTGAGCACGATAATACGTAGTCTGGCGATTTGCAGGCGATCACTTCGGGCCTAATTCACCTAAAATAAAGTACCCTAACGCTGTGCAATACCTCAAGAAGGCTGAGTACAGCACACATCAGCACAGCTAGTCATTAGGTTTCTCAACACTGTACCGCCATTTTTATTATTGCCTGGCGAGTAAACGAACCTGACACCAGTAAAAAGTTGTTGGTGCCTTTCAGCCTAAGCGACAGTGAACCTTCATGTTGCGCTGGACTATGCAACCGCTGTAGGAAAACAGCCAAAAAAAGTTTGTTGATATGTCGTGTACTGGGGCTGTCTATAGCACTCTGGGAAGTCCCGGACAGGTGAGCAACAGTTCGCCTCACAGCCGACAGATTTGGACCGCCAAAGCGAGCCACAGTTCATGGCCCGGATTCGAACTAGGTAGGCTGTACTACATACCGAGTTTTTCACTTAAGAAGACCTGCGAGTTTTGAAAATGGGCTTTTTGAGCTACACGAGCGCTTTTTCAGCACAGCATTGTCCGCAGTGTAGCGCATCAGAATACAGTGAAGAACTACTAACTAGTAGGATGGTAACTGATATAAAACAGTGAACTTTTAATTATTACTGTTAGTCTCCTTATTTACTGATAGGCATGTGGCCCAGCGCAAATAATATGAATATCAGTTTTTAGAATTGAAACGCAGCTGCTCTCCGCGCTATGGCCCAACATATTTTGGCTATTTGGACGCGCACTGCAGGGGTTGCTTCGCCTGCAAGCTTTTCGAGAGCGCGTGTATTTTGACGCGACGTAGGCAAAATTGTTGGCTCACAGCACCGAAAGTAAATGCTTTTGGTTTGGTTTATTGGGGTTTAACGTCCCGAAGAAACTTAGGCTATGAGGGACGCCTTAGTCAAGGGCTCCGGAAATTTCGACCACCTGGGGTTCTTTAACGTGCACTGACATCGCACAGCACACGGACCTCTAGAATTTCGCCTTCATTGAAATTCGGCCTCCGCGGCCGGGATCGAACCCGCGTCTTTCGGGTCAGCAGCAGAGCGCCGTAACCACTGAGCCACCGTGGCGGGGCGAAAGTAAATGCGTTTTCGAAATTCTAAAAACTGGCATGGATATTACTCACGAAGGATTTCACGCATCTCACTAAATAAAACTGAGCAACAACTGCAAAGTTTAGTTAACCAGCCTACAAGTTAGCATGTTTTAGCAGTACTCTGATGAGCTATAGCGCTGACAATGCTATGCAGATAAAGCACTCTTCTAACTGAAAAAGCCCATATTAAAAAATTGCTGAACATCTTAGGTGAAACATATATGGTGTTTTTGGCAAAGCCCGTATACATTCTTCTCTGCGAACAGTTTCTAACATTGCGAAATCATAAGTAAAAAAAAATGGCAGTGGCTAAGCTCTGGTTAAGCCTGGATATACAAGCGAAAAGCTGCAGTTATGCTTTGCTTGACGTCATGGCTGTCGCAGTTCGCGCACAATGCACTGGGAGCACCACGATAACGGTGTAGGCAAGCGCGTTATATAGCCCTCCTTGCGCATACGTAGTAACTGTGGTAAACACGCGGCTGCAGCGAAAGGTCAAACGGTGTCGAGGAGGCGAGCGCGCAGTAGTAGCGGCGGTGAGGAGGCGGCGCACATGCGCAGTAGCGCGCGGCTGCGCCGAACGGTCAGGCGGCGGAGTCGGCGCGGCGGCGGCTGCGGCCACCTGCGCCGCGCGTGACGTCGCTCGGTTTCGCGCATGCGCAGCTGCGGCAAATCTTGGCTCCGACGGCTCACGCTAAGCGCGGCTGTAGTGCGGGTAGTGAAGCTTTTCGCTTCAAAACTGCGATATTTCGCCAGCCTTCTAATCACGTCTGGCGCGCATACGCGAGTCCTGGCGAAAGACGATTGCTAAGGCCGCGCGTCGGCGGTGATGAACCTGAATGGTGACTGTAAAGATAATCGCAACAAACCGCTACGTAGATAGGCGAACAAATCCCGATAGCATTGGAACTTGTCAGCGCATCGTGTCTGCGACAGCTTGGCATGAATCTGGTCCTACTTCTTGTTGTGGCCGATCAAAAGGTATCAAAAATAAAAGAACGCGACGAGTTAATGAAGATCTGTGCGATACGATCATGTATGCCGGAGCCGAATAGTTGGGAATTTCACGCCAAGGGCTTTTTTGCGACAACGTTGCGAAAGTTTTCTGCTTCTGCGTACACATTGTGGCTAATTACAGGGCCGCGTACTCTGTTGTGCGAACGCAGGGCGGCACATCAAGCTGAGGCAGGCAGCCGGCAGCACAATGCCCTCCACGCAGTTCAGCAAAATGCCCACCCCCCTCCACACAGTGCCAACAAAATGCCCTCGACATAGTTCATAGTAGCGCAACTTGTGCGGGCTGAAGTCTCGGCGAAACTTCGGGACCCCTCGTCAATATATGCGTGCCAGTGCAATCGATGCAAAAGACGGAGCATTCGGGCCGATGCTAGCCAATCTCGTGCCTTTCTATCACCTAAAAAATGAAGGCTTCTAAGGTGTTACGAAGTGGAACGGCTCTTTCATTCTTTAGAGAACAGCGCTTTACCGTTTCTCGTGCACCTTGACATCCTCTCATCCATTTCCCCCAGTGCAGGGTATCCATCCGGTGTCCTCTTCCAGCTAACCTCCCCACATTTCCTTTTCTCTCCTAAAGGATAATGCTTAAACCCACTGGTACGAAAGTTCCATCCCTGTGGTACCGGGAAAAACAGTGCTTCTAATTCCTTAATCTGCAGTAATCGCTGAGCGACAACTTCGGTGCTTACTTCCCTCCCTGCTTTCTAGAAGAGACGCTCGTCTCAGGGCGTGCCTTTGACTTCTAGATCAGCGATCACCTCTCAGCTACACATCACTGCGTGCTGCCTATCGTTGCTTGCAGCTGTGCCCTAACTTCTAGACCAACAACAGACACGCGATCACCCCTCAGCTACACATGATCGCATGTTGCCTATCCCTGCATACAGCTAGCTGTGCTTCTGCGACTGGCGCCAGAAATCACTCCGGATAAAAGTTGTTACACTATCTTCGTAAGTGCGTTCAGCGCATTTTCTACGCTAACAGAAGCTCGAGTATTGCAAAACTCGCGAATCCAGCAGTGCGAGTAGCAGAACGGACCGATTGTAATCGCACTTACCGTTCTTGCTGCCGCGGATGAAGCTTTGGGAAGGCATCTTCCATGCAAGCCGAGTTCCCCTTTGAAGGGGCGACGCCGAAAACACCGCACTTCGTTGACTGGCTGGCAGCAGTGGCACCTTTGCAAGTTCGTTGTTTCGTGATTGAAGAGGTTATCCGCCGTGTTTAGCGATGGAGAGGCGAACAGGTGGCACAAACACGACGTTGTCAGGCGCCGCGGTAATAGCTGGGTTCTTCAATTCTGGTCCGACTCTAACTTGACAATAGTTTCAAGGCCCCAATTAATGCAGGGCTTCAGGAGACATCACAGTTCGACGAGCGAGGCAGGAAGGGTTTCATTAGTTCACTCAGTCAAGGTCAGTTTCCAACAACGTCACCAATAATTAAGATAATTACACCCGAGCACCACTGAAAGGGCGCGGCCATGCTGCCGCCGCATCGCTACTGCCCGGTAGACTTAGGCCTAATCTCGCGAATTCTCGCCCGCCGTGCCGAGAACAAGCGGGTGTGACCTTATCTTTTGCCTTACCTCGCACGTGTTCCATCTGAGGCTACAGCAAAAACCTTTGTTTCTTTTTTTTTTAGGCGGCGATCGCATTGTTTCACCTAAGTTTTAGGCTCTCGCCCTACCGCGCTCGACTGACTTTTTTCAGGCTGCTTCATGCAAGTGCAACGTCACCTATTCACCCCGATAGGAGAGACGGCAACGGAATAAGGCAGGTTATCGATGAAACCGCGCTCACTTGAACGGGCGCCTTGGAACGTTACCATTATATCACTAGAGCATAAACAGTGAAGCAAAGCACATTGCGAATATTGTGGATATTGCGAATGTTGCGAATGTTGCAAATATTGCACATTGCGGGGTCAGTGCCAGAGCACCCCTTCCCCCCCCCCCCCCCCCCACCCCGAAATTTTCTGAGTGCCGCATCTCCTCTCTCTCTCACACCTTTCGGCCTTTTTATTTCGCCGATGCTCTTTACACACCGCATCGATATATTAAAATGTAAAAGCAAAAATAAGAAGAGTGTTGGTTTATTCCTGAAAAGATTGATGTATGTACTACGTTGTCGTGGCTCTAGAATAGGAAGCGGAACTTATTGCTGAGGAGAATCACACCTCTTCGCTACCGCACGAAGTATGGCACTCCTTTTAACAGTAGGCACAGTTCACCCGATTAAACATACCTTTTCACGTCAGCCTACTTTTTCATCCTTTGCGTTGTCCTCAAATGATCATAAACTATTACGAAAATAAAAAGTGCTTTTTTTAAGCGCCTCTGCGGCCGGGCGCAGGTTTACATGCATGAAGTATAAATTTTGACAAATACCATTCGTTCGCAGTTGCTGACTTTGCTATTGAGCAGAAGCTCTTGTGTTGTTGTAAATCACATGAAAATAGTTGAAACTGCCGCGACTCTTCGTTTTTTACGTATGTTCTCTGCGAATCAAGTTCACGCAATCCTGTGTGCACAAGTATTTTATGTAGAGATTAGAGTGAACGAAACCACGGACCCTTCGGCTTTATGAAAGCAATTAAAAGTATTTTAACTCTATGGACTACGATACTGTTTGGGCGCAGGCTTTCTTTTACTTTTCTACCGGCGCCGAATGACACCCTCTAAAAATATTTCTGGCTACCTCTTGCACTCTTGCCACGGCCTTGGACTGTACGCTTCCCATGCTTTTGAGGGAGCTATAACCAGGCCTGCTGGAGACAGATCCTCCGCGCAATCCCAAATTATGTGATCCAGCGTTGCTAGTTCACCGCAACGCTGGCAGTAAGGATTTACTAGATCAGAAATATATTCGCACTGATCCATGAATTTGGCAGCGACCGTGTCTGCAGTCGCCTCCCCGTGGTGGCTTGATCTCGGCTCAGCGACGTATTCGGGGGAGGCAGACTCGCCCCTAAGATCTCTGTAATAACTCGCAATGGCCTGGCAGCTGTCCAGCGTCTCACTTCGCAAGGTCCCCGCGTCGGAGTCTTCCTCACCAGCACGGCTGACAAAACCTCGAGCGTACTGGTGAGCGGCCCCTTCATGAGCCGGGACCCAAACCAGGCCAATAACTTTCCTGCCTTTTGGCATCGTGGTACTCGGTGGCGGAGATTCGCTGTCGCGCAATGTTGCGGAGGACCGTCTTGTAATCACAAAGAATGGTGCTGGCGCCTTCCTGAGTAATTCCTAGCGTTGTAGTATCCTCTTCAGCCATCCCAACTCTGCTCGCGTAACTGCCGAGGCTACTACCTTGCGGGAAATGCTCCCAGCGGAGACTCCACGGTGCTTCCATCCCCCGAGTATTTTTCTCTAAGGAGCTGCGCCTTGGCCCTCTCCGTCCATCGTGACGACCCACCAGCACATTCTTGGAGCGCTCCGACTCTAATGCATTGACGGATTTCTACCGGCAAAACTACCCGGTCGAGGTAGTTTCCGTCCCTAATATCCTGAGACGAGTCCCGCATACGTCGTCCGAAGCCTCTGTTCATGCGACGTCAGCTCAGTTACTACATGGTACTGTGCACCCGCGGTGCCGCAGTGGAGGTCTCCGGAATAATTTCGACCACCTGAGGATTTTTAACATGCACTAACATCGCAGAATACGGGCGACTTCCGCATTTCGCCTCCATTGAGACGCGGCCGCCGCGGTCGGGTTCGCACCCAGGTACTGCGGCACAGTAGCCGAGCGCCTAACAATTGAGTCACCGCGGCGGGTGCAAAGCAGTCACCGACAAAGGCGTTCCAAACAGCGGACACGTAAACCGCGCTAAGCCTTCCCGCGCATGTGCAGCCCCTCGGCACTTTGTAGCAGCATGTATCAGATTTAGTATAAAGGCGCAAGTTTGCGCAATCGCCGCAGCATTTCCACCACTGACTTTTTTGTTTGCCACTACAAGTAAACCGTTATATTTAGCTCTGATTTTCTAGATATATTTTTTTTTTAAGTTACGACTGCCTCCACGGTAACAACGGCAGTGACATCACGTCCACAACTGGGCGCCTCGATGGGGATACGAGTCACCCTAGTCCAGGACCAGCAAAATAACAGTTGCCGATATTGGTGACAGAAATAAATAACATTGTTTCAGTGATAAACCACTCTAGTGGTTTAAACTGGCTGTGTATGTGATTTCAGCGCTGGTGACAGTCTTCACTCCTCTAATGTAAGTCAATGTGCGAGGGTTTCCACAAAAGCCGCGGCAGAGTTTCGTGAGACGTACTCGCCGTCTGCTATCCCAGTGTTGCCATACTATTCTCACGAAACTCTGCCCAAAGCCGCTTACCAAGCGGAAAGAGACGTTCCTATGCCCAAAACATAGAATTCTGAAATGTTTTGCTACGTTTCTCAGCAGCACAGCTGGGCTTACGTTTATGTTCGCGAGGAGCTTTCGGTTGCCGCAAAGAAACCATGGCTAATTTCAGCGCAGCAGACTGCGCGTGGCAGCTTATGCAATCGTTCGCCGTGGTTACTGACGTGCGACCACTCAACTTCTGGCCTGCGGATGCCCGATGGCAAATCTCAGCTCAGACTGAGCGAATTAACAGTGGCACTCGCTCGTGCATTCAAATTAGTGGGCATTTTTTCTTACTGAGATACACGTAATTCAGACGCGGCCAATTCGTCAGTTCGAATGAACCAAAAGCTCGATTCTGGCGAGTTCGAATTTTCGATATTCTAATTTGAGTTCAGCTAATGCAAACAAGGAAAATATTGGATGAAAGTACTGTGAGCATTGAGCTCTACTTACTAACAACCAATTTTGCTTCTTGAAATCAACCAAGCTGTACACTTTCCATATGCAGCTAATGCCTGTTGCTTAAAAGCTTATAAGCTCAAAAGTCATCCAGCAAAATGAAAACGGAAAAAGAACAATTCACAAAGTCACTTCAAAAGGGGTGCTGAAGTGGAGACAGTACAGGTGTTCAGAGTTAAACATTCATGTTTATTGAATAAAATAAAGAAATAAAAAAAACAAGTCAGTGATAATGGAGTTGTTTCGGCTTTGTCTCCTGATCAGTGACACGACGCACAAAGATGGCGTCGTGCGGTTTTTTATGAATCTCGCCCTGTTCGCAGAGGAATGAATAGCCAACAGCGAGCCATCATGGCTAAAGGCCAGGGATGCAATGCTCGATGGGTACTTGTGGAACCGACAGAGACGCTTCTTGTTGAAGCCGTCCCAGATGTTCACGTGGCCGTCACTGTCTCCCGCCACAAATGTGTTGTACAAGTTGTGGAATGCGTTCACAGTTGCGTTCACAAGGTAGGTGAGCTCGATGCCATTGCTGTCTTTGGCACGGTGACACTTGAAAGCGTACTTCTGCACTTCGGGGTTTGGATCCAAGTATTCAATAGCCACGCGCCCTGTGTAGAACCATACAATCAGCAACTTGATGCAACAAGTGAAGCCAGGACAGACAAGAGGGTCAACCACCGGAAGTACAGTGAGAAGTGCCCTTCCTGTTGTGTTCATTATTCTGACTGCTCTAAGTTCTCTCTCCAGTGGATAGACAACTTGGTCGAAATGAAACAGCCTAATACATCTTGCCACCAGAAAACAAAGTTAGGCAAGTTGATTACTAAGAGGCTTATTATACTTAGCTAGTACAAGCTAAGCGCCCTAACCCAATGTTTACACATAAACTCAGTGGCTTAGGCACTTAGCTGACGAGCACCACACCACGGTTTCAATGCTCATATGCATTTAGCTAGGGACAAAAACCTGATGGAGCATTTAAGCCCCGCCTTCAGGGTATGATGTGATAGCGTAAATGGTCCCTTCAGTGGCCTAGGGTTTTCTTGGCATATCACTTCACAGCCATGGAAACTATTCGTTCCTTCGCCATCATGTAAAGCTTAACCTACACTTAAGAATTCCTACGCCATCATGTAACGCTTAACCTAAACTTAAGAATTACTTCGCCATCACGTAACGCTTAACCCACACTTAAGGATACAATGCAATAGCATTACTGATACCTCTCGCACAAGTAGTCCTTCTGTGTCGCCTAGGTTCTACCTACATGCCCAAGTATGCAATATTGGCCATTCCCTACTTTACATTTATTGAACGGAGGAAGTCCTCCTACCGATCCTGGCACAGTGGAGGAGCGGTTAAGTGATGTGCCACTGCCACAGAAGGTGGCTATGTTTGGAACAGCGGCTGTTTCAAACACAGCCACTGGTGGGGTTTCTGAGATCCAGGTTGTGATAACGTCACAAGGTCACGTGACTTAGTGACAGGAGGGCCACCGGAATTTTTTCTCTTAATGCCGACTACACTGACAGCAGCATTTATGCATTTTCACAATATTTTGTTAGAATGCATGAATGCCAGTACACATTACAAAACTGCCGGTGGTCAAAAGTAACCTGGACCCCGCAGCAGGGCATCCTTCAATGTCCTCTGTCTAGCTTTGGAGCATTAATTGGCAAGTATTATGTACTTTCCCACGACTTTTCTTTGAATAACAAATAATGAGATCTGGTGCAAAGCCCACAGTTTGCATTTGTAACGCCTTGATGGATGCAGTCTTTCTTTCTACTGTGTCAAGCTACAAATTTGCAAAAGACGTCGCCCGACAGTGAAGCAAGAGCATTACGTTTTGCCCCCAAAAATAATTCATTAGTACAAGAAAATGATAGCAGACTGCCAATAAATTTCGACCACCTGGGGTTCTTTAACGTGCACTGGCATCGCACAGTACATGGGCCTCTAGAATTTCGCCTCCATCGAAATTCGACCGCCGTGGCCGGGATCGAATCCGCATCTTTCGGGTCAGCAGCCGAGCGCCATGACCACTGATTCACCGCGGCAGCAAAAAAAAAAAAAAGAAGTGCCGTTTTGGAGCTCTCGGGAATAATTTCGACCACCTGGGGATCTTTAACGTGCTCTGAAATCGCCCAGCATATGGGCGCATTTTTGCATTTCGCCTCCATCAAAACGCGGCCGCCGTGCGGCTGGATTTGAACCCGGATACTCGGCTCAGCGCCGAGCACGCTCACCACTCATCCAGGACTTTAATTCTGCTATTCAAATGCGCCTCGTGAGGGCAGTAGTAAACGTTCATCGTGTAGTCAAATTAATTTTAACAACTTTTAATATTACCCTCTCGGGGCACTAATTAACGAGTGTTTCTATTTCGTAGTCGCTGCCGAAGCACCCAGCTCGACTGTAGGAAGCTAGCTCAGCCTGCTTTTCTTTAATGCGTTAGCATTAGAACAGTGCTGCGAACAAAAACCTGTCTGTCGGCTTGTGCACGGTGTCAGTGAAAAAGGAGAGTAGGCGGCGCACGCAGCGCGCTGCAATTTAGCTGCAATGCAGCCTCGCATGATGTCGGTCGGCTCACGCGGCTCTTCCGTGGCGTTCGGCGCTCGGGCACCGACGGACACGTGTCGCGCGTTCCAAGAGTCCCGTAGTGTTATGTGCGCAAAACTAATGCTACTGCGTTACTGTTACACGAATCCCATTGATCGCACTTCGTTCATTTTAATTAGGTGGAATTACAATGAAACATGGGATACATTCCAGTAGTGGTTTGGTTTAAGGGGATTTAACGTCCCAAAGCGACTCAGGCTATGAGAGACGCCGTAGTGAAGGGCTCCGGAAATTTCGACCACCGGGGTTCTTTAACGTGCACTGACATCGCACAGTACACGAGTCTCAAGAATTTCTCCCACAAAGAAATTCAACCGCCGCGGCCGGGATCGAACCGGCGTCTTTCGGGGCAGCAGCCGAACGCCATAACCACTGAGCCACCGCGGCGGCTCGAGTAGTGCAGCAGGGGGCACGGGGATCAGTGGAGGAAAAGGGAGAGGGGGCCTAGATGCGCATTATCCCAGGGCCCCCACTTTTCTTAATCCGGCCCTGCCCGGTGTTCACCAACGAGTATCAAGATCTCACTGCTCTAAGGAGTGCTTGAATTTGCTCTTGACCTACTCCCGCGGGGCTCTAACAGCGCATCGAGAACATGGAGCTTACCAGTCCGCGGGTGACGATGTAGGAAGCCAGAGGATGGGCACCGTCATGAGGATCTCAATCTACACCTGCAGGGTGGGCGGGCTCGCCGAGAACACCAGCAGGTCCACCGCGGTGGCCACCAGGGCACCGATCACGCCTGCGTCATTCACGGCACCATGAAGGATAATTTTACCCGGATCCCCACGAGTAAGCCTGGAGTGTTATTGCGATGGCAATAAAAGTGTCATCGGGGAAAAAAAATTGTGCCATCGGTCATAAAATTATACCGCTGGCCGCAGGAAAACGACGTCACCAGGGCGAATAATTCCCGTTGGCTGGGGGAAATGACGTCACCAGACCTGGTCATTCTCGTTAGCTGGTGGTAAGAGACCTCACCAGACCGGGTCATTGGCTGAAGGAAGGTGACGTCACCACACCTGATAATTCCCATTGGCTGGAGGACAGGGACATCACTAGACCGGAAGTGACGTCACATCCCTAAATATATCAACAGCTTGGTTTGGTTTATTGGTTTATTGGGGTTTAACGTCCCAAAGCAACTCAGGCTATTAGGGAGGCCGTAGTGAAGGGCTCCGGAAATTTCGACCACCTGGGGTTCTTTAACGTGCACTGACATCGCACAGCACACGGGCCTCTGGTATTTAGCCTCCATCGAAATTCAATCCCCGCGGCCGGAATCGAACAAGCGTCTTGGGTCAGCAGCCGAGCACCATAACCGCTGAGCCACCGCGGCGGCCCTCAACAGCTTCTAATGCTATCGAATTAAAAGTCAATGTAATTAGGTGTTCCTGTGCATTTTTTGCCTTCGTCAATGTATCGGGCATGCGCTGTCTGCCTTATCGTGTGAGCGCATTGTCTTATCAGTGCTACCGCAAACTGTACGATTGGCACTGCTACTGCCCCGCCCCCCTCCATCGCCTATAAAAGGGCGTGCTAATAAACTCTTCCTGTTCTTGTTCCTGCCACCATGTAGTTGCCTCTATCCTTAGTGCGACACACATCACGATACATGGTGTCAGAAGTGGGATTCTGCGACAGCTATGGAACTTCTTTGCACCTTTGCAACTGACCGGCAACCTCTCTGAAAATTGGAAACGTTTCAAGCAGAAATTCGACCTGTTCCTGCAGGCGACCGCAACGAAGGAACAACCTCGCAGCGATTCTGCAAAAGCCGCACTCCTCTGAGCATAGCCGGTGATGAAGCGCTCGACGTGTTCAACACGTTCAAGTTCGAGGCAGCCGAAAGCAAAGACAATTACGCAACAGTGGTTGGAAAATTCGAGTCCTACTGTGCCGAGGTGAGCAACGAAGTTCACGAACGTTATGTGTTTCGCTCAAGGAAGCAGGCAGATGGAGAACCTTTCGAGAAGTTTGTCCGGGACCTCAAAAAGCAAGCCGCGCAATGCAATTTCGGAGATCAGCATGATTCGCTGATCAGGGATCAGATCGTGTTTGGCACGAATAACTCAAAGCTGCGCGAGAAAATGCTTCGAGAGAAATCTTTAACGTTGCTGAAAGCTGAAGAATTGTGCAAGGTAGCAGAGTCTCTCGCACAACGAAACGAGGTCTGGAAAGCCGCGGATGACAGGGTCGATGCTGTTTCAAGGCACGCGCCACCATCGCGAAGCAAAAGTGATGACTGCAAGAAGCAGTACCGTTGCAAAAAGTGCAACCGGCGGCACAGGCCCACACAGTGCCCAGCCTACGGGAAAAAGTGCCATGAATGTCGAAAACTTCACCACTTCGCGGTTTGCTGTGAAGGCCTATCTAAAGTTGAACAAGTTAGTAAAGACAGCAGCGACGACGACTTTGACATTCTAGAAGTAGGAACTGAAAAAGGAAGCAGCAAAGACTGGATAGTGGAAGCACAAGTTGCCGGAAAAAATATTTGCTTCAAAGTAGACACAGGGTCCCAGGCCAGTCTGTTACCATTCTGTATGTACCGCAAGACTCGGGAGTCACAGCAGTTAACGCCCACAAGTGCGGTTCTGAGAGCTTACACCGGGGGTGTCATAAGTCACTTCGGAACAACGACACAGGAAGTAACTATCGGTAACACTTCCGTCACCGTGAAGTTCTTTGTTGTAAAGAATGGCCGTCAAGCCATTCTGGGACTAGATGCAAGCGAAGCTCTGGGACTTGTCCATCGCACGGTGGCTACTGTAAATGCTTCGGAGTACCAAGCTCTCAAGGATTTCAAACATGTCTTTCAGGGGCTAGGCTGCCTGAAGCAACCATACAGCATGGTCATGCAACCATCCGCGATTCCAGTTGTTCAACCAGCTCGACGGGTACCCCTGTCCCTGCGAAAACCACTTCGGGAGGAGCTGCGTAGAATGGAGCGTGCAGGCGTCATCGTCAAACAGGATGGCCCGACAGACTGGGTAAGCCCATTGGTTTTGGTTAAGAAAAAGGATGGCAAACTTAGGGTTTGCATGGACCCAAGGAAAATAAACGAGCACGTAAAAAGGCAGCACTACCAGCTCCCAAAGCGTGAGGACATGGAAGGGGAATTGGCCGGCGCAGCCTATTTCAGCTATTTGGACGCAAATTCTGGTTTTCACCAGATACCACTTGACGAAAAGACGTCCAAAATATGCACTTTTTCTACACCCTTTGGAAGATACCGTTATCTCCGGTTGCCTTTCGGTATCTCTTCTGCTCCCGAAGTTTTTCAGCAGCGGATGAGTGACGTCTTCGATGGCATTCACGGTGTACACGTTTACATCGATGATATTTTGGTGTGGGGCGAAACCAAGCAAGAGCATGACCAGAGACTAGTGGCAGTAATGAAAGCAGCTGAAAAAGCCGGCCTAACGTTCAACGCAGAGAAATGCAAGTTTTGAGTCACCAAAGTGCAGTTCCTAGGCGATATCATCACACGCAAGGGCATCTCGCCAAACCCAAAGCTTGTGGAAAGTTTGCTGCAGACGCCAGTGCCCAAGAACAAATCCGATGTTCAGCGCATGCTCGGTGTGTTGAACTATTTTGGCAAATACGTTCCGCGCCTGTCTGAGCGAACCGTGTTGCTGCGAGCCCTTATCAAGTCTCACTCAGAATTCGAGTGGACTGAAAACCACACGAGGGAGTGGAAAAGTGTCGTCCAGATTTTAAGCACGACTCCCGTGTTAGCCATCTTTGACCCCCGAAAAGAATCTAAGATAACTTGCGACGCATCGAAAGACGGCGTGGGCTCCGCCCTTTTGCAGAGCCACAACGGCCAATGGCGGCCAGTGGCTTATGCATCTCGTGTGCTAACGCAAGCTCAGCAGCGATATGCTCAGATTGAAAAAGAGGCGCTTAGCATTTCTTTTGGCTGCGACAAGTTTTACCAGTTCATTTACGGACAGAAGATTCTCATCGAGACAGATCATAAACCTCTACTATCTATAGCTGCAAGAGGAATTTGTGACATGCCCCCCCGCCTCCAAAGGTTTTTTTTGAAACTCCTGAAATACGACTTTGTATTGCAGTATGTCCCAGGAAAGCACCTCATCTTGGCAGACATGCTGTCACGATCATCGCCGGTGGCTCGAGACGACACCACTGGCGCAACTGACGACGTTGAGGTACATGCAGTTGCCGCCTTGGGCTACATGGTCACGGAGGCAACATGTCAACAGCTGGTAAATGAAACTGCCCGCGATGACTACCTCCAGGCAGTCATTTCTTGCCTGGCAACTGGCAAGAATGTCGACGGGGAACTTAAACCATTTTCGTCTGAGCTTTCCGTCGTAAATGGGATATTGTTAAAAGGCACGAAGGTGGTGGTACCAAAATCCATGCGGCGTGGCATTTTAGCGAGAATTCATGCCGGGCATTTGGGTCTACAGAAATGCAAAGAAAGAGCCCGTCGTCTTGTTTTTTGGCCCGGTCTCAGCAGTGACATCAGTGTATTGATCAAGGGTTGCCCGACTTGCCGCGAGTTTGCTTACAAGCAAGCGCAAGAACCAATGCTGATGCGCCCAGTTCCTCGATGTGCGTGGTATCGCGTTGGTGTTGATATTTTTTCTTTTGGGGGAAGTTCGTACATCCTGGCATTTGACGCATTTTCTAACTTCCCAGAAGTCGAGAAACTTGTCGACACTACTGCAAGGACGGCAATCGCTGCACTCAGTGCCATGTTCGCGAGGTACGGCGTACCACTTGAAGTGTGCACCGATAACAGGCCACAATTTGCCAGTCACGAGTTCGCAGCCTTTGCAAGAGCATACGACTTCACTCACGTCACATCCAGCCCCCGCTACCCACAATCCAACGGACTGGCAGAGAAAGGTGTCCAGGTGGTAAAGCGGATCATGAAGAAATGTGAACATTCACAGGAAGACTTCTGGTTAGGTCTGCTGGCCTACCGCTGTACGCCACTGGAGGACGGCCGATCACCTGGGGAACTGATAGCAAACCGGATCTAGGGACTATAATTCTGGCTAGGGGCGTGGTAGGGGGCGATGGCACTGAATGGGGGAAGTTGGAGGGAGGATGACGGGTCCCTAGTGTAGAAGAGGCCACTCCCAACGTCAAGGGGAAAAAGGACCGTTTCCTGCCCAGTCTCTGCTGCCTCTAAAGATATGGGTTCTCGCGGACAGGAAAGACGCTGCACAAAGAGAGATCGGGAGGGGATAGCGCACGCTTGTCAATGGGCACACCAAACTCTCCTCCGCGACGCTTTGGGGTGGGCTAATTACGGAATGTCCCGGGCATAGGGTTGTCTAGCTCGTGCGGGCGCGACGCGACCGCCACCATGTGTCGCGTCATGGTTGCCTGCATATGCGCTCCACGCGCGCGTCCCATGAAGGAAGCTCGAAGCCTTTTGAACAGCGGTGGGAACTTACATTTAAGGTTATCGATACTAAAATCGAAAGCAGTCAAAAAATTTTCGCAGAGCAGCCTGCGATAACACGTACCGCGCAGAAACAAGGCGAGTGTTTTTTGCACGTGCTCAGCGTTACTCACACAACAGCGAAAGAGAAAAAGATGTGCCCTCAGCGGGTAAAAGACGCGGGACTCCCGGTATAAACAGCGCAAGTCTTAGCACTACGTAGCAAACTCAGTACAGGTTTTCGTAAAATGGATCAAACTTGGTTTCAAATCTTCATCCATCGAGTTACTCTCTGAAATCCAGGTAAAAATTTGTATCATGCTAAATCGGGGTTCAGGCTGACTAAATCATAAGTTCGCATGGAATGGACGATCGTGTAAACACGTTTTGACAGATAGGCTTAGCGCTGGAACAGAGGACGAGCGTTAAGCATCTCCGTTTCTTCTGCTTCCGCGCTAAGCCTGGCTGTCAAAATGCAATACCAGCTTGGTTTTCATAAAATAGATCAAACTTGGCTTCAAATCTTCATTCATCGAGTTACTCCCTGAAATCCAGGTAAAAATTTGTCTCACTCAAAATTGGGTTCAGGCTAACGAAACAAGTTCGCATATGTTGGAAGGGATGATCGTGTAAAAAGTTTTGACAGATAGGCTTAGCGCTGGAACAGAGGACGAGCGTTAAGCATCTCCGTTTCTTCTGCTTCCGCGCTAAGCCTGGCTGTCAAAATGCAATACCAGCTTACGAAAAGCTCCGCCGTTCGCTTAGAGCAACATACTTGTTTGAGTGATACGAAAGCGGCGTAGCAATATAAAGGCCTGCAGTCTTTGCAAGCATTCGTCTACATTTTGTCTGTCAGTGTGGAACCTGACAGACGCAGCGTGTATGAGACATGGGTTCGCTGTTAGTAGCCCTGAGCGCGCAAAGAACAGGGGGCTGGCCAGTCAGTGAACATGGTGTAGTTGCTAAATTCGATCATGAAATGTCTACACTAAGTCTGCTGAAATACAAAATGAAAGAGGCATCTAGGGCTCACCCTTTTGTGGCGCTGACGGCGCTTCACGTAAGGCATCGTACCGTCAGACTGGCTTGGAGAACAGCTTGCTTAGCTGTCCGGGCTACGGTCCGTTCTACTCCACGCGAAGGAGCCCTGTGCCGTGCCTGGCGCAGTGCGCACTGGAACGACACGTGTTCTCTGGCCAGGTTTCATCGAAGACCACGTTATCTCGAAGATGTGACGTCACGGCGCAGGAGTGGCACATGAGTCAACAATTTCAGGAATATAGTAAACTCAGCTGACACTAAGGCTATTCAAGGTTAGCTTACTGAAAATGGTCTCCATACTATGGAAAACCTGCTGGCACTCCCTTCCTAACCGACCTCCATCCTTCAATCTCTTTGTCTGCCTCTTGCCCGCCTTCTATTTTTTTTTTCCTGGAGATTAGATGTGCCACTCACAAAGGGCGACAAAAGAGAGCACGTGCTGTTTGGCATCGTTTGTCACCCTCTCACCGAAACAGTCAAGAGTCAGGCTTTTCTTGAAATGGGGAAAGCATATATATTTTCGCCGGCGAGGCTATTCGCGTTTTGGAAATTCTAAGAACTGATATGGCTATTGGCTAAAAATATCTATTTGCAGAAGAACTGCAGATTGGGCTAGTTGGTGTAGATTCATAATGGTGGTTCAAGAGCGCAAACGCACACAGACCAAGAAAGAGACGAGACACACACATAAGCGCTGCACTTACAACGGATTTTTTTATTATGCACACACAAAAAAACGGCGCAGATGCGCAAAGGCAACAAACAAAAGGTAAAACCTTTTACCGGACCTTTCACCAAAACCTTTATTACCTTTTACCAGAACTAGAAGTTTGTTGCGCTGTTTTTTCGTGTGTGTATATTATGACGTGCTTCTTCCTAATAAAAAATCAGTTGTATGTTCAGCGCTTGTGTGTGCTTCTCGTCTCTTTCTTGGTCTGTGTGTGTTTGCGCTGTCGAACCACCATTATGAATCTAATTGCAACCAGCCTATAGTTAAAATGTCAGTTACTAGAAATATATTAACCAGCTTACTACTCAAGACAATTCACCGGGCTTCCGGTGTCCGCGAACACTGGTAATACAACGCCGCAAAGCCGTATTTTTACCACCAAAAGCCTTTTTTGAAAATTTTTGAGTCTTCCCTGTACCGCCTGGTTCCAGAAACTAACATCTAACAAACTTGGCGGTGAGTTTTCACGAGAACTATATTGTGTGGCCGGATCTGACGCCTTAGTTTGAACTCAAGGGTAATATAGGCCACAGCGTCACCACGATATGCAATTTAAGCCCGCCAACATGCCTTCAGGAATTGGCAGCTTGTCTGCGTCCCGGTGCATTTCCAGGAAGATGGACATGAACAAGTAGTCGGTGCAGTACCGCTATTTACACGGACGAGACATTCTTCAAAATCGAGAAGATGAGACCATATTATACGTTGAACGATCAACTTCTGATTGAAGAGTGATGCGAACAGTTATACCATACTCCTTTAAGGACTATGGTTATACACAATTTGCGATTCAGTTGCCCTCATCTGTATCAGCAAAGCGGCTTTCAAGGACAGACAAAATTTCCGGTGCGCCTAGTGGTCTGAGCATCCGCCTCTCATGCGGAAGGTGCGGGTTTCGATCCCCAGTGCTACCGGGTACCCACCGGTAACATAAATGAGTGCAATTTTTCAACCTCGAAACCAAATCTTCGATAACCAAGTGGCTCGCCTAATTAGGGCTGGTTATCGAACCGCATTTATTTCCAACATTTGTGAAAGCTTGCTGTACAAGACTGTTCAGAGCCAGAAAAGCTAAGCACGGAACGAACAGCCACGTTATTTCGTATTTCCACGGCTGTCGCACAATATTAGAAAGATGGCAAATAGATATATCAAAGTGGCCTTCTCTACCCCGACCAAGGTTGCCAAGGTCTGTGCAATGGTCGGTGATCGAAAGCACAAATCATGCTCTGAGAAGCACGTCACCAAGTATGCCCTAAATGCAGGCTCAAACTTATAAGAACCCCCTCACCTATAATAGTGTTTACAATGGACAAAAATAAGATGATATAAAGATAGGGAATAAGAACACAACTTTAACGGAAAGAATAAATCCGGCGGTTATTTGCCATACCATTGTAACACTTGGGGTTCCAAACCGCTCTTCAACAAAACAATGTTTCTTGCATACGCCAAAGACAAACTGGAGTGAGAGATTATCAGATCTTGTTCTGTTATTATGCGAAAGCATTACATGGCTGTGTCGACGATTTCGTGTCCGCAAAACGTGCCGGCACCGATTTCTCCGTTCCTGTGAGAGTTGAGCGAAAAAGAATCTTGTGTGTGAAAAAGGGTGATGTGAGGATCGATGCACGGGAAAATTTGGTCGATGTGGAGTTAATAATTATTTACAGCCAAAGATATCACTTAGACGTCAAAATAGTATCGAACATTGATATCATGGAGGAAAAAGAACTAAGGAGGGAGCATGACGTCACGCTGCCAGCGTTCGCAAGCCGAGTGTTTTGAAGTCGTTTTCTCCCTCAGTTTTTCGCTCTCCGAGCCGGTCCTTTATGTTTTAATTCCGGTATGTTTTAGTGCGCGCGTATGCGCGACCCGCGGCGCGGGCGTCTACAGCAAGGAAGTTGATCTGCAATTAGTCTGCCGCGCTAATCGGCGCATGCGCGCGCGCAGCGGGGCTAGACTTTACCGCACGCTATCACGTGGTGAGATCACGGGGGGACACACTCTCTTTTTTTTTGCTATATCTTTACTTGTTAAGACTAGGCTTCAAGGTTGTCGCCGGACGCTCCCTCCTCAGTTTTTTTTCCTCCATGATTGATATAGTGCAAGGACGTCAAAACAGTTCTAGACATCAAAATTGCGGTAAAGAAACGCAACCACGTGACAGAGGATGACAAAATGTTGTTGTACACTAAACTTGATTGATCTGTAGTAATTATTTAAGTAGAGGCCAAAAGGTCATTTAGATGTCAAAATAGCCCCGGACGCGCATACAGTGCGAGGACGTGAAAATAGCGGTAGTGGTCAAAATTGGAAGTACTAAAAAGAGAGGCATACAGTCAAAAAAGAAGTAAAGAGAGAGGCAGACAGTCTAAAGTGAAGCAAAGAGATGTCACGACAGTGAAGGTGCCATCAACGCTTTCGCATTCTCTCAATGCGAGTCGCCGCAGTGACCTCTAACGTTTTTTCTAAAGTGGGAGAGAATTGTAGGAGCGCTCCCACGGTTTCAGTCCTTGATAAAGAGCTGCGATTCATGGACGGACACGTGTAGGCTGTTTCTTTTTTGGAAGGAGATTCCTGCCATCTTTTATGCAATTTTCATATATCTGGATTGCCCTTTGACTGCAGGGTCGCTTTTTTTTATTTTTGACACTGCCTTGCTAAGAATGGTTTTAACTGTCTACAATGGTTTCTTGTTTTCGCCTTTTACTGTTTTGACCAAGCCTGGCTAAAATATTTACGATCCTGAGTTGATAAACACAGGTTATTTGTTGTTTATTCCAGGTTATACGCCTTATTTGTACCGATTTTCTTGTTTTTTTGCTGTGCCGAACGGTGGCGTGTGCTGTTAGCAAGTAATGACGGCACTGAGAAATATAGCTTCATTGCTTGATTGTGTGGGTTGTACATATATAAGTTGTGTTCCTTGAAGCAAAAATAAATCAGTTTGTAGTCTTGTAAGTATTCCTTCCCATCACTCACTCCTTTTTTGCGCTGTTTCTAAGAGTTCAAGGAAAACGCAGTTTTTTTTTTTTTACAACGAATTATCTAGGCACGATGTATTGCAAGAAGCATCCATAGATGGCGCCAGTTACACCAGGAACGGATACGGCAGAAAGCGCAGCACGTCAGGTAGCTATGCGAACCATCGTGCGCGGCCGATTTATTTGTCGCAATCACATCTTCACGGACGCTTAGCCCCGGTAGCGTATTGGGCAAAGAAGTAATTGATTACCGGTAATTGATTCCAGAAAAACAACTGATTTACCCGAAATTTACCGTATGAAAAAAAGCAATGAATTGATTACAAAATTAGCCAAAATTATAATTAATTGCAAGTAGACCATTGCGTGCAACTCTGGAGAAGATGTGGTCTGCGTGCAATAAGCGTATGAACGCTTACGTACTCTAAGCTCAAGCATTTTAAGGGACAGCACGCCATTTGTCACATTCCCTCTTCTAGTTCCGCGTATGCAGCGGAAACGCGATAGCTTCGGCGCAGTGGCGCCGTCTGGATGTATGAACAGGAAGCATTTTTGTCAACAAACCGATGCTTCTGTGCAGGACTATAAACGGCACAATCGTCACTCAAAATAAAAAAATAAAGCGTATTTATTGCTGATATGCTTCGTTATAGGCAAGATGAGACGAAACGCAAGCTCGGTGGCCCATTTATGGACAGTAAACACAATGAAGACTGCAGTAAGAACAGGGAATTCATTCTGAGGCGAGGGGTCCTGATTCTAAGCGCGCCGCCATTTTTGGAAACGTTGTTTTAGAACTCTCAAGAGTTGTGGAGACTGAACTCGAAAATAGCGTACGCAACGCAAGCGTATGTTAAGGCTGGATATAGACTTTGGCGCATGTCCACTTTAAAGCACGCGATCCTATATATCCGTATGCCTATTTTATACTTGCACTAGATTCTGCGGCGTCAGAACACTGCCTTTGCACTCCTCACAGCTTTGGTAGACTTCGCGGAGGGAAGAAAAATACGATGCCCACTTCTGGCCCACTGTCGTGTTCATCCAAACGTGGCTTATGGAGTCTTCATCATACAAAATTGAATCACTCGCGTTTACACCATCCGGTAAGACAGAAAAGTGAAACACGAGGCGGCAGTTCACGGCCGACGAAATACGAGATCATCGCAAAACAGTGAAACGTGTAAAGCGAGGTACTGCAGGTAAACAACGTTCACCCCAACAAGCCTCCGACAACTACTCTGTGACACACTCATCAACAAGTATATATGCTCTTGAATTTACTCATAATAAAAATTGCTTCGGTGTCCCCGTAATTTTTCTTAAATGGGCTTTTTGAGGTATGGACAAGGCGTCACCGCACAATAATACCAAAGTCGCCGGAGATCAGAAAGCAGGTGAATAATGTTAACAACTTAGTCGGTTAACGAATTTCTGATCATAAACATTTTAACTGATAGATAACTGGTTGCATTTAGAGTTTGTAGCCGTCGTTAGTAATAGTCAAATTACTTTTTTTTATTCGAAAACATGATTACCCCCGGCGCTGTGCCCCAACAAATTATGCGTACATCGCTGCAAAATACATGCGTTTTTAAAAAGCTTGCATGCAAAGCAATCCTTCCAGTGCATGCAACTGGTCAAAGTAGAAAAAATTTATGGAGCCATAGAGCCGAGGGTAATGTAATTTTCGAAATTATAAAAGGTGATATAGCTATTACTAACTACCAGCTGCAAATATCTATTTGCGACCATGTGTTTAACTACTATAATTTAAAAGGTAATTTTCAGAAATTAGTCAATCGATCAACTAGTCAACTTTATTCAGCGCTTTTGTGATATCTGCCTACGCAGGTATTATTCATCCGCGGAATCACCATTCATACTTCTGCCTTTGGGCACAAAATCTCATTCCCAAAAGTAAACCCTGGCACCATTATTCGTTTACAGACACCTCTCAGCATTTCATAGCTGTTCACTCATATTACTCGGTGCTTCATTATCGCGGCATCTCTTTGCGTCTTCGCCCTTGTAGTCTTTTCGTGCTTTTCCATCTGTATCTCTCCTACGTCTACCCATTCCACGGGATATTTCCACGTCTACCCATTCCACGGGATATTTCCACTCTTCATGCCTGTGTATCTTATGGGCTTGTACTTCACGCATCTGATCAGTAAACTGGTTAATTATCATCAGACAAAACTTAATAACTCCAAAAATAAAATCTAGAGCATCTCCGTCTACTTCGGAAGTATTGACCAGAGTCTGTAAATCTTCCTCCCTAGACGACGTCTACGGGCCAGTGCAAAAGTTTCAATTTTCACTTGAAAGCCTGCACTCGTTCCGTCAACTTCATCTTAGTGCGTGCCATTACGCATGCGCATTTTATTTTTAATAAAATCCGGTCGTATTCGTTGAGGAAACAGCCGTCTATGAATTGGCTGTTCTGGGCATGCGGCAGGGCGACGGGCTTGATGAAGTCACAGTAGGCCGCACACCATTACGTGAGCCTTTCAGGCAAACTAGTGGGCAGGGGGCGTCATTCGCTTGCCAACTTGCTGGCGACGCACTAGAAGTTGTAAGGTTCAAACATAGAAGAAGTGATGTCTCTCAGCACCGGCTCTGCTTCGGCGTGCAGATTCTCTATGCTTTCCAGGTGGAGGATAGCAAAGTGGAGAACTGATCATGACAAAATTATAAATGCTGTGGTTCATGGTTCAAATACACCATCGCCGCATCATCGCCAAGATCCCTCTCACCCACTCTGGCGGGTGTGGACAGCCACACAGCTGATCAATGAGCAGCTGGCCTTAATGAAACTCGCAAGAAATATCTGAAGCTTACTGCTTTTTCACAATAGCTCTATTATTTTGTTACAAAGCGGATCGCCACAGAAAAAAAAATAAAAAAGTTTTGCGGAGGTCATCGGAAGAGCTTTGTTGCACGGTAAAAAACGAGCAGCTTTGTTTTAGCTGGCCTCGCTCCAAGCTAAGTGACCCGTCATTTGTAGCAGAGGGCTCTTCTGACGCAACTTCTGTCGAGGTCTCTTCTCCAGAAATTCTTCCTGCAGTAGCACCTGCACGTTAAGTCATCTGAGCAGGCGACGAGAATCCCTCCAGCCAATTTCAAATACTTGCAATTCTTTTCGCCGCAGGTCTTCGAATCTCCTTTCCACCTTTCGGTCTGTGGGCACTTGCGAGTCCTGGGTGGCCATCCTAGGGTGCGCGGGGAGAAGAAAGTTGGGGAAATTTAGCTCGCGATATTGCGTTTAGCAAAAATAAGCACAATATATGACCAAGCATTCAACGTTCTCTCAAATGTTTTATAGCATTCTGTCGACTTAATTATACTTTCCTGCCCCTCTGCCACGCTGTGCTGCTCCGAGGGGAGATTCTGGGTTTCAGCAAATTTCATCCTTTTATTCAGCAATACTGTGGACCTTGACAGCCTCATTAATGAAAAAAAAACCGCTAGAGGGCACTGCGGAAACCGTAACAGTAAACAAAAAAAAAATAATAAAGAAAAGCTGAGCATGGTGGCAATTGCCACCACCCCGTTTCAAAGGGGGCGCTCCTATCCATCCATCCATCCATCCATGGAGTAATGGGAAAGCACTGACGCCTCCTCGCCGCCTCTAATTGCGCCGCTTTGCCTCTATGTCGATTGTCACGCCGCGTCTGACAATCGAATCACATAATTCACCTTATACCACCGTTAATGCACCTTACTCTATAACTGATTCGCATTAATTCACAATTAATTCATTTCATTTAATACTTAACTCACTTAATTCACAATGTTTAAACAATTAACCCACAATGATTCCATTTCATTCACACTTATTTCAATAATTTCGAAATTGATGTATTTATTCACAAATTCATAATTACCTCTCAGTTGATTTACTCTAATACGCCTTTAATTCATTCCAATGTATCATTAAGTCACATTATACCCAAATTAACCCAACTTCATTTATAATTAATTAGCTTTAATTCTCTAATGCAGATTAATTCACCTTAATTTACCACTGGCGTTTCTATAATCTTTATTATTGATTATATTTCGCTTAACTCCAAAGCCTCCCCGCATTTCACCTCGGCGTTGATTTCGGACAATCAAATTTCGAGCCGCGCGTTGGCTCCACCCACCTTTCCGGTCAAGGGGGCCAATCACGTGGTACATCGCATGATCATGTGGTGTATCACGTGGCACAGAACTTCTGGCGATTCAAAATTTGCGCCACTCCCGGCCTGACCACGCCCACTTTTGGTCACTTTTTGGCTGTAATTAATTAACTAATGATCCGATCGGCACCAAAATTTTTGCGCCACATCTCTACATTATCCTCCTTCGATTATAACTCCTTTTGAGGCGATATTTTTTCACGGTTTCCCAGAATCGCTGTGGGCACGATTTCGATGACAGAAAGCCGCTATCATAGCTAGTAATGCTTTCGGATTAATAAAGTTGGATATCGACAAAACAGATACCCTGTTTGATGACAGCCTTGTATACTGGGCCCGCGAGCTGATTCGTTCTTATAAAGGCAAAGTGACAAGCTTATCGCAGAAGACCCGTTGTCCGAGCGGCAGCTATCGGAAGATTGCGATAATTAAAGAAAAAGTTAGCTGAGGTTTAGATCTGGTTAAATCGGGAAAGTTGCGTAAGCAAGTAGCAACTGTTTTGCCCGAGGCGAACGCGCGTATTTATTCCCCGTTTCCCTCCCGCCTCCTCTCTCCACATTCCGACTCATGCGTCGAGAGCGCGGTTGACACAGTTGCTATGACAACGGCGCTCCATCTGTTTAACCTTGGCCAACGCCGGTAGCTAAGCGACGGCTCAAAACCTGTCGCAGTATTGCTCACGCAATAAAAAAGCGTAGAAGGAAAGACAGCGAATGTAGCGCGGCTCTTCTCCGAAGCAGATGAAATTCAAGATTTTGTACCTTCCTCCTGCTTTAAATGTACAGCACACACGGGGCATTCGCAGAAGTGCTAAGTTGTCAAAAATGGTCATTTGGAGATATAAAGATAATCCGCGATAACAGCGACCACCTTAGCGGAAGTCGCAGAATGTGGGACGATTTTATTTTTACAGTAATTAGCTAAAAATGACTATTAATTTTTCAGCATCGCACGTATAGGCGCTTGGTTGTGATTAGATAAATGTAGCAGGCCGTCAGGGCATGCAGTATCAAATGTTAGTTGGTCATGAATGTAACTGGGGCTGGCAGAATGGTGCCAGGCATTTCGCCTGTCCAAACGCCGCGAAAGGGCCTGCACGAGCAGGAGCGCAAGCGTAGCACCGCCCAACTCTCTCCCACCTGCTCGCGCGGCGCGTTGGAGAGGGAAAGGGTAAGAAAATGTGATGCGCCGGCTGCGAGCTACGTCACTGTGGGGGTTGTGACAATGGGAGGTCCGCTGCCGCGTCACGTCCCTTCGATGAGTCTGGAGGGCGGAAATGCCTAGCGTTGTAACATTCAGGGCAACTAAATTTTTCCACATGTAATAAGTCCTCGTGCATTACCACTAGCACGCATGCACTACCACTAGAAACCTACAAGGGAGAACGCGACCATACGACAAGGGCGCCACGAGACAAGTCATTATGTTTGACTGAGGGGCCGCTAGAATTCTCTTATGGCAATAAAACCCCAAGGTGTCAAAATTTTGATGGTAATTAGCAGTGTACAGCGGGATTTACACCACTGGTAGCCGTCAGAAACGCAGCAGCGATGTTCTGGTTTCGAAGCTCGTAGTTGTTGCCTCGTAGACTGCCGGGCGGCTACACTCGTCGTCTTCTTTTACGTCTACGGGTTCGGCGCAACTGTGTTTAACCTCATCATCATTTATGGTTATTTTTCTTGAGACCAGGTGCTTCCAAATCTTTGCTGGGTTGTTTCTCAGAAAGTGGTGTAATCTTGCGTTAAAGAAGTTGTATTCTGATGATTTGATTTTTTCTCGCAAGTCTGCACGGCGTAGTGCTGGTGTGTTAGACGTCGCACTAGCTCCCCTCTGCGAGAAGCTGTTGACGGTCATTCAATAAATGTCTCGAAGGATACACTTGCCAACACCTCCGTACCTGGCAAAACGGGCTTCGCTGTCCCCACCGAGAACGATGCATTTTCACAGCTTCAAATAGGCATTGCATCAGCGGGTGGACCAGCGGTGAAATCATGTTTCTTCCGCAATTAACAACATAGAGAGTTCTGCTGATGGTAATTCAACAACATACTCAATTAAAAAAAATCTTCGTGTGAGCTTCAGCTGCATAGTCAACAAATACGTCCTTGCTACTCAACATTTTCGATGTGTAATTGTTTGTATTTACCTGCGGCGGTGAATTAGGCGATTCAACGCTGAGCTGCTGTGCACAAAAACGTGAGAACTATTGTCGGCGCTATGGCCCCAGTTCAATGCAGTCAAACTGCAAAAGGCCCCTGTGCTGTGGAATGTAAAGACTTGTTAATGAACCCGTCGTGACCAAAGTTACCCAGAAGCCCACCGCTATGCCATCGAGCATAACCAGTGTGCAGCTTTTGGATGTTAAAACCTACCAACCAGAAAGTCCGATAAAACAGGATGAACGTATAGGTACTGCCTAGAGTTGTGCCAAGGGAGCATTTAATGCGCTCAACGATGACATTAGTCTGCGGATGGCACGCGGAGAGGGTGCGTTAAACGATGTTGCATTCGTCATGTAGACCCTTTACATCGACGTGGTTTTGCATCTGTCTGAGTAGAGTCCATCCAAACAGAAGCTACACAATTGGGGATTTGGATAGGTGTTAGTTTGAAGTTTACGCCAGGCTTTGGCCTGTCGTTTGGACAGCGTTTCGTCTGCTAGGTAAATGAGTCTCGCAAGACTGTTGTGCGGCATGATTTCTCTGTGAGAAAACACCTCGTACTTGCCGGAATATAGGGCGTGTGGGCTGCACGACCCAGCTCGGTGGGACAGTTATCGAGCTAGGTTCAAAAAAATACCCAAGAATGGAGTAGATTTGTGGTACAGGAGTAATTAGCTTCAGCTTAAGCACAGCCTTTACGGCCACAAAAAAAGCTCAGTGGTTAAGGCCACGGCTTCGGTGGAACAGTTTCTTAAATTACGGAATTTCTGTGGAAGCTGTATAGCTTTCCTTTGTAGGTGGTGGTGGAAAACATTTATAAACGGATAAACTTAAGGAGGTTATGACTGAGCTGACACAGAGGGTGGCAGCCCTTACAAATACTAGGTGGAGGTCCCTATAGTTAGGGACCCCAGTGGCGTCGGCCGTCGCCCGGGCTCGCCCGACCAAGGCCCGTCGGGCCTGCAGGTCAGAGCAGCCGAGCAGGGTCGCCTCCCAGTCTTCCCGGGTTGGATTGGGGTGAGGGGGAAAAGCAGGGTTGGAGGGGAAGGCCCACACCATGTGGTATAGATGTCTGAAGGCTTCTCCGCACAGTGGAGACAGCTACCCGAGAAAGAAGGGTGGAAGTGTTTGAGAGCTGCCGGGCACAAAAAAATATTTGTATACAGAGAGACCTTTGAGAGACCTTTACACGGCCGGGGATAAAGACCGTGGCCAGATCGATAAAGTGGAACAATGTCTTTGAAGGAGGAAGCTGGAGTGAATTCGAGTTCCTTCATAGCCGTATGGCTGCGCTGGCGTGGATGCCCGAAGCTTATTACAGAAGCTATAGAGCTTTTACAGAAACTTCGTTGCTAAACAAAAATTTGTCCTGGACCTGGGTTCGAACCCACGACCACCGCTTCACTAGAACAGTCGCTTTACCAACTGAGCCTACCGGGACGGCTGGCATATGGTGGGGCGAGAGAGAATTTATCAGTAACTCGAAGTGAGACCGTTGTTTGTCCAGAGGTTTAGGAGTATCTCCCAGCGAAGAGTAGATTTGTAGGTACGGGAGTAAATAGAACTGTCCCACTTCGAGTTATTGAGCAATTTGCTCTCACCTTACCAATGCTAGCCGTCCCGGCAAGCCCAGTTGGCAAAGCGATTGTCCCGGTGATGAGGTGGCCCCGGCTTCGAACCTTGGACCAGGACGAATTTTTCTTCAACAACGAAGCTTCTGTGGAAGCTTTATAGCGTCCTGCTGTTTACTGCCGAGTGGCAACAAAACAGGTGTATACTACGTGGACGTCTCCGGCCCTCACTACGGGGGATGGCCCGCGGCCGCGGTAGTTCACAACAGCAACTCAGTTAACGGCCTCACCTTCAGAGCCCGCTGTGCAACACAAGCAGAAGAGGTCGCGGTTGCTCTCGCGGCACCCCATTCCGATTCAAAATACATAATCACCGACTCGGGAGGGGCCTGTCGGAACGTCGAACAAGGCTGCACTCCCTTCGTAGCCTATCGAATATACCAAAATTGCATACGGGATACGGACCCCCCACATCGTTACCTCATATGGGCCCCTGCTCATCAGGGGTTGGCAGGAAACGAGGCAGCAGACGCAGCCGACCGCGCGTTCTCTCACCGGGCTGTTTTCTCCTCCCCATCCGATCAGGAACCCGATTTTAATCCGGTCTATACATTCAAAGATATTACAACATATTATCAAAATTGTCATCGCTTTTACCCTAGCCCATGTAAAGGCCTGAAGAAGGCGGATGAGCGGCTCCTTCTCCGCCTTCTCACCAATACATTGCTGTGCCCGGCAGCGCTAAAACATTTTGACCCCTCCTTTAGCGGCAGCTGCACACACTGTAGTGCAGTGTCTTCTGACACCTATCACATGGTGTGGGCCTGCCCCTCCAACCCCGCTATTCCCCCCATCCCCAACCGAACCCGGGAGGACTGGGAGACGACCCTGCTCGGCTGCCACGACTTACAGGCCCAACAAGCCTTAGTCGGACGCGCCCGGGCGGCGGCAACCGCCACTGGGGTCCCATACTAGGGACCTCCACCTAGTGTTTGTAAGGATCGGTCCCTTACGGGCTGATCCAAGCATACCTCCTTTTCATTCGTAATAAATGTTGTCACCACCACCACCACAGCGAAACGGCGAAAATACGTCCAGTGCAGCTCTCGCTACAATACCCCCACGTACTAGAAATTAATTTGGAGATCTCCACTACGGGTGCGTCTTTCGTTCTTTCGTGTTTCACTACCTCCTTTCCCCTACCCTTAGGGCGCGGTTGAGATGTCCATCGAGAAGTGAGCTAGGGCGTCTTGTCTCTGCTTGCGGCTAATAATCTCTATTCATATACGCACTCTATGGTGTTTTCGGGAAACTGATGCTGCTCGGATCTATGAGATTATTATAATAAACTTCGGCCCACCGCCGTGTAGAGCTTTCCAGGCTAACGTTAATTATTAGCGATGTTAAACGTGCTCGAAAGCCATCGCGGATGACGAATTCGACGGCCAGGAGATGCAAGACAGTCTTTGTTAGGACAGCGGTTTTAGAAAACCTGCTGCCGTGTGTGAGCATTGCCCAGAGAGGAAGGTTTAAAGATTTCTGCAATCAGTGGAAAGAAGAGTTGCTTTCCTGTTCAGGCTTTATTTGCTTAATGCAATGCGCACATTTACCGATACAATCTAGATTTCCTAACGGGGGTGCGCCTGTTTTAGAAAGTAATAACCCGTTCGTACAACGCACACGCTGATATTTTGTTCAGCATTGCAGTTCCCGCTAAAAGGAATTCTCCCAGGTTTCAATATGAAATTATTGCCTTTTCATTCTTCTGTGAATGGGTATGCTATCCTGTTTTACATCACCCACGAGCAATTCCTTTTAGTTACTTAGAGATGTTTATGGTACCTCTAATTATCTCGGTTTACATGCTTAGTGTCATGCGTTCTTGTAAATGTCAATGTATCTGGCAACCTTAGCATGTGTACACATGTAAATAAAAAAAAAATTTCTAGACAGTTTTCCCTGAACTTGTCTGGGTGTATTTTTGGCAGCCCCGCTAACGTAGTTTTAGTTTGCAATGCAGTCTTTCAAAGTGCCCTTACTGTGTGTACGCCGGTCATATACAAGAATAATCTTAATGCTTCTGAGAACAATAATGTCAACCTGCTCATGCCAGCTTTCTCTGGACTTCCTCCGTCAGTGTAATTTTGTAGGTAAAGATAGGCATTATTAAAAACGTTAGCTCTTACTACTAGCGTTTCTCAAGGACGCGTCTGTCTACACGAAGGTCAAATATACCAAAATATTAACCACGTGACCACGCTACATCACATAGCCGTGAGGGCGCTTTGCACATCAATTGACTCCTATACTTTGGATCCTTAATATAAGCGCCAGTACAACGGCCATCGAAGTGGGACACCCCCCACCTCCGGGACCACCATTAACATAAAATTTGGGGGCCACCAGTTTGACGCAATATGTTCCAAGTAGCTTAAAATGACTTGGAATCTTCCTGAAGATGAAATTACTAATTGCGATGAAGCCCAAAGTATGTGTGGGATCTGCCACCACCACCTTTCGCCCCTCAACCGTGCATTCTCCGGACGTTCAGACGACCATTACGGCCGCACCATTGACCCGTTTTTCGCAGGGGTTACCGGACGGTGAGAGAGAGAGAAAAACTTTATTGTAACAGGAATTCGGGGCACGCCTCAGGGTCCCCGCACGACCCCACTGCACTAAAGTGTTTATGCCAAGCGATAAGTCGTTTGACACCATAAACAAATCCCCATGAAACATCTAACCCATCTTTGGGACAAACCCCCATAAAACATCTAAACACCTATAATAAGGGACTAATTACTCATTGACATCCACCCGAGCGCAGCCTTACGGCTACAAAGGAAAGCTATACAGCTTTCTCAAACCCTCCATTCTAACCCCTAAACCCCATTTAAAACCTGTTTCTAATCTAAACCCCTCAAATCGCGGCACGCTTCATGCGTTCAGTGCGGTGAGTGCGCACATTAAATATCCTCAGGTAGCCGAAATGAATTTTGAGAGCTCCACTACGGGTTCCTCTTTGGTTTTTCCATCTTTCACTCCCTCCTTCCTCCCTTCACTTCTGGCGCGGTTGAGGTGTCCACCGAGAAATGATTTAAGGACTCTTGTCTCCGCTTGCGGCCTGTAACCTCTACACATACACGCACTCTGTGTGGTTTCGGCAGAGTGATGCGGCGAGGACCTACGTATAAGATTAATAAACTGCGGTGCACCACCATGTCGACCTTTCCAGGCTAATGTTAACGATGTGAAACTTGTGCTCAAAAGCGGTCGCGGCGACAAATTCGACGTTTGCTTTGGTTTAAGGGGGTTTAACGTCCGAGAGCGACTCAGGCTATGAGAGACACCGCAGTGAAGGGCTCCGGAAATTTCGACCACCTGGGGTTCATTAATGTGCACTGACATCACACAGTAGACGGGCCTCTAGAATATCACCTCCATCGAAATTCGACCGCCGCGGCAGGGACGCGTTAGGTGCATAAACCTTCGACATTTACTTTAACAAAACGCTGATCATTCGAAATAAACCAGGCGGAGCATTTGCTCCATTCACTTTAGGAATTCGTTTCCTTTGGAAATTTTGTTCGTCCTTTCGGATTCAAAGCAAATTTTCGAAGTGTATTTGAACTCGATAACAGACAGAGGACATTCAAAATGCCGCGCGCTCGACGGACGAAATACACTCCAAGCGCGTCACAAACGCGGTTTTTGCCTTTAAATAGCAATTCAAAAGAAATAGGGCACGCATATGAAGTTACAGTCGGTGTGTCACGCTGCATACCATCAAAATACTCCAAACGCGACGATTTTCCAATTGTTTACAGCATGTTTACAGCTGTCAAGAGCTGCACTGCATGCCGCCATCTTCCCACGGACTACGTTGCCAGGTTCCAACTCCGTTCTTCGACTAGATTTAGCAAGTGTCTATACAGCTGGCAACACACGCAAACCGTTGGATCATGGCGGCGTTCGTGCTTTGCCCGCTGGCTTGTATGGGCTCAATGCGCAGCTTTCCCTCTACAGTCAGTAACTAACTCTATACCGTGGCAGGAAGAATGCTACTAGCGCCATCTCTCCCCCTCGAGGGCATGTGCGCTCTGTTGTGAAATTTGCTAAAAGGCTACGGTGAAATAGAGAGGGCGCTACCATAACTACCTTTGTTATTCTCTCTTTGTCGCGAGGAGTGGTGGGGAAAGGCAAGCATTTTGTGTTGGCCGCTGGGTTTGACGCATGGAGGAAGGAAAACTAAAGAGAGGCCCTTCGTATTCCCAATGAATTAACAAGATCGTGGCGGAAGTGACGTCAAAATTTAGGCTTAAAAAGTCGGGCCACTAGCAACGTTGTCGTTGTTGCTAAGAAAACTCGGGCCACTAGCAACGGCGTACGGCGTCGTTAGCGTCGTTGTTGCTAGGGGCCCGAGTGTTTCTCGGTGGCGGTGGACGAGCTTTCGGCACGGTGTGTTCAGCCTTGCGTGTTAAAGTCTACATGCCTGGCGTCGTGACGATACGCACGCATCTAAGGTTGCTTTTTAATGCAGCAAATAACCGCTAATTTGATATTTTGTTCGTCAAACTTGGTGTCGTTACGCGGAGCGATCGATGCATTGAAATGAATCTCGCGAAAAGGTGGCACTCCGGAACAGCGCTTCGACACGCGAAGAAGAGTTGATTGTTTTGATCAGAGAACTTTCGCACCTCACCAAACAGCACAGAAACATGAAGCCGCTCTCGGCGATGCTAAGCTGCGTTTCGAAGGCCACAGGGCGGGTGTACGGTAGCCCGAGGAGGATGGTGAGCTGAGCTATAAGCGGCGCGCAATGTCGTCTTTCTTCGCCTGGCGTCGGAAAAGGTTCACCGCACCTGTGCGCCGGTCTGTGTCTAGGTGCGTGTTTACGGGGGGGGGGGGGGGGGGGGGGGGGGGGGGGGGGTAGGTAGGAGTTTAGCGGCGAGCGGCGCGGTTTTTTTTTATAAATTTCTTTTACGAAGCGCTTGCGAGCCGCGCGCGTTCCCCGCCCCGTAGCTCGGTGCAGCAAGCAGATAGTGAGCAGAGCCGAGCCAACTTCCGGTTGCGGGGCGGCTTCACAAAACGTGACGTCAGGGCCTCTCCTTAGTTTTTTCCTTCCTCCATGGTTTGACGTTGCGAACGGCTGACTGCAGCACGACAAAGCAGGCAGCCGTAGCCTTCGTGCAACCTCCTTGTAAACCAGCGTTTTAAGCCGAGCAATGAGCATGTCGTAAACGGAAGCGAGCCAACGCTGTTTTATGGCGGTCCATATAAGCTGAGCAGAACATGAAATGGAAGAAACTCAAACAGAACGCTGCAAGCGAATACCCGAGAGAGGAGTCATAACGGTGGCAATAACGGCAAGGATGCGCTTCAACAGTGCCATCAGCGCTGGAGCTTTGAACAACACAAACGTCCTTACTTCTGTGCACACAAGAGTGGCTCAGTATTACTAGTCTGATGACGACAGGTGCCATGACTGCTTTCATTTACTCTATATATAATGGTTCGCCGGAATGTATGGCCAGGTCAGACGGAGGACTTAGAACAGACTGAACGAGGGACAACTGTCGAGGGGCCTTATGCGCAAACCGTTTCAAATAGATCATTAGCGATCTCTTTTAGGTTTATGCGTCTAGGCTGCCAAGCATCTCGCACGGCGCCGAGGGCGACAGAGCTCATCGCAGCTCTTGCAGGGGGCTAAATATTTCGAGGTACATCTGGGATTCTTTAACTGCAAATGCGTGAAAAGCAGCATACCCCAATCCTTTGAAGACGTTCTTGGTTTCCTCTGCGTCACTAATGAACAAGGCTCTCAGGCTTGCAGAGGCTGGTCAGAAATTTGACGGATATCTCATCGTCAACGTAGCTGGTGAAGATTCCACCATGCCGCTGTGTGGGTACGCCAAGACATTGCTCGGCGCCGGCAGTTGGGTCTTAAAATATCTTCGAAGTTGTCCTTCAATGCAAACAAGACCGTAAAGCCCTGTTCATGATTTTGCACCAGAGGTTCGGAATGTAGGTCAAGTGATACGTTACGTTGCTCAGCTTCATGACACAGCCGTATCGGGTACGAGACCATATGCGTTCGTAGGAGATTAGTCCGCCAGGAGTCCACATAGTTGTCCTCGCTGCCGCTGAAGATGGCAGGGTCGCTCTGGCAGAACCCGACAGGTTAAACAATGAAGACGGTGCAGAGGAGGGGGGCGAGCGTCGCTAGCCATCGATGTTGTGAGGGTCCGGTTTTGAAGCTCTACGATGTACTCGGAGAAGTACATTTCCTTCCGCCTGAGCCAAGAGAGCAGTTTTATTTGCAGCGAGGGAGAGAGGGAAATGCCGTAGAGGCAAAAATAATTGTCAATATTTACGCTACCAGGTAAAATGTGTGAAAACTGGGTCCACATAGCGCTGGCGCGGAGCGCTCCCTGGAGTCTACGCTGCCTCACATTGCTCCTTTTATTTGTATTTTTCTGTCACAGGGCTTACATCCACACGGCCATGTTCATGAAGCGTACACCTGCAGAGCTTGTACACGCACCTATGAAAAGTCGTTTGCCTATCGAAGGACCTCCGAAAAAATTAAAAAGGATGTCTGGTCGCACGCAGGAGCCCCTATAACTTTGGGGAGGTCCCTTCGTAACTTGCTGGGAAAAGGAGTGGTCTGGTTTGTATGACTGACACGTGCAATGATGACATTTATTAGCCCTGTTGGCACAGCTTTGTTATGCACATTCCGTGTGAGTGAAAATATCGTCTTCTTGTGGAGCTCAGGAATATTAGTCGCTGTTCATCGTATTGTTGGGAATCTGATGTATCGCTGCGGGTGTACTGGTTCGGAACTGGGAGCCCTCCCCGTCAGTATTGAGCAGAAATTACTCCGACATTCCGGAAAAATCGACGACATGCGCTGAGGTAATCCCCTTGGCGTCGCGCCGGCGAGCAACGGTGGAGACAGTAGCAATACACAGAAGGCTAGGCGCTGTCCATGGTTTCCCTCTCCCCTGTTCTAACGCAGGCTGGCGAGACCGCGTAGGCGCGGCTCTGGTATATATATTTTTTTCTAAAATGCGCCGATTATTGTGACACTGCCCCTTCCTATAAGAACATTGTGCAACAATATTCACAAAACACAAAATTCGCCACCACATGCATGCGCTCAAAGACTCAATGGCGAAATCCCAAAATACATATATCAATACAATGATGTTTCCCCATGTATAACACAATGCAAAGGTCAAAATCTACTCAAAAACACGCCGCAATTCGGCAATACATTGGCACAACATTAAAAACAGGAAGCACACAAGTGGAAGGCATACTTTCGCCTAGACTTCTAAGTTTGGCCTACACAGTGGGCTCGGAACAGGACTGTTCCTCTCAGGCTTTCAGACGCGCTCTTTGTTCTCTTTCGCAAGCGACTGCTGGTTTTCTTCCTGTCGTGGGTTCAGCTCTTCTTCCGCCTTCTACTGGGGCTTCTCTTTCGAAGGCTGTTCTGGCCCAGATTCCTACTCGTACTCCTGTCTGATTTTGCGCCCAGACTTCGAGCCCTTCTTTCCTGTGGCCAGCGCGTCTGTTGCGAACAAATTCAACGCCAGTTCGCTCACGACGGCTCCTCTTCTCGTGTCTTCTTTATTCTCGGTGTGCGCTTTTCTGTTTGCGCTTTCGTCTCCAGATTGCGTCCTTACTGAACGCTGGACTCATTTGTCTCAGCTTCTTCCTCGCTTTGCTGCGATGTTCGTGCAGCTCGCTTGCACTCGACTCAGCTGTCTTCAGCTTATTTCTTTTTCGTCCCAGTTTCTTCCTGACCATTTTCTGAGTCTCGTCCGATTCGATTCCATCTTTATCGGCGGTGCTGGATTCGCTTCTTTTATTCTTTTCTTATTTTCTTTCCAACTCTACTTCGGGGCGAGCACTATTCGTTTTTACATGCATCATCCGAGATGGGTTCTTGCGATAAAGCCGCTGGCTCAGTCCCGTGTCGTTTTTCCTAGACGGAATTTTCTCGTTGTTCTGACGTTTTCTTCTTTCTCCTCTTTCTGACCTTGCTTCGTGCACAGTGCTCGAAGTACGGCTCAGGACTCATTGGGGAATCATTCTCCTCAGTTCTGCTCAGTGCTACTTCCTCAATTCCTTGCCTTAGTTGATCACTTTCAGCGCAGTCGTAAAAGGACTTTTCATCAGCCTGCTCCCTGCCGCACACTGCACATGCTCCTTCCTCGTAGGTGAAAATTTCCTGGCTTTCACGAGGGTTCACTCGGAACGGCTTCCGGTTTTTCACTGATTGTACTCTCCTCAGCTGCAGTTGCGTCGGAGATTTCTTTTATGCGAAGCATATTAACGTAGGTTTCGGGCCTTCGCGCGACGCCCGGCTGTGGCCACCATTGACTTTGAAGTGAGGTCACATGATGTGACGTCACGTGATGACGTCACACCGGATCCAGATGGGGCCTCATATCGCGCCGTCGGACGTCGCCCGGCGGAGGCCTCCACGCTTCGGTTCGCGCCGTCGCGCGCGACGCGGCAGCGGCGCCACCATCGCTGCATCACGTGATATGTGACGTCACGCCAGGGATGAAGCGGCGCGCGCCCGCCGTCGCGTCAGTCTCTGTGCCCGCAACCGCGCCAGCGTCTTTGCGCCGGGCGTGTATGCGGTCAAGATGCCTCCAAACGTTAAGGACGTTAATAATAAGAATGCAAAACGAAGGCTGCTTCGCATCCACTGGGGCTTAACCTTGATAAGCCTCCAACTTTAATTTTTTTACATTTCACCGCTCTTCCTCGCAGTCCCTACTGCAAATCTCAGGCATTCAGCACTGAGATTTGTCGCTAGAGCTCCAACTTCTTCACTCGTCTTCAGACGACTTCTTTAAGGTGCACTCTGACTGACGCGTCAGAATGGCCTTCTCAGTGCGTGCTACCTGAGCAGTGAGGAAGCGACACGAAGAAGCTTCCTGACGAAATAGCTTCCCGAGGAACCGACACTCCGGTCTGGACTTCATTCATTATAATCTTAGTTGTCGAAACGGGCTGTTCCACAACCAAGCTCTGACCTGTGGAGCTAGCTAGAACCTCGTCTGTGGTTGCCGAGGAATTAATTTCTTCTCTCTCCCACCCGGCCTCTCTAGGGGAAACCTCCACTGGCTCCCTGACGTTCCCCATACGCTGAACTTCAGCAAGCTTCCTCAGAAGGATTTCTTTCTCTCTTTCAAAAAACCGTTCGGCCTCTTCTCTCTTTTTCCGTTCTCAATTTTCTTTTTAACGTTTCCTCTGCTTTTCTTTCTCACCGGCATCTCTAGCGCGCTGTCTTTCTTCTTGTTTTCTCTTACATTCTCTCTCCCTTACTTCTCGAGCCCTCTCTCTTTCTTTTTCAGCCCTGTCTCTCTCCTAGTCCACCCATTTATGCAGTTCGGCTGCGGAAACCCCCTTCAGGATGTCAACCTCTACTAACTCCTTTAAGCTCATATTTGGAGACCGAAGTCCTACTAACTCCTTTAAGCTCATATTTGGAGACCGAACTCTTCAAGGCAAAGGATGCTTCCACGCGGTAAACTTCACTAAGCGCTTCAGAGTGGCACCTCAGAATATCGCTATGCTGCTAACACTCGTCTACGACCTCTTCGCAAACACCTTTCGACTCTTTCTCCGTTCTCTGCGCTTACAAAACACCAAACGTCCTGTCGTGGACGCCAGAATAATGTCACCACTTCGCGCACTTCAGCCTGCGTTCCCAGACACCCTTAGAGCGTGTGGGGATAGCGGTCTCGGTCGCAAAGTAGATGCCCTCTACCCAGCGTGGCAAGCTCACCTAGAGACCAGCTACCAGGTGACAAGAGGTTTGGTCGTTTGGTGCCCTGCTCTCGCCGGTCGCGAGCCAGAGAATGGGTCGGAGCCAAAGGTTTACAAAACAAAACAAGGTGCATACAAACAAACAGACGATACAGAGGATTTCACAATCACTCGTACGAGCACATACAAAATGATTAACAATACAATGCAACTCGTGCAATGTAACACTCACGAAAGATTACAACACAATAAAGATATTGCACCTAAAGTGCACTAACACAAGAGAGAGGCAAACAAACAAAACAGAATTTGTTCACCGGGCACTGCGACAGTTCGACAACCAGAGGTTCTCGGTGAAGCCGTGCTGCCTCCACGTAGGTTTGAAATCTCTGGATCACCGCCAAACTTCGTGGATGACGGAATTGCTAGTTTTGCCTCATGGCAGCTTATCAGCGCAAAATTGGATTTCCGTGGTCTCCGGCCTGGGCAAAAACAGCTACAGCTGCGCCGGTTGTATTCAGGTAAACACATAACCAGTGTCGCTGCACAGGAGACTAAGGTGTAAAGTGACGAGGGCAAAGAGAGGGCCCTGTGACCTTTCACAGCTGATTACAATGTCTGCGCGACACTCAGTGGGCTTTTCGGCAGTATTTTAAGAGCTTGAGCTCATATTAGCGCGAGAGAATTATATCGCTCATGAGGAGGAAAATCCGGCGTTGTCGTAGTTGTCAACGCCAGATGATCCAAAAACCCACGTGACTCGATGACGTTGTCGGCAGTGCCTACATCATGAGGAATGAAATAAATAGAAAATTTATTTAGTAAAATTCCTCCCGAACTGGATTTCGAATCCAGGCCGGCCTGAAGAGATCAGCTTGGATGGCCACTGGAGCACTTCGCTACCACTGCATTTTTTCCAACATGGTATTTACTACACGAGGTTACGTATGCACAGAAAGGGCTATATACGGAATATTTACGAAGCACTGAGTTAGTGGATGCCCTGCACTAAGCTTGGCCAAAAACAACAGCACAGCACCCTGCGCTCTTAACTGATGATGATGATGTCTTAATGGCACAATTAATGGCACATGTAATAATGACATATAACTGCTCATGTCAATGGCACATAATGACACGCATTAAGGGCACTTAATGGCACATAATGGCTTAATGGCACATACCCACTGCGGGGGATTGGCCAGGGTGCAGAGCGGATACAAACGCACTCATGTACGAGGAGTGGAGTATTTGGCTAATTTTGGGACTTAACTGCTAGTCTCTCGCACTGGGTTTGGATATCGTCGTCTTCATCACTTCCATCCCGGGCGGCGCGAACACATCATCATCGCTGGCCACTGCGTTAGAGTGGTACACCATTGCTACAGCCGGACACCCTGCGTGCATGCCTTCGCACCCACTGCTCGTCACTAGTTTAAAGTGCTCTCCGTAATTTTAACTCATTGCTCAATTTTGGGTCACAGTCATCAGCGCGTGCGCAGCGCCACCTACCGCGTGCCTTGGTTGGCAGGTGGCCCAGTGGAGAGGAGTAGCCCCTCTCTACATTTAGGGCTCAGGGGAACCAAATCTTTCGCTGTCTCTTGTTTAATTGCGTGCGTAAATGCGAAACGACGCAGGATGTTTACAAACATTTTTTCCTCAACTAGAAACGGTGTGGATTGCGACTGATTTTGCGTAAAAGACATTTATGGCAAGATGAAATCTCCGGCTACAAAATCTGTTCGCAATCTGATCGGAAAGAATCTGTTCGCAAGGTTTCTATTGATTTATATAACTGTGTTGTCCTATTACTTGGGATTTCTGCGACCTTTTCCTTTTCGCAAGCTGTCACTTTACAGACAGCTTCGTGGCACTAAACTGGAATTTCAAGCTTGGAAAAGGATACTTTATTAGGAATAAATATAGAACAACGCCCTCTATGACACGTCGTGCCCATTCTGAAGCACGGTTAATTTGCTAAAGGCAACTCTGCTGTCGCCGACAGCAAGATCCAGCCGTTAGTATGAGAGCAGAAATGCCACAGATTGGGGGCTCACTGTGTTACCAAATTCAGAAGAGTGTTTCTAATGCCTCAACAGGTAAGGAAAAAATGTTATGTTCAATACTGAAGCGAGCGCCCATGCAATGTCCTAACAACAATTTGGCACAGGTCTTCGCCGTACACGTACTTAGAGTCGTTAAAGTCGAGCACTTAACCCTTTTAATTTAGAGGAGTGTCTTCGGCCTTATGCAACTTTAAAATTTCCCAGAGGAGTTTTTTTGTTCGGCATGATATGCTTGGAATGATCTTCCGAAGTGCTGCCGGTTTGTCAGTTTAAGTGCGCGTTTAGGGCCTCTTCATCTTTTTAAACACAGAAGAATTAGCGACGGTGGCCTTGAATTTTCCTATTCGGTGGGTGCTTTTCCTGCGTGCTGTTTGAAAATCTACCATCTCTAAAGCACTTTTCTTTGTTATTTTAACAAAGTTGTGAGAAATACATGGGCCTCCCTGTAACGTAAACCGTCCTATATCAGACTCCAACGTCGACTTCTCGTTTGCAAAACACTATTATTTTGTAATATCTAATTTCTTCGCCTCTTTAGTAAAGTCACTAGCTCCTGAAAATTCGAGTTTCTTTGAACTGATCATTTCCACCTTGAAAAACCAAAATCTATTTCCCTGATTTTGTAAGTTCATTTTAGTGCCAACACAACTGATACTCGACAAATGTTTTTTTGCCACGATGAAGCTAAGCTCTCTCACATCTTTTAAAATTTGCCTCAAGCAAAACACCTCCTAGGCAGGAAGGCAACAGCAGCCGAGCCCTATTATCATTGCTGATGTGAGTCCGGTTTTGAATATCGCCACCAGGATAGATTGCGCCATACATATAAAGAGATGTTGCCTAAAGAACTGCCGCAGATGCCGTCCAAACATGCTTTCTCGTGCAGCACAATGAACCATTGTTGCGGAAGAAAGACAGACTTCCTAAACTAATTGTATTGAACGAAAAAAAAAGAAGCATGGAATATCATGCACTGTTCGTCATCTACAGTCCTTTTCTTAGCTTCCAATAGGAGTGTTTAAAATCTTGTACTGGGATGCTGAACAACTCTTGACGCATGCTTCTTAGAATTCAAAGGAGGAAGGCAACTGAAGCCGAGCGCTATTATCATTGCTGAAGTGAGTCCGGTTTTCGAATATCGCCACCAGGATAGATTGCGCCATACATATAAAGAGATGTTGCCTAAAGAACTGCCGCAGATGCCGTCCAAACATGCTCTCTCGTGCAGCACAATGAACCATTGTTGCGGAAGAAAGACAGACTCCCTAAATTAATTGTATTGAACGAAAAAAAAAAGAAGCATGGAATACCATGCACTGTTCGTCATCTACAGTCTTTTTCTTAGCTTCCAATAGGAGTGTTTAAAACCTTGTACTGGGATGCTGAACAACTCTTGACGCATACTTCTTAGAATTCAAAGGAGCAAGGCAACTGCAGCCGAGCCCTATTATCATTGCTGATGTGAGTCCGGTTTTCGAATATCGCCACCAGGATAGATTGCGCCATACATATAAAGAGATGTTGCCTAAAGAACTGCAGCATATGCCGTCCAAACACGCTTTCTCGTGCAGCACAATGAACCATTGTTGCGGAAGAAACACAGACTCCCTAAACTATTTGTATTGAAGGAAAAAAAGAAGCATGGAATATCATGCACTGTGCGTCATCTACAGTCCTTTTTTAGCTTCCAATGGGAGTGTTTAAAACCTCCTACTGGGATCCTGAACAACTCTTAACGCATGCTTCTTAGAATTCAAAGTTACGGCTCTGCTTACCTCAACGGCAAAAATGCGCGCTGCGCGATACTATTGTTCAGCAACATCTGGATTAGAGGGTTACCATGCACACGTGCTGTTGACGATGAAGTGCCTCGAAACCAAACACTCCACAGTTGTCCTCCTCAAAAAGACATTGTTTCCACACAGCGCTACCGCCTATGAACACAAAGACCTAGGAGGAGGTATCCTTGGGAAAGTGGCTAGTGCGGCTACGTTGCTGATGAGAGTGCTGTAGAGTTCACCCTTGAGGACACAGGGGCAGATAGAGGAATGGTGCTGCTGTCTCTATCACTTTGCCGTAAAGGTGGGCAAGAAATGATGAGATCGCTGCTTCCTCTTGACCCGAAAGCAAGCACTGCGAACCAGCTATTATGATAGCGGGATATCGCGCAAAATAAAAAAAATTATACCAACTAGCCTTCATCTCCTCATGAACCGAATATGACCTCTTGCTATCGACGTTATTGAATCATTTTTCCCAGCCAGCTTTTTGGAGATCACAGGCACCTCACTTTTAGCTCTGCTTGCTAGCACGAGCTGCGAAATATTGATGAGGTTGTCGTTTCTGATATGCGATGCGTTCCTGCCTTGCGTACTTTTGACGCTGCAAAGTAGGACGGCGACAACGAACAGCCTGGTAACTGACCTCCACACGCAGCGGTTTTCTAGACTGGTGCATGTCGCTTGTATCCGCGTTTCGGACACCGGTGTCAGCACGACGCCGCTCCTCTCTTCCATAGCACTGCTTTCATCGCGGCTGATCATCCGTGTAGGCACGCCGCACAGCAGCCCGTCTTTCTCCGCTAGCGCCTCACGCCTGTGATTTGTCGTCGACACCTGTGTTACGTTCGAGGTGTGCTGTGGCGTGCGCCCTGTTATTCTTCATTTTGTGCGTGAACTTAGATTTGCTTCATCTTATATTATGAGAAAAGGACGCATGGTTATCCGGATTCTGATTCGGGTATCGTCGCTTCTGAGCTGATGGCGGCGGCGCGCGCCTCTTTATGTCGTCAATTCTCTTCTGTATGCGCGAAGCAGTGACTATCACCCGTTTGGTGTCAGTCAACCGGCCTGTGCGAATTCCTTTCGTTCCTTCATGCAGACACTACGCAACACACACATACCCACACGCGCTCACACAAGCTGCTCCTTTGCTACTCCCCTCTTCTGCTCCGCCAACCATCATTAGCAGTCACACACGCACCTCCTGTGCTGTTCCCCTCTTCTGCTTCACCAACCATCATTAGCAGGCACAAACACACCTCCTCTGTGCTCCCTTCTGCTGCTTCGCCAACCATCATTAGCAGGCACAAACGCACCTCCTCTGCTGCTCCCCTCTTCTGCTTCGCCAAGCATCATTATCAGGCACAAACGCACCTCCTCTGCTGCTCCCCTCTTCTGCTTCGCCAACCATCATTAGCAGTCACAAACGCACCTCCCCTTCTGCTCCCCTCTTCTGCTTCGCCAATCATCATTAGCAGGCACAAACGCACCTCCTCTTCTGCTCCCCTCTTCTGCTTCGCCAAGCATCATTATCAGGCACAAACGCACCTCGTCTGCTGCTCCCCTCTTCTGCTTCGCCAGCCATCATTAGCAGTCACAAACGCACCTCCTCTTCTGCTCCCCTCTTCTGCTATGCCAAGCATCATTATCAGGCACAAACGCACCTCCTCTGCTTCTACCCTCTTCTGCTTCGCAACCATCATTAGCAGGCACCACGCACCTCCCCTTCTGCTCCCCTCTTCTGCTTCGCCAACCATCATTAGCAGTCACAAACGCACCTCCTCTTCTGCTCCCCTCTTCTGCTTCGCCAAGCATCATTATCAGGCACAAACGCACCTCCTCTGCTTCTACCCTCTTCTGCTTCGCCAACCAGAAGGCGGTGACTCCGTGCTCCCACCTGAAGAACCAAAGATTCTGCAAGGATTTGCACATTATTTACTACTTTGTAACACCGTATTAAAGTTTTTGTATTGTGCACCTTGTGGTCTTCTTGCCGAACACAATTGCCTTTATTTAAGTTGCACAAGCATTTTTTAAGGCGAAAGCCTTTAATGGCTCATACTGTCGTTCGTTAAAGGGCAACTCCGATGATTTTTCGATGTGCATCGATTGAAATGAAATTTTAAGTCTGTATTCTTGATGATAATCTGATGCCTCATGTAAAATTTCGCACCTGAAACCGGCGTAGTTTTTACGCAAGCGAATTTTGAAGACAAGCGCTCCTCGACGCGAGCTGACGCGAGCGGCACCCACTGATCGAGCAACTTCCACAGGCTCCCTGTTCTGTGACGTCACTGGCGGGTCGGCGTGTCAAACTGGTTGGGCGCGCGCTGGCAGTGCAGGGGAAAAGGGAAAATTGGTTTTGAGGAAAGTTAATGACGCAGCAATGGACATCCGAACCGCGATGGAAGGGAGGAGTGAAAGAAGATAGGAAGAAAGAGGTCCGTAGTGGATCTCTCCGGAATTATTTCGACCACCTGGGCAATTTCGCGCCATCACAACGTCCCTGATGTGATGTGTACGCCAGAGTGATGGGGCGTGAAGTAGCGTAGGTTTCTTAGCGATAGGAACCTTCGCGAAAAGTTTGTGAGAGCTGTCCGCAGTGTAAACTGGCCTCCGAGGAAGCATTCCCGCTTGTTCTCGGAACATTTTGCGCCAGATTGCTATGAAGACAGCGTGTACTTCAAAGAGAGCTTTGGACTCGCTAAGGCTTCGTTCAACTGGCGCTTGAAGGCATATTCTGTGCCAACGTTATTCTAGTACAACAGTATATCGCAACGGCCAGCTGAACGAAGCGCGGCCGTCAAGAAGAAGCGGTATGTTGGATTGTAGAACTGTAGCTGGTGTGAACTCACTTCCAAAAGCTCGCCGTCGAGATAAAGCTTCGCAGAGAAGACTGTTGGTGATGCATGCCCCTGTAAGGACGTTGTGCACCGCAGCAACGTTCCGGCAGCAGATTCTTTCATCAGGCTGGGCCGGCCGGCACTGGCCCCACGAACAGCTGTCGGCGGGAGCATCTCATCAACTTTTGTTCTGACGACTCTGTCACAAATGCATGCATGAGAACTGACTCAAGTAGTCACTTCTCCGAGTTCAGACCGTCTCCGTGCTGCAGGTGACGCCGCCTGTGGTGTGACTGACTCGGCTGGCTCGCGCGGCGGTGGATCATCACTAAAAGGCGACTCGCCCAGTCCAAAATCGTCGAATGAGTCGTCTTCTAAAGACTCGCTAGTCTCGGAAAAGCTGTCCTCCGCGCTTTCAGTCATGTCGCCTGCGCGGCTCAGGGTAGTTGTGATATCTTCGGGGACTTCTCAGCGCGGCGAACCCGCTCGTGACGTCACAGTCAATACCGCACGAAGGCACCTCCCCGCTTTCGGTTTTGCGGTTTCGGTTTGGAGTTTTGCGTTTTTTGCTGTTTAAAAATTATTTTACGGTTGCTTTTGAAAACCTTGCATTGTACACATTACAGGAGGTTCTTAGGAACACAAAAGAGCCATTAACTTACAATGGCTGAAAAATCGCCGGAGTTGTCCTTTAACAAAGCGTGTCACAGGGGTTTAACTCGGGAACTAAAAAAGATAGGAGAAAACCAATCTGTGCTTCAAATAGAGGAGGAAAAAATTGACCAAGAAGCAAAGTGTGATGACGGAAGATTAATTAATTAATTAATTTTTGGCAAAAAGGTCCAAAATTGCGTCGTAAAAGCGGGGACGTCCACATAGCCACGAGAACGCTGTGACGTCACATGCACCGGAAGTCTTAATAGCATAGTGAAAATTATCACAGATTGGTCGGAAAAACGTCGGATTTGTGTCAAATTAGATGGAAAAATGTGTAATTAAGCGTAATTAACACTTAAGATTCACGAAAGATTTATAACTTAAGTATCGCTATAGTCATGGGAACGATGTGACGTCACATCCACCGGAAGTCGTCAAGGCATAGTGTCCTCGGCTTTCGCCTCCCAACACTTTAGTTGCCAAAGTGTCGTCGCAAATTTTTGTGTGATGCCTGGTGAGTTGCAGTGAATGATCCCATCACTGTTTATGTTAAAAACCTGCACCGGACATTTCACGATGGAAAAAGGTGTAAGCATGTAATGCGCAAAAAACACTAGCGCTGGAAAAACGTAGTAAAACCTTTGCTCATTTATTTAGCAATCCTCATCTATCATTACATACAGTTTTATGCCCTAAGGTAATAAACACCGCATTAAAAAAAAACATTAGTGCCGTCGTGCAGACAGGTGCCAGGTGTTTGTAAAACACTACCCGCTGCGCGTACCTATCTCTTGCGGATAATAGTGGCACGGCGTGGAAAGGCCTGGCAAATAGAATTGCCACACTTTCACATCGGTTTTGGTTTTCAAGGTCAAGCAGACTTCACAAATGTCGGCGAAATCGTTAAGTGGGGGCCTTTGTGCTAGTGGACTAGAATTGGAGGGCCCGGCGGATGAATTTAAAGGGTAAATGCGCATATATGCGTAATTGGTTGTTATACACTTTACATTCATATGTCGCTTGGAGTCCCCGTACAACTTCTGACGCAATTGTGCCGCGGTTAAGCGATGCGCCACGGCCCTTGGATGGCAGATGCTTCCGCCGCAGCACAAACGGTGATTGCGGACCTTAGTGGTAGCCCACTAGAAAGAACATCTTCTACGTTCTTCGCGTTAATGGTGATAATTTCGCAAAGAAATTCCATATTTATCTCGTCAGTGCCGCGTGATGCGTGGAGGTCTCCGGAAATTTCGACCAACTGGGGTTGTTTAACGTGCACTGACATCGCGCAGCACACGGGCGCCTCTAGAATTTCGCCTCCATCGAAATTCGACCACCATGGCCGGAAACGAACCGGCGTTTTTGAGGTCAGCAGCCGAGCGCCATAACCTCCAATCCACCGCGAAGGCTACCTGCCCGGCAGAGATCTCTATTGAACGTCACTAAAGTTTTTTTTATCTGCCTTACGAAAGCGTATGTATATATGATGTATGATATATATATTATTTTTTATCGTGTTCTTATCTGCTTTGCAAAATTGTAGAGCTCTTTATTTCTCATTGATTTGAAATATTAAAGAAAGTGTGCAACCACACCAACTAGCTTATTAACGTGTATTAGTAAGAGAATAGAATAGAGTGAAGTGCGAGAGGTAGGTACTCTACGATTTCGAATACCACGTTGGGAGCATCCGTATGACCGCATATGACTGTTGTATATTGCTAATGCTCACCTATATATCTGGTGAGAAGTTCGATGATTGCGAAAAGGCTTGAACGTAAATTTAGCGGGCTGATCTATCTAGCGCGCTGAAATTCACAAAATCTTCGATGTACCAAGGTCTGCAATGTAGTCCAGTTTGAGCCTAAGAAATACAGCCAGGCACTGCACTGGATATTTCGCGAATTTAGTTTACTACAACGGAGAGTAAGAGAGAGAAAGGGAAATTCGCCTCAGCATTGACTATTCTTGTAACCAGCGTATACCGAAACCCGCCGGCAATGGCAACGACGCAGAAGAGAACAAGAGTTCCTTCAGCCGGCGTGCCACCCTGGGAGCACCTGATCAACTGAGTACGTTCCATCATAAGCTTAAATCTACAAATTATTTGACTCATGCATGTAAAAAAAGAAAAAGGCAACCTTGATTATCTAAAGCAATGTTGATTCGAGTTGCATCGTACATGAAGTAAAACTTTAGGTACGCCAGCTTTTAAAGTAAGAGAACTTGTTCAACATTAAAAGTTCGTTGCGTATGCCAAAGACTAACGCACCCCCTCTCCAGTCCCGGTAAGCTTTAGACGTCGCAAACATATCGGAAATTTTTTTGATGCTTTCCGAGATCGCACTCTTCGGGTTTAACTACCGCTCCCTTCTGGCAAGTTTCTATAAAGTTCAAATGCAATATTCCAGACACCGCTACTTTACTGGTCTCATCAGAGCAACGCGAGGTGGAGAGCTACCGTGCAAACATTGGATATTTGTTCCTAGTCCTTGTAACCCCCCTCCCTACCCCAATCCATGTCCATGCGCCGTCCCTAATAAAAGACTTTCAACTCAACTAAAGGCGTCTTAGTCAGTCAGTATGTCCTTGTAGTCAGTATGTCCTTGTGTGAGCAAAAAAAAAACACGCAGCTGTGGACGTCACTGCGTGTGCAGACATTCTCTGACCTGTTAAAAGCGCTCTACTGACGCAGCCACGAGAATAGTGGCGTGATTTACGAGTGGCAAAGGGCTAGAAACAAGGCAGTACCGCGCACGCACATTGTTATGGATCGTGTATAACTCTCTATGCCTTCTAACGCAATACAGTGCCCACCAGGGAGCGGCGACTGGGAAAAATGCACAATGGAGTTCGTCGCCGGAGCGCTCTAGAGAGACCACTGTGCTGCGGTAGAGCAGGTTATACAATGGGTGAACAACATTTTAGTTTAAGCGATGAATCATCCAGCCTTGTACGAAATCGTGACCATGTTTTCTGACTTTACTAAAGTTCCTTTGAGAGTACGGAGTTTGAATGATTCGCAAAGGCTTCTTCTAGCACCCTGGCAAAGAGACGGCGGCCCGCTCAGTACTTCGCTCCAGGGGGGAACAGCTCTCTGCAAACTATTACCCATTGTATTACTTTTACATGGGGCGACAGCACAGTACCAGACAGCGAATGAATAAAACGGATACGTCGACAGGCTTCTGTGGAAAAATCCAGAAGGCAGGAAAGTTGAGATCTTAGAGCTAAGTGGTTGGTATATTTATTTTAATGCCGATCACAGCGCACATGCTTCCCCGAAACAATTTACTTGCACAGCCATCGCTCATATGCTCATGCTCATTCATGTGCAAGCAAACATTCTGACTCTTAACTACTTTTTTTGAAACTTCATTCAGCCACATGAACTTTGATCCATGAATAACTAGAGTAATGCCTAGTTCATTAAATGTTACGATTCCGTGCAAAATTTTCGAAAATAAATGTGTCTGCATAAATGACCCGATATCTTTTGGGCTTTCATGGTCATGCCATGAAAAGCTTCACCAACCATCATTAGCAGGCACAAACGCACCTCCTCTTCTGCTCCCCTCTTCTGCTTCGCCAAGCATCATTAGCAGGCACAAACGCACGTCCGCTGCTGCTCCCCTCTTCTGCTTCGCCAAGCATCATTACCAGGCACAAATGCTCCTCCTCTTCTGCTCCCCTCTTTTGCTTCGCCAAGCATCATTAGCAGTCACACACGCACCTCCTCTGCTGCACCCCTGTTCTGCTTCGCCAAGCATCATTAGCAGTCTCACACGCACCTCCTCTACTGCTCCCCTGTTCTGCTTCGCCAAGCATCATTAGCAGTCACACACGCACCTCCTCTGCTGCTCCCCTGTTCTGCTTCGCCAAGCATCATTAGCAGTCACACACGCACCTCCTCTGCTGCTCCCCTGTTCTGCTTGGTCAACCATCATTAGCAGTCACACACGCACCTCCTCTGCTGCTCCCCTCTTCTGCTTCGCCAAGAATCATTAGCAGTCATACACGCACCTCCTCTGCTGCTCCCCTGTTCTGCTTCACCAACCATCATTAGCAGGCACAAACGCACGTCCGCTGCTGCTCCCCTCTTCTGTTTCGGCAAGCCTCATTACCAGGCACAAATGCTCCTCCTCTTCTGCTCCCCACTTCTGCTTCGCCAAGCATCATTAGCAGGCACAAACGCACCTCCTCTGCTGCACCCCTGTTCTGCTTCGCCAAGCATCATTAGCAGTCACACACGCACCTCCTCTGCTGCTCCCCTCTTCTGCTTAGCCAAGCATCATTAGCAGTCACACACGCACCTCCTCTGCTGCTCCCCTGTTCTGCTTCGCCAAGCATCATTAGCAGTCACACACGCACCTCCTCTGCTGCACCCCTGTTTTGCTTCGCCAAGCATCATTAGCAGTCACACACGCACCTCCTCTGCTGCTCCCCTGTTCTGCTTCGCCAAGCATCATTAGCAGTCACACACGCTCCTCCTCTGCTGCTCCCCTGTTCTCCTTCGCCAAGCATCATTAGCAGTCACACACGCACCTCCTCTGCTGCTCCCCTGTTCTGCTTCGCCAAGCATCATTAGCAGTCACACACGCACCTCCTCTGCTGCTCCAGTGTTCTGCTTCGCCAAGCATCATTAGCAGTCACACACGCACCTCCTCTGCTGCTCCCCTGTTCTGCTTCGCCAAGCATCTTTAGCAGTCACACACGCACCCCCTCTGCTGCTCCCCTGTTCTGCTTCGCCAAGCATCATTAGCAGTCACACACGCACCTCCTCTGCTGCTCCCCTGTTCTGCTTCGCCAAGCATCATTAGCAGTCACACACGCACCTCCTCTGCTGCACCCCTGTTCTGCTTCGCCAAGCATCATTAGCAGTCACACACGCACCTCCTCTACTGCTCCCCTCTTCTGCTTCGCCAAGCATCATTAGCAGGTACAAACGCACCTCCTCTACTGCTCCCCTCTTCTGCTTCGCCAAGCATCATTAGCAGGTACAAACGCACCTCCTCTACTGCTCCCCTCTTCTGCTTCGTCAAGCATCATTGTGTGCCTGCGTGTGTGCGTGCGTGTGTGTGTGCGTGCGTGTGTGTGTGTGTGCGTGTGTGTGTGCGTGTGTGTACGTGCGTGCGTGCGTGCGTGTGTGTGTGTGTGTGTGCGTGTGTGTGTGTGTGTGTGTACGTGCGTGCGTGTGTGTGTGTGTGCGTGTGTGTGTGTGTGTACGTGCGTGCGTGTGTGTGTGTGTGCGTGTGTGTGTGTGCACGTGCGTGCGTGCGTGCGTGTGTGTGCCTGCGCGTGCGTGCGTGCGTGTGTGTGCGTGTGCGTGCGTGCGTGCGCGTGCGCGTGTGCGTGTGTGTGTGTGTGTGTTAAGCCACTCCTGATTCTGCACTTAGCCTGCAGTATCCTCTGAAAATAATAAACAAATAATGTGGATTATCCGGTTACCTGCAATGAGAGCTGCATTACTCAAGCGGACATTTTCGTACAATTTGGTGCCTCGCCGAAATTATACACGACGCAAGTGCTCTTTGAGGCAGAGGGGTATCACTACTTTGCGGAAAGGGCTGCACAGTGCACCACAAAAGTGCCAAGGAAAGAAACGTAGAAAATTAACAGAAATTCATCATTGCGGAGATGGCTACCTGGCTAATGGGGGCCGAAATAACGCCGGAATGTGCAGTTTTACTGTGTAATGTTGCAACGGATCACTTTTTTTGCGTCAAATCTAATTATCTCATGGCATCAGTCTTTTCTTACATTCCACCCTTTTTCTCATGAAAAGAAGGAAATAGAAACACCGATTTTGCTCTGTACCTAAAAATACGATGTAGCGCCTGCTGAAATAGCATTACAGAAATTAATGCTACAAATTTTGTTTCAGAGGACGTTTGTTAATCGCTAAGGCTTAAAAATTACGGCGGTTCACTAATGAAACGACAAAAATAACAAAAGTTGGTGAAACGATAATTGTTTAGTAAGGACACCACGAAGACCTCATTACAGCAGTACCATTGAGACTACTTTAGGCATGATAGTTCCTGAGAAAGACGGTCTAGAACACCGGGTAAAATACATGACAAGTTCAACGCCTATCTTCACCCTTTAACGCGTGTCTGCTGAAAGGCTAACAATTATGTGGTATATGGTACATTAGGTGTAACGTCCCAAGGCGACTCAGGCTTAAACATACGTGGTATATGGTATATGGGGTTTAACGTCCCAAAGCAATTCAGGCCGTGAGGGTAGCCGCAGTGAAGGGATCCACAAATTTCGATCACAGTGGGTTCTTTAACATGCACAGACATCGCACACTATACGGGGCTCCAGAATTTCGCCTCCATAAAATTCGACCGCTGCGGCCGGGATCGAAGCCGCGTCCTTCGGGTCAGCAGCCGAGTGCCATAACCGCTGAGCCACCGCGGCAGCCACGACAAATACGTGTCATTTCCCAGGTGTTTGGTATTGTTATGTAGCAGTAGGTACACGTAAGCTTAATATGCCTAGATATAAAACGTAGTTGCTGTCCTGTGCATGACGTCAAAAAGCGAGAAGCGAAATAAATGGAAAGGTATATACGATGTTTTATTTTTCTTGCTAACCTCCAGCAAAAAATGTCTTTGCAATATACCCCACGGACGCGGTATTTTCTCTTGCCTGCCAGCTGGGAGCCTTGAAAATGTGCTCAGGATATCAAAGAGTATAAAACTACTAATATTCCTTGGTTACTAATTCATTATTTATACTGAGGAGTCACAGTGCCAGCATCAAGCAAAAAAAAACGTTTTCAGGCACTGTACAAAAAACGTTTCGCTACGATTACAGCGCAGGCTTAAAAGCGAGAAAGTCTGCATTGTGAATAGAACAGGTATTACTCAGGCGAAATTTTCTTTATGGTTTCATGTAGGTTGTGTAAAAATGTCTTCGTGTCAACGCGCGCTAAAATGCAGCGGTGTATTGTGCGGCAGCAAAGATAGAAGATATGCGCTTTCCTTAAATATCCTGAAATTTCGGCGGATTTCGAGACATTTATCATGCTATAATTCCCGTTCGTGGCATCGCAAAGCCTGCTTGCGCACGTTTTCACTGGGAACGTCACAGGAAATGTGGCGTTAGCGCGCGTATATAAACGCAGGCGCGAAGCCCTACATCAGAGCGAGTCGTTCCCTAACACTTTTGACGATGAAGAAGCCAACCTGCTTTCTATGCGCCCTACTATGTCTCATGGTAGTATTAGTGCAAGGTAAACAATTCCGAAATTTTCTTTAACGTATATGTCTTTTTGCGCTGCGCTTGATATTTTTAGAAACTCGCTTTCTTTAAATCTAAGATGGAAAAGTGCATGAGCCTTATTATAAATTAGAGATTAGAGGAGAAAACAGTGCTCAAAGTAAAATGACGAAAATTTGTAAATTGTTTGGTCTAACGTTTCGAAAAGAACCACACAGCTAGGCGGACCATAAGAGGTCCCTAAACTGTTCTGAACCAGTTGGGTTCTTTAACGTGTGTTGACGTCCTGCTGCAAGCGAGCGTATTTTCATTTTCATCATCATCATCATCAGCCTGACTACGCCCACTGCAGGCCAAAGGCCTCTCCCATGTGTCTCCAATTAACGCTGTCCTTCGCCAGTTGCGGCCACCGTATTCCCGGAAATTTCTTAATCTCATCCGCCCACCTAACTTTCTGCCGCCCCCTGCTACGTTTGCCTTCACTTGGAATCCCCTCCGTCACCCTTAAAGACCAGCGGTTATCTTGCCTTCGCATTCCATGCCCTGCCCAAGCCCACGTCTTCCTCTCGATTTCAACTAGGATATCATTAACGCGCGTTATTTCTCTCACCCACTCCGCCTGCTTCCGATCTCTTAACGTTACACTTATCATTTTTCTTTCCATAGCTCGATACGTTTCTTTAACTTAAGCTGAAGCCTCTTTGGTAGCCTCCACGTTCCCGCCCCATAGGTGAGTACCGGTAAGATACACCTGTTGTATACTTTTCTCTTGAGGGATATTGGTAAACTGCCATTCATGATATGAGCTAACCTGCCATATGCGCTCCACCCCATTCTTATTCTTCTAGTTATTTCCCTCTCGTGATCTGGATCAGCTGTCACCACCTGCCCTAAATAGACATATTCTCCTACTACTTCCAGCACCTGGCTACCAACTGCGAACTGCTGTTCCCTCTAAATACGGCCACCTCGGCCAGGATCGAACTTGTTACCTTGGGATCAGCTGTCGAACATAAAAGCCACTGAATCACCGCAGCTGGTACGCACTTACAACACGAATAGGTCTATGTGGGAGCCGCTCTCTTACATCCTTTTAGCGGCAAGGTATTCTGTTCGAGTCCCGGAGTAGATTTCAGTCCCTAAATATGCTGAATGCTTGCTGTTGGCAACGGAGGCATAATTCCTCATCAAAGCGTACTAACTTGACGCAGTCAGGTATGGGAAGGAGGATTTTAAACCTGACAAAGGAGATCTTGAGGCTATAGCAAGTAGAGCAGTTGGAAAACTCGGTTAAAATCTTCGAAACTTCTAGAATTGAGCTTGTTTTGAACAAAGACTATATTCCTGATTAAAGTATTCCTCATCTGTACACCATGACTAGGGACCATAGCTCGCCTCTTGGAGGGAGTGCGCTAATGGAAAGCTTACCCCACTTTTTACTCCTGTATGTTAAGATTCTTGCTTAAAGTGTAGAAAGGAATCTGAGTTTGACTGGATACGTGACTGTCCCGTTTCACGCGGACACGTGATAGCTGGTACTGTGTGGTGGAGTTAGAGTGGAAACACGAAAAAATGCGCCATTGATTCCATTTCACTAGGCCGGTAGAAGGAATGAGTGCATTGCATTGGATACCACCAGCTCAACATTAGCATAAGAGGCCTTTGTGGTCATGAGGACACATGGGTCATTTGTGGTGGTGGAGTTCATTAAAAGGCAGGTAGTGACTGGAGACCCGGATCACAAGAGTGAGATAATTTCAATAAGAATGGAATGGAGCGCATTTCGCACGTACTCTTGATCATGAATGTTAATTTACCAATATACCTCAAGATATATATATCACACATGTATCTTACCAGTACTGACCTGTGGGGCAGAATATGGTGCCTAAGGAAGAGAACTCAACTTAAATTGACAATTGTGGGAGCTATGGTAAAGCAATGATAGGTTTAACATTATGAGACAAACATAGAGCAGAATGCGTCAGTTAGCAAATCCGAATTATTGACATCCTAGCTCAAATAAAGGAGAGGAAATATAATTGGGCAAGGCATGTAGTGCGAAGGCAAGATAACCGATTGTGGTTAGGGGTAACGGATTGGATTTCAAAAAAAAGCAAGCGTAGCAGGGCAGCCGAAGGTTAAGTGGGCGGAGGAGATTAAAAATTTTGCGGAGACAGGGTGGCCGCGGCTGGCCAAGGACAGCGCTAATTGTAGAGATAACGCAGATACCTTTGTAAAGCGGCACGTGCACTCAGAATGCTGTTCATGGTAGGAGCTTGCTAGGTTTGTCACCCGTTATTGCTGCCAGGACTGTGCAGACGATGACTGAAATGCCGTCCACTTAGCGTCGATCCTGTTTTTTCGAAAGAGTGCCAATCCTGGAAAACCACCGTTTTGCTGATATTAACCACCGGCCGCGTTTAGTAGACATAGAAAATGTGTGGCCATGTGCCACTCGGTTGATGTGTACGGAATAGTGAACCTCACTGGTCCGCATACGTCCTGTACTTAGGTAAAAAAAAACAGTCGACCATGCTCCACCCTACTTCGAAAATGACTCCGTTTCAAAAAATTACCGCGGCCTCCGTTTCGCACGCTTCAGCAAATAGACCTGAACAGCTAAACGACACTGGGGTATAGTAAGTATTTAAACAATACTGCTAGGCTAACTCTATTGTTTAAAGGTAGTTATTAATAGTGGAACGACATACTTCGTTTATGAAAGCAGGACTCCAGTAACGACTTCACATGTTTTGTTGAGAGGCCATCTTATCGCATTACAAGAATAATTTACAAGACTCTAAAGAGCCGAGGAGAATAAAGTGGGCATTCTGCGTTCGACATGGCCTGCAAGGAAGTATACTATATGAAAAAAGTTGTGTGGCTGGTTTTGGATAATGGGCGTTTGAAAGGGTTTTATGGAGAGGGGAATTGTAATGATCACCACTTCGAAAGTCCCGGCTTCTGCGCATCCTGAGAGAGCCACAGTACACCGCCCAGATGCACTCTCCTTGCGCTCCTTACTTTTGCAAACACTGTTAATGACTTCAATATTGAGCGAATTGTACTTCGGCTAATTCGACCATATTTGCAATCATTGGATATCAGTAGAAACAATATGAATCTAAACGAAGATTCGAAAGCCGTAGACCGCAGGAAACATCATGTGCAAGCATAGAAGTGTTACGTTCTTAATGGTGCAATGTGTTCGTAATGTTGTGACTACATTTTAATCGCAGGATATAAACGGCCCAAATTTTGCAATGCAAAATTGAAGGAGGGACAATGCGGGCACGAACGGCCTTCAATTGAAAGATGGTACTTTGACGCGAGATACGGGTACTGCGGTCCCTTCCTGTGGGGCGGATGCGGCGGAAACAATAACAACTTTCCCAACTGTACACTCTGCATGACTGTTTGTTCGGGTGAGTGACATCGTATCTTGTTACGCGTGGTGCTTTGTGAATCAGAAACGCGATGTTTCTAACTGAGCATCAGGAGGACAAAGAGAAAATTTAATAACGGTGATGTTTATGAGCTCAGTAATCGCGTAACGATGAACTGATGTCCACGTCAACCTCGTCTCATAGCAATGTTTATCCCATGGTACTCTTTTTGACTACTGCAACCCGTCAGGGAGAGTTCATTCCGAGTATTTTCGGACAAAAATTTCGAATATTGAAAAATGCTGATACTATTATGGTTCTCTTGAAGATAATGGTCCACTCTTCTGATATGGAACCAAATATTTCTTTTACCGACTTTACATTGATCGCATCGACCAGTTAGGACTGCCATAGAAAACCAAAGTGGAACGCTTTTGACGATAGCCAAAAGGTAATATAAAAAAATGGACTGTCTTCAGATGGTCTGCGGATATATTGATTGTTAAACTGAAATCTTACATTATATGGAAAAGTTGACTTCATAAGCTGTATCCTGCTCAGAAATGCTTTTGTATGGATTTTTTGGTACTTTTAGTATGTAAAGAAGTAGCCTAACGCAACAGCTACCCACATTAAGCAAACCGGGAAATTTAGCGCACTTAATAAAAGTGAGTTCTTTAACTATCCCCATTTTCGAGGTAAAGGCTTCAATGAGACCTCGCTTTATCGCTGATCATTAAGAGAAAATCAAAGGAATAATTCACGCCAGCTCATTCTTTTAGATAATTCTCTGCTAAAGTGTGGTCTATATTTCCTGCTCCTTCGATTAAGTTTCTTGGAAAAAGTTGGTATGCTTTGTATTCATGGCCAGTAGATGTGCACACGGGAGTTGATTCCTTCATAAAGAGTTAGTGTTAGGCTTCTGTTTAATGAGTGCATCTAGTAGTAGGAGGACATGCATTGTCACTGCCATTGCGCTATAGCAACGTTTTTATGGAGTTGTTTGGCGTGGAGGGTAATTTTTGATCGCACATGTTTCTCTTACAGATCACCCGGATCCCGAAGGCGCCTGTCGCAATATTCTCAACTCCCCATGAGCGAGCAAGAACACCTGAGCAAGAAAATTCCTATTCTTGCTCGTGAACATCAGAGCACATTTTGTTTGATGCCAGGTCAAGAAAAATAAACATTAGGAGGACGCTTAAGGTTCGCCTTAAGAGCAGACGTGTTAGCGCCTTCTGCTTTTTCCTCTTCTCATTCCTTTTCTTTTTCACTTCTCATCTAAACTCAAGTTGTGGTCGAGTTCGTCGGCACATGGTTCCCAACAAACCCGATGCCATGAACGCAAGCACAAAGCTTCCGCGCCGAACGAACGGGCAGCAAGCGGCAAGCTTCGTGGTGAACGCGCCTTGGATGTGCGCTGCGTTGTTCGCCGCTCACCACGTGATTCCTGCGTCCCCGCACAGCCCCAGGGGCTGCGCCCGAACGGGACGAGCGAAAAGCGCGGCCGCCGCGCGCTATCTGTTGGGGCAGTGGCGTGCATTGCAAGGAGGATCAGGAAGGAGTGGTTTTGGTGGGCGCCGCCTGATGGCGCTACGTGTGCGCCAAGCAAAGAGGTAAAGTAGCGGAAACGTACTACTCGCTGAACTGCGACTTCTGTAATTTTCATGCTCATAATTACTAATATACACCACAGTTCATGTCTATAAAGCACCCTTCTAAGAGAATACCGTATTCACTAGACGCGCCTTTGTTCATTCCAAACCATCGAGCTGTCGTGGCGGAGTGGTTAGCGTGCCCGTCTCGCACTCCGGAGGCCTCGGTTTGGATCCCCAACTCGACCAATTTCCTACTCGGTTTTATTTATTAATGCTTCTGGGCCTTTTCCCTCACGGCCAACGCCGCCGGCGCCTACACCAGCTTTTCTGCGACACGAGGCCGTTAACGCTATCGCGATAAAAAGACTAAATCGAACCCTTTATAACTCTCTGAAAAAAACACTTGAGAGATGCTTTCGCTCTGAGAGAATGCGAAAGCATTGTCGCCACCACGGCACTCGTCGTCTCTTTGCTCCTCTTTGATACTCTTTGTCCCTCTGCTTCTCTCTACTTTTCTTTGATACTCTTTGCCTCGTCACTGGGCATGTCAGCTGGCCTTGGGTCAGCATCCTCTGAAAGCCGATTCATGTTAATCACCGTAATTAATCACCTAATTATTTTACTCTCATCACATCCCTTCACGTGAATCACATACTTCGATTTTAAATTTGGCGCCAGCACTGCTTTTCTCTGCGCCCACTATATTCCCGTCCAGCCTAGTCAACCGTCCAATGGTTTTTGCTGATAATTATTCAACTAATTAATCTATGTCTATCAAAGGTTTTATTCGATCTATTATCAGTCATCGAATAGTTTCAATTCATTTCAAACTATTTTTTCCCTTCGACTATTTTTCTCCTCATTTACCGTCTACGGCTTGTTAAAGATGGGGCTTGAATCCCACCGCTGCCACCAGTGTTAAAGACGGGACTTCAACCCCACCGCTGGAACCAGTGTTGGAGACGGAGGGGTCCCGGAGATGACTGACTCGTTCAGCCCTGCAGGTCCCGGCTCTGAATGACGGTGTCGGACTGCGTTATCGAGAAAACTGTAAAGAATGGTTTATTCTACATATTTACAGATGAGAATGGAATGCTCCGATCACACAACAACATCCCGTTAAATAAGATTCGTATTCTTCAGATCCCTGACTGGGGAGTTTAGTTCGAAGAATATTGTCCAATCGGATGGGCAGTTGAAGACGCTGGCGGCACCACCCACGGCAGGGGCGGTGCTGATGCTCTCTCGCTCTCTCACAGCTCGGGCGATGAGAAGGGGAAGATCAACAAACACTGAGTTGTCGCCATGTCCACTGCGGCTAGTCTTCTGTGCGTTGCCGCCGCGGGAAAGGAGTATCCCGCAGTCTCCCCGCAGGTGAATGAACCTCCTCGAACTCCCCCGCAGGATGGCCGAAGCACGAGATCTCTTCGGGTACACAGCGTCTTTCAATTAGCAGCCTCGCTCAGCGTGACCTTGCGTGCATCGCCCCGTCCGGTGACCCGAAGACCGACTCGGCCAACGTATACCGCTGCTTCCGCCGTGCTTCCTGTGCATTTCTGCTTCCACCGTTGCTGCTGCTGTCGCAAGCTCTCGCCGCATCTTTGCTTAACGACGACCCACGTCTGGTAGTAATTTCTCCCAGGCCCGTGCGACACAGCGTCCTTCGATCGGTTCGGAGGTTCGCTGGTTTGGAGTGGAACCACACCGTCCGTCATCGTCTAGGCTTCTGCCGCCGGCGCCAGGCCTCGTCGTATCCCTAGCTTCGCGATAAGTCAAACCCGGCTCCCAGGTCCGCGGTCCCCACTCTTAACAGGCTCTTCTCTAGTTCACTGACTATATCGACAAACGCGCTATTTCTATGGTTCTTTTTACATCTGACTGTAATTACTTAACTAATCATCCTATTGGCATCAAATTTTTTGCGCGTCATGCTCATCGTCCCCTATCCATTACAACCATCCGTTTAATCCTATCTCTTGTGAGAACGACACAACTACTCCGGACACGTTTTGATTACACGACATCATCGACATACCCTCGTAATGATTTCGCTTTGAAAAAATGAGAGAGAATGATTACAACATTCCTATACAATGCGCAAGCATGACGTATCCATATATGCAGAATTTCTCTTTCTCTCATTAAAGGGTCTACAAGTTATGAGATGGCAGTTGGTTAAATTCTTTCAGAAGACAGGCAGCTACCATGGACGCGGCCAATAAGCCGCGTAGCTTCTGCGGGTCAGGAAGCTCCGCCTCCGAAGGTGGGGCTGGCGGAGGAACGCCGACTTTCCAGCGTGCAAAAAGTGACGAGAGGAGCGGGAAAGGCGCGAAGATGATGAAATTCAAATTTTGTATACAAATAACTTAGCTTCTACAAAGAGCACGAAAAAAAATCTTGCTGCAGAATATTCGCGAAGCGGCGTGCTTTAACATCCCAGGAGACTCCAACTTTATTAGAGCTAGCCCCTTTCAGAGCCGCTTTATCATTCAATTGAAGGAACCTAGTTGCGCTATAAAAAAGACAAACACAGGAAAAAGCCAAGAGACAGACAGAGCGCAAACTATCAACTAAGTTTATTTGTGTGAAAGTGCCTTATATAGTCAGAATCACAGCAAAAGAACAAGGGGAATGAGAGAGGGGTACAGCCAATCAACTCCTGGTCAACAACAGGTGCGCAGAAAATGGTTTTCCTTATTGTACAGTTTTACAGAAGTGTCGCTTACACATTTATCACCGTTTTCTTTAATGTGATAGGCCTCCAAAATCTCCCGCGCTGTTTTGTTTTTACTTCTTCCTAGTATTTTTATCTGCTTAAGCAGAGGCTCGCATCCACTGCAAGCAAGGCAATGAGCAGGCAAGTTTGCTCCTTCTTTATTCCGAATGGATCGGGCATGTTCCCCTGCGCGTTCATTCACGCATCGGCCTGTTTGGCCCACGTAGGCGCCTCCACACTTCAGTGGGATTTCATACACCACTCCAGTGGCACATTTCACATACTTTTCGGCATGTTTTATGTCGCATCCACTGCCTCTAGCTCCTTGGTTCCCGGTTCTCGGGCACAAGGCTGCGAGTTTCCGTGGGGCAGAAAAAACAACAGGGACGCCATGCCTCTTGGCCACTTTTTTTACGTTGTGCGCCACTTTGTGTGTATAAGGCAACACAACGATCTTCTTTTTTGGCAGCGGCTCATCCACACTACCTCGATTTCTTCTTTTTATCTTCCTGAGAAGATTCTCGGCCACGGCTGATATGACGTCGCAGGGGAAGCCGGCTGAAAGCAACCTTTCAATTTGATTATTAAAACTTGTATGCATTGCATGCGGGCATGACTTGGTAAGAGCGGATTCCAGGCACGAGCTTGCAATTGCTCTTTTGACTGTCTTCGAATGCGCGGAATCATACGGAAGCAACTCTTTCTTTGCTCGTGGGGCATAGTGCCAGCAGGCGTGTTGCGAGCCGAGGTTCAGGTTAATGTCTAAAAATTGCAACGACCCACTAGAAGGAAGCTCATGCGTAAAGGTCAAACCTCGCCCATACTGTCTAAAGGCAGTTAAAATCCTACTCACTGAATCAGTGTGGGTCAAGGTTATTTGTTTGGATAAAACAATCAAAAAATCGTCCACATATCGAAAACACTTACATACCCCCAGACTAGTAAACTCGTCATTTAGGGAACGGTCAATGGCAGCTAAAAATATGTTACTAAGAACAGGGGCGACGCAAGAACCGATACAAATTCCTTGTTTCTGAATGTAAAAGTTGTCTTTAAAAGATATGAAGGTGGCTTGCAAATAAAATTCGAGCAATGACATGAAGCTATCAGCTGATACACCAGCCGAGTTTTGGAAGCCTATTAACCCACTTCTTTCAATGCAATCTCGGACAGCAACAAACAACCCTTGATGCGGCAATGAATAAAACAAATCCTCGACATCTACTGAAAAGGCGTAGCCGATATGGTCATTGGAGTTGAAAAAGGTTACAACATCAGTCGAATTCTTTGTAAAAAAGGGGTCCTCAATTTGTAAAGCATTAAGGTGCTTCAGTAAATACTGGCTTATTAAGAACTGCCATGATCCCTTCTCGCTAACAATTGTTCTAAAAGGCATTGACTCCTTGTGCGTTTTTGCAGTGAAGAATACAGATAGCGCTTTTGTTTTACATGCAGTTATTGAGCTTGCGAGCCTGGACAGTTCAAGGTCTCTGCACAAAGCAGCAGCTCTAGTCTTGATCCTTGTAGCGCTGGGTTTCACCCGGACGAAGTTCTTTGCGATGGCTTGGCCCGCCTTCTCGTTGAAATCTTTATGACGTAGTACGACAAAGCCTCCGTTCTTGTCTGCCTGAAGCAATCGCAGTTCATTTTGCCTAAAATACGAGACCACCCTTTTGGTTGGGTCTTTGGCACACCTGGTAGACGCCGTGTTGACCGTTTTGGTCAAAGCTTCAACACCTTCCAACAGGCACCTTTCTTGATCTTCTTGGTCAGCCTGGCTTGAAATCCGTCGGTTGATTGCTAGCAGGTCGTGGGCTGGGACTGAAGGCTCAAGACTGTACTTGGGGCCTTTGCTAAGAACACATACAACATCTTCAGGCAATGCCACGTCATTCGGGACCACAAGGCTGCTGGTGCCAGCAGTCTTGCTCATTGTTCTGCTGTGAGTCACAGCCTGCTGAAGACACCAGGTGTGCCAAAGACCCAACCAAAAGGGTGGTCTCGTATTTTAGGCAAAATGAACTGCGATTGCTTCAGGCAGACAAGAACGGAGGCTTTGTCGTACTACGTCATAAAGATTTCAACGAGAAGGCGGGCCAAGCCATCGCAAAGAACTTCGTCCGGGTGAAACCCAGCGCTACAAGGATCAAGACTAGAGCTGCTGCTTTGTGCAGAGACCTTGAACTGTCCAGGCTCGCAAGCTCAATAACTGCATGTAAAGCAAAAGCGCTATCTGTATTCTTCACTGCAAAAACGCACAAGGAGTCAATGCCTTTTAGAACAATTGTTAGCGAGAAGGGATCATGGCAGTTCTTAATAAGCCAGTATTTACTGAAGCACCTTAATGCTTTACAAATTGAGGACCCCTTTTTTACAAAGAATTCGACTGATGTTGTAACCTTTTTCAACTCCAATGACCATATCGGCTACGCCTTTTCAGTAGATGTCGAGGATTTGTTTTATTCATTGCCGCATCAAGGGTTGTTTGTTGCTGTCCGAGATTGCATTGAAAGAAGTGGGTTAATAGGCTTCCAAATCTCGGCTGGTGTATCAGCTGATAGCTTCATGTCATTGCTCGAATTTTATTTGCAAGCCACCTTCATATCTTTTAAAGACAACTTTTACATTCAGAAACAAGGAATTTGTACCGGTTCTTGCGTCGCCCCTGTTCTTAGTAACATATTTTTAGCTGCCATTGACCGTTCCCTAAATGACGAGTTTACTAGTCTGGGGGTATGTAAGTGTTTTCGATATGTGGACGATTTTTTGATTGTTTTATCCAAACAAATAACCTTGACCCACACTGATTCAGTGAGTAGGATTTTAACTGCCTTTAGACAGTATGGGCGAGGTTTGACCTTTACGCATGAGCTTCCTTCTAGTGGGTCGTTGCAATTTTTAGATATTAACCTGAACCTCGGCTCGCAACACGCCTGCTGGCACTATGCCCCACGAGCAAAGAAAGAGTTGCTTCCGTATGATTCCGCGCATTCGAAGACAGTCAAAAGAGCAATTGCAAGCTCGTGCCTGGAATCCGCTCTTACCAAGTCATGCCCGCATGCAATGCATACAAGTTTTAATAATCAAATTGAAAGGTTGCTTTCAGCCGGCTTCCCCTGCGACGTCATATCAGCCGTGGCCGAGAATCTTCTCAGGAAGATAAAAAGAAGAAATCGAGGTAGTGTGGATGAGCCGCTGCCAAAAAAGAAGATCGTTGTGTTGCCTTATACACACAAAGTGGCGCACAACGTAAAAAAAGTGGCCAAGAGGCATGGCGTCCCTGTTGTTTTTTCTGCCCCACGGAAACTCGCAGCCTTGTGCCCGAGAACCGGGAACCAAGGAGCTAGAGGCAGTGGATGCGACATAAAACATGCCGAAAAGTATGTGAAATGTGCCACTGGAGTGGTGTATGAAATCCCACTGAAGTGTGGAGGCGCCTACGTGGGCCAAACAGGCCGATGCGTGAATGAACGCGCAGGGGAACATGCCCGATCCATTCGGAATAAAGAAGGAGCAAACTTGCCTGCTCATTGCCTTGCTTGCAGTGGATGCGAGCCTCTGCTTAAGCAGATAAAAATACTAGGAAGAAGTAAAAACAAAACAGCGCGGGAGATTTTGGAGGCCTATCACATTAAAGAAAACGGTGATAAATGTGTAAGCGACACTTCTGTAAAACTGTACAATAAGGAAAACCATTTTCTGCGCACCTGTTGTTGACCAGGAGTTGATTGGCTGTACCCCTCTCTCATTCCCCTTGTTCTTTTGCTGTGATTCTGACTATATAAGGCACTTTCACACAAATAAACTCAGTTGATAGTTTGCGCTCTGTCTGTCTCTTGGCTTTTTCCTGTGTTTGTCTTTTTATAGCGCAACTAGGTTCCTTCAAGCAATGCACCAACTTGCCCAACAAGAAGTTCTTCTAAATTATCATTCAAAGAGCCCTGGAAGTCTTCGTACGACTGCCGGAGAAGAGCTGCAGCGGTTAAGCGGTGTGCTATTGCTCTGATATGGGAGGTTCTACCACCGCTGAAATTTTTGCGGTCCAGGTTGCTCTTCTCGAGCCACAGCCCTAGAACAGCAGGTGCTGCCACCAGTAGAATTTGTGCGATCCACGTTGCTATCGGACAGACAAGCGCTAGACGATTTTGCTAGGCTGTGAACCTCCGGATTACTTCCTTCGCACCAATATGTTTTAAGGGGAGAATATGAGACATATTGATGAGGTCTCTTGCATGACCTTGATACTTCCACACATTCAGAAGCCCGCTGCCTGTTCTTTCACCTCGTTTCAGCTACGTCATCTGCTGAATCGACAATGTAGGGATTGCGGTGATATCCACCGTCGCCTGGTGCTTTATTGGGTTCTATTTACGAGAATACATTTAAATTACTCAAGTATTCCCATTCTTCTCAAAGAAGCGCTAAACTTGCTTTCACTCCCCCCCCCCCCTCCCGTCCCCCCCCCCCCCCCCACCGTTCTTCATTCCGTCCTATTACCACTGCTGGTAGTTGAAGAACAGCCGGCGTACAGAACTAGTGATAGACTAAATCTACCCCTTCTCTCGCTACACCAATTTTGGCTTCTGTGCCGTCCTCTGGAGTTAATTGGTTTCATGCTTACTGTCCTCTCCAGTATAGGGATTATTCCGCGTTCTTAGCGCTTGCTTGCGTTAGCTAACTATTGGAGTGATACCGACGTATTTCATCTTCTGCGTTGCACACAACGTTGCCGACGCCGTTTGCGTCTTTACTGTAGGCGATAATTTCCAGGTTCACCCGATGGACCACTGAGTTTAACATCTCCGTGCGTGACGCCAGGGGGCGCACATAGGTTGGGGTGTCGGCGCTTTTGAAAAGGCCTAATACCTGTGCTACACAGATACGTTGGAATGGCATTCGATTCGAAAGGCATTCGAAATTCCGAATGGCATTCCGACTGGGCGGACTCGCGCGATGCTACACGACTATTTGCAAACCATTTGCATTCGAAACATTCAGTATTCTATCGCCATGCTTCAGGAGCGCTGCTGCCGTCAAGTTTTTTTTTTAACAGTGCTGCAGCGGCATTTTTGTTTGTATATGCACTCCGCTAGAAAACTTACCCTTTCAGCAATAAAGTGTCTTTTCCAAGAAATTGTAGTATTTATTCATTACTAAGCGCTTCTGTTTTCGAAAAGAGGCATAGGTCCGCAGGCCTGAAGTCTTTTTTTTTTTTCGGTCTGTTGGCTACATTGGTGTTCAACTACTGCGTTGCTGCGAGTGGGTCGCTATTTTCTGCGCAACCTTGTGAACATGAGTGGCGTGATCCTCACCAGCTGCTTTCTCCCTTTGCATTGCTCTAAGGCGATGGAAAGCTAGCAATGGAAAGTAAAATGATAGATGTAATGTTGACAGACATGAAGAGAGGACCCTGGGTAAGGGAACAAACGCAGGTTAATAACGTTCTAGTCGAAATCAAGAACAAATGGGATTGGCCAGGGCATGCAATGCGAAGGCATGACTACTGATTGTGATTACGGGGGACAGACTGGATTCCAAGAGGAGGCAAGAGTAACAGGGGGTGGCAGAGAGTTTGACGATCATGTAATTTTAAGTTTGTGGCGATTGGGCGGCCGCACCTAGCCCAGGACAGGATTGATCGCAGAAATATGGGAAATGTCTTTGTCATGCAGTGGGTGTAGTCGGGCTGATGATGATGATATTCAACCCACAAAACCCTCCGGCAGGATGTCGCGTTGCACAGGCAAGGTTTCGGACGGCGGTTTTTATTAATCGACAAGAATGACCCCACGGTTAGAAAGGTAGAGGCGCGGAAAGCAGTGGCGGTGGCGATACAAAAACGTCGTGGGGCAAGTTCACCAGATTCAGACGCTCCACAGCACCGACTGCTATGTTTTCGCAGTTATAAAAACACTCATGCAGAGACTACCACTAGCCACCTACAAATATTTGTTTGTACCAAGACACCTTGACGCTTTGTTAGAAGTTTCGTACTATAATTTACTTCATCGCTATGCTAGTTTGTGTGCCTCACCTGGGCTCTAAACTGCGCCACCGTTGACATTAATATGCCGCGAAACCGTGTTTACACCTCAAAAGGCCTACATTTTAGAACTACAGGCCACACTCACAGAAAATTCCTGTCTAAATCATGCGTACAGGCGCCGACAAAAGTTTTATGAACGCCGAAACCAAAAAAAAAGCCTTAATTTTCTGGCTACGAGGAGGTACAGCCAGGCATTAAGAAGGGCATCGTGTTGTTCGGGAAAGAAAGTACAGAGTTCATCCGTTATTTCGTGGATGCATGCTGAAACTGCTTAGAAATTAAGTTTTTCCGTAATTTTCACGTTCCTAAAAGTTTTGTGGGCACCTGTACGTTCACATTTTCGTACTTAAAAAGGCGGAGTTGGTTGGTGTAAGCTGGAAAAAAATTCAGGAAACTGCAATACTTTTTGCACTTCACGGCTGCTAGGCGATCCCTGAAAGGGAAAGAACCTTGTTGTGGTCTTCAAAATTGCTTTCCATTTCTATATATTCCACCGAATTGCGCTTTTTGGTAAGATTGCTAGACTTATACAAAAATCGTAACACGTCATATGGAGATTCGTCTTGCGCAGGGCAGCACATTGTTATGTGTAACTCGTTTCCAAGTGAGGACAGATTTTTTTCGTTGTGAAATTTATCGCAAAGTTTTTGAAGTAGTAAGATACAAACCGGGCGGACAAACGCCAATTTCAGGTGTTTTCATGCAAATTCACTTTAAAGCGGTTCCTTTTACAGTTAAAAACAAAATCCGCCTGACATTTAACATTATCACTACACTGGGCTCCTGCACATCCGTGTACGAACCTGGAACACTCGCCGATGGAACAAATTTTATACGTAAAGCCACAGTACATAAACAGGCCCTCAGTCATGGTGTTGGTTCCCTAGCAACCGTGGGCTTGGCATGAGCTCTTTGCTATCTTCGAGTCATGAAGCTGCAGCTGGATCATGACGGCGCTGCCGCTGTTTTATGACGCATAACGTAGTATGCTGCGCTGAAAAGGGTAGCTGCCGCGCTTTAATTAAGGGCGCCATTATCGGCAACAAACTTTCCTGGCCGACGTCTGAACTTTAACCGCTAGCGATAGACTCTATGTACACTGTCGCTTTATGTAGCAGTTCATTTACAAAAGGCGCGTTGCATAAACGCTTACATCGCGACGTGAGAACGCTTACTCGTGGGAATATGTTTTCTATTATTCCGGCAGGGTTTATTCCAAGTACATGAAAGGCTCCACGCCATCACTACTCAGAAAGAATATTGCATTCTTCAACGAACTTTAGCGTTTTGCCTCGAAAATGTTAACGATAATGTTGATGTTAAAACGGTCTGATTGTTTATATCCGTTCATACCGCAATGAGGCCCTTTAAAGGATAAGTAGCGGACGCCTAGACAATGCCCACATTGGGATGCGACAGCACAATGAGCCCGTCGAGACAATGTCGGTCCACATCTAGCTAATGGCGCCACTTCCAGTCGTCACTTTCTATTCACGGACGTCAAGGGGTATACGACGTCATATGGCATTATATGCCCATCGTGTCCACGCTTGACACGTTGAACACAGGGCTTAAAGTGTGGTTCATTGAAGGGGAGTCCCAGTTATTCCAGCGCAGTTAGAGAGGGAAATAAAGATTGAGAGTGGGAAAGGTACTGTTGGCCTGTTTTACACATCGTTTATACAAAGCCCAGAAATCTGTTTTAAAGAAGTTGATTGCTCAATTCATGACAGACTTTATAGGCTACAAACGATCCCCCTGCTCTGGCATTTTGCTGGATGTTGTTGTGTAGCCATGGAGTTTTATGGCCCGCTCTTGACTGTGAGGGCTCCGGGTTCACTTTTTCTTCAGCCTTTGTGTAGTGCGGTCGTCTTTCTACTTTTCTTCTCGGATTTTACGAAACATGCTAAGCAACATCACCAAAATCACACTTCAATCTTCCAAGTGATAAAGAAGAAATGTTCCGACCGCCACAGACAAGAATAAAAATAGTTGCCTGCTTCGGGCTCATGCTGTCTTTACATTCTGATGCAGGGGTCTAGATTCCTTGCCAATACTTGTGGTGGAATCAAAGACCTCCCGAGATTCCTTTGACTTTAGGCGCTGGCCATACACCTCACCTTACGCATCGACCATTTGCGACACCGGCCTTCCATCCATAGTGCTCATGCTCATGCAGTCAAGGTCTTCACCATCGTCAGCCTAAGCTAACTCACTGCAAGACAAATGCCTCTCCCACATCTCTCTAATTAGCCTTGTCTTTCGCCAGGTGTGGCTACACTATCCCCGCAACTTCTGAATCTGCCCCTCCCTAGTACGCGTGCCTTCTATTGCAATCTAATTCGTTACCCTTAACGCCCACTGGTTATCTCGTCTTCGCATTACATGCCCTGCCCAAGCCCATTTCCTTTTCTTGATTTCGACTATGTCATTAACCCGCGCTTGTTCCCCTCACCCACTCTGCCCTCTTCCTGTTTCTTAACGTAGCACCTGTCATTCCCCTTTCCGTAGCTCTCTGCAACTTAAGCTCAACCCTCTTTTTTAGCCCCCACGTTTCTACCCCGTAGGGGGGCACCGGTAAAATACAGCTGTTATATACGTTTGTAGATCTGCACGCGCTATTCGCTTGCGCTGAAAATGTGCCTGACTCGAAAGATTTACCGCTCTAGCACAATCACCCATTGTGTTAAAGAATGATACTGGCCGCGGTTTTTACTACAAGTGCTGTCGACAGCATGAATTCGAAATCGCTATTTTTATCACTCTCGAAAAATGAATCTGCGTCTCCTCTCCTGGCCGTTTATTTCTCGGATCACGAAGTCCGCAGCCTTTACTTCATTTCCTTTTTTTTACTATCCAGAGGGCTGTTGTTAGGCTGGTCGACGCAGAACAATGGAGATTCTTTTACGTCAGTAGCTCTCGCTTCTATCAGTTGCCTTTTCGAAACCAGGCAACGAGATTCGCAACGATTGTTACGAAGCCTCCCTTCAATGTGTACGTTGTTTAGAATAAAATATTGTGTTGTATTGTATTGTATTTTATTTTATTTTATTGTAATGTGTTGTATTGTATTGTAGAATGTCGAATATGTGCTATAATACCGACCTGCCGTTCTGTTTTGCCCGTCTTGTTCATTGACCATGATTTGCGCGCGATTCCCTTGACTATTTATTAGTGGATTGTTATCAGCCAATCTGAGGTGACTAAGGCGGTCTCCATTAACTACAATCCGAGCTCTACCCAATCCAGTTCTCTGTATAGCTCCTGTAAACGCGCAGTGAATAGTGCCGGAAAGGTAGCGTCTCCCCGCCTTACACCCTTCCTTATTTGTGTTCTGCCACTTCTTTGGTGGGCTATGGTTGCTGTGGAGCCGTCGTAGATATTCTGTAGAACCTTTACATAAGGCCGCCGCGGTGGCTAAGTGGCTATGGTGCTCGGCTGCTGACCCAAAGGACGCGGGTTCGATCCCGGCCGCGGCGGCTGGAATTTGTTTGGAGTAGAAATTCTAGAGGCCCGTGTACTGTGCGATGTCAGTGCACGTTAAAGAACCCCAGGTGGTCGAAATTTCCGGAGCCCTCCACTACGGCGTCTCTCATAGCCTTAGTCGCTCTGGGACGTTAAACCCCATAAACCAAACCAAACCTTTACATAAGCCTCTTCTACACTTTAGTTAAGCATTCGTGCAACTGCATTTTCCATTGTATGCGATGTGTGTCCTTGCCTCATATGAGCAGAAAAAATGTTTGCATGTGTCTATTTTTTAGGTATGATTTGAAGTTGGTCGTGAAGGTTTTACTTCATCATTTCCTTTTATCGAGACCATCACACAGTGCCTACAGCCAGGCACCACGAGCCCTAATCTTAACGGCAAGAATTTACGAGCGTACAGGTCCTAGACATTATCTTTTTGTGTATGCCACGAAATCACCGCTTCGGCTGTGGCAGCGTTAACGAAGACAGCCGATAAACGCCCTGCTGAAATGGAGATAAGTGAACGCCATTTTGGCTTTATTTACTTGAATGAATCTCCAAAAAAACAGGTTTTTGGTGAGGAGAAGAATTAATTTCCAAACCACGCTTTTCGTTGAGTCTCACGGTGCGAAATACTGCAAGTGACTGAATCATACACCAGTGCAAAAGCGCAAGCATTTCGAACATTGAGAAGGAACCTAGCACTTCCACCACAAGGCGATCGCAGTATATGTATTTTTCATCAGAGTGCTTGGTAGTGATCTTAGGTATACGATATTTGCATTTTTAAATTACTGGATTGGTAGAGAATATTTGAGAGCGTTCTGGTACTGCGAGAGAAGGGAAACAGATTTAGTACTATATGCAGCCTTTACCACAAGAGACATGTCTCCTTCACGATGATATCAGTATCGGCTTAATATAGAGCCTAGAGGAGCGGGTTGGCTCTGACCGCTGAAAAGTCTACAGGGCCAGGCAGCAAACCAAGTACACGGCACATTGATTCCTGCAGTGCTGTGTAGAACCAAACTGTTTAAAAAGCGTGTGCACTAAGATTGTCAAGCCTCTAGACGTTTTTTTACAGAGCCGCTATACAGGGTGTTTCACCTAAGACTTTACACAATTTTTAAAAATTGGCTTTATGAGTTAGAAGAGTGCGTTCTTCGACATTGCATTGTCAGCGGTATAGTAAATTAGTACATGTGCGCTGCATTTCTATGCAGATAACCGCTCACCGCTGATAATACACAGAGAACGCTCCTTTAATTCAACAAGCCTACTTTTTAAAATTTCTATCAGCCTTAGGAAACACTCAGTATGGGCACCCTTGCGCCTTTCTGCCTTTCTTCAGCGCTCATGGCATGCCTGGAAGGTATAGGTGCAGTGAAGACAACAGTAACGTCGCACATCGCTAGAAAAGGGGAAACACAGCATAGCTAGAACCAGGTGCACGACTCCAGGCTGTCAGCTTAGGCATTTTCGCTTTTAGACTACAGCACTGACTTTACTGCTCGTCGCAGAATACCAGTCCTCCATTGTTCGGTGTATGTAAGGTTCCAGGAAAATTTTTCTGTTACTGGCTTTGTATTCTTTTCACACTGCACTGCGTCTGACTCCGGCGCACGTAGTTAAGACGCGCTGCAATGCGCAGTTCCGCTTGACTCGCGCATATGACACTAACAATATGCTGGTCAGACAGTGGCATGAAAAACAACGAGTCCTATAGTAGGATACAACTTAAAAAAACAGCAGTTGCTAACACTGGGCCGCGGTCCGCGGCGTCTAGTACTACTCCGCTGGCCAATCGCAACAGTAAACGAAATCACCTTTTTAATGTTTGTCTATATCAAATAATACACGTATCAAAATTCTAAAGATGGTAATTTCTTTCTTGTGATAGGCTCCTTGTTTAGGTAACAAGAAACGTTTAAGCAGCGGACTATTTTTTCGTCGTGGAAGAACTCTGTGCATGGAGGCTGAATGTGGGCGGAGCTTCACTGCAAACTTAAGTTGTATCCGACTATAGGAAAGCATACATGGAAGACACGTGCACTTTTTGTTAGCATTGTATTCTTTTCTTGCACAAGCTATGTTCACAGTAGACACTCCAAAAACACGCAGAATATCTTCGAAAAGAATAATTTCAGTTTGCTTTCCCAAAGCTATGTAAAATTTCGGCTCGTTTCATTGAATGTCCTGTTCATACTTACCAATTGAAATTGACGACAAAAGTATAGTGATCCTATTTACAACAAAAATAAGTGTTACAGCACCTGGTAAGAACCGTAGTCGTGTAAGGGGAGTACTGACGTGACTGGCGGCTAGAATCCCTGGCAGCTGTTTAGTACACGGACTTATCATGGTGCCCCATAGATGCCTCATACAATTCAAATAACGTCAAGATTCTCATCACATCCATATGGTCCTAGCAGGTTGCTGTCGGATACATAGGTAATACGCATCATTGCTCGAAAGAATGTTATTTATTGTTGTATTGTTACACCCAGTATTGTTGCGATATATTTATATATGAACAGAACATGGCGTGAAACTGGTCTCAAATTTACAAAGCAAGATTGCTTACATAGCCTAGCTGAAGTACTTATAAGTTTATAAGTTTGAAACAATCGCCCAGGGCATTAATGGGAACCTGGGCGCTTTGTCTTCAATACGCCCTTTGCAAATCCAGCACTGACCTTGCAGTGCCGGCTTGACAAACCTCGGCCGTTGCTTTCCCCCATACGCTTACACCGATGCCTTCATCGCACACCGCGCTCTTACCTTCCCCCGTTCGACCATCTTGACGACAGCGGTGCAATCAAAGACCCTTAAAGTGCCACTGCCCAGGGTCCGGACATTTTTGAAAAACAAGCCCACTGCATAGATGAGGCATCGAAGATAACCTCTGCAAAATACTAGAGCCATGCGCGCCCCGAAAAGCTGCGAAAATTCAAATCAAAGCCCGCTCGTTCTTTCCTTCAACAAAAACGGCCCGCCCCACTACTCTGAACCCCGTTGACGTCATGGGGGGTTACTTTCGCTAAAGGCACTCCATTGGTGCATCGTTCTGACTGACGGGAGAAGGTTGGGCGTAGCCTTGGCGTCGCGTCGTCTGCACAATGCTTTCCGCAGCGCCTTCTGTTCTGGCTCATGCCTACAAACCCGCATGAAGGAACAAAAAAAAAACTGCGGAGGGAGCGTGCGGCGACAGCCTTGAACCCTAGCCATAAAAAGTAAAAAAATAGTAAAACTGAGGGAGTTGGTTCGCCCCCCCCCCCCCCCCCCCCCCCCCCCCCGCCGTGATCACGTCACGAGACGCTCTGCGTGCGCGCTCCCTTCTCAGTTTTTTTTTTTAATGCAAGCCCACCAAAACAAGGTTTTAATTAGTAGTGCAGCAGAGCCTTTCCCTCGCTCGCCCACTTGACCGCTCCGCACACACACGGCTTATCTCGAGTATCTTGCGTACGCCTTGACTCCAATGAACGACATGGGCTTCGCAGCGGAGAAAAGACACAAACACACAGAACACAAACACACATGAAGAAAAGCAAACGGGCGGTTGCCGGGCCCGCACTTCGCCGTGTGTTTCGAACAGAACCGACTTCCGCCCCTCCGCTCATGAAGCGGTGGGGAAGCCTAAAAACAATGAAAAGGTGGCTCGCTAACTGGGAATGACGAACAGATGTATGAAAGGATGCGCTCGCTAACAAGTCTAGGTGGTCGAGCCGATCGCGCCTCTCGATCTTTCAGTGTGCGCGCCCGCAGCGCCCCCCCCCCCCTCCCCTCGAACAGTCCCAGCAGCAAAAACCAAGAAAAGAATTCTATTGAAGGCGGGGCCATGACGTAGCCCCTGTGACGCACTCCACAGACACCACGCCTCCGGCTTACATCGGAGAACGAAGGGGTGATTTTGCCTTGACGAGCCTACTCGACGAGGAGCGGGAGAGAAAAATTTCGAGGAGGGAATGGAAGGAGAGGAGGCTCGCTCAAAGTGAGGTAGAGAGTGTTTGCGACCACGGGGTGGGCAGGGGCCCTTTAAGCACTCCCGCCATTCACAGTGGCCCCACGCGACAATTCTTCCCCAAAGCTGCCTCCGTTTCCGGCCTTTTCTTTTCCTTTTTTTCTTTTTGTTGCTTCTGTGGGTGTGCGCATGTGATCGTATCTACACCCCACGTGTGTCTAGTTAAATTGCACTCTGCCCGCCTTGACTCATCCTGCCAAAGGAGTTACACATGGCGGGAGTTCCCCCGCCTCACTCTTTGCTTCTTTGTATTTTGTTTACTCGCTTAAGTGGACAACATTTGAGTGCATCTCAAATCTATGCTGTCCATCGGGCACTGTTTGTCTCCATACATTTTACTAGCTGCCCGCTGTGTTGGGACTCAGGTTCGCCGTCCATTCTCCCCTCCCGCTTTTTATTTTCTTTTTTTTTCTCTTTTCTTCTCCTTTTTTTTGTCTTTTCTCCCCGCGACCGCATACCTGGGTGGCGGGCGGCGACATTTACTCTTCCCCCTCCCTGTTCGGTTTGTGTATTGTTGTTAATTTTTTTCTTTTTTTCTACCCCTTCAGCCATTCTTCCTCCTGCATCGTCTGCTTGTTTTTGCTCATGTGTCGAACACCTGTACAGATGAAAACCCTTTAAAGGGCCCCTGCTCACCCTCGGGTAGCAAACACTCTCTACCTCTCTTTGAGCGAGCCTCCTCTTCTTCCGTTCCCTCCTCGAAATTTTTCTCTCCCGCTCCTCGTCGAGTAGGCTCGGCAAGGCAAAATCACCCCTTCTTTCTCCGATGTAAGCCGGAGGCGTGGTGTCTGTGGAGTGCGTCACCGGGCTACGTCATGGCCCCGCCTTCAATATAATTCTTTTCTTGGTTTTTGCTGCTGGGTCTGTTCGAGGGGAGGGGGGGGGGCGCTACGGGCGCGCACACTGAACGATCGAGAGGCGCGATCGGCTCGACCACCTAGACTTGTTAGCGAGCGCATCCTTTCATTCATCTCTTCGTCATTCCTAGTTAGCGAGCCACCTTTTCATTTGTTTATTAGGCCTCCCCACCGCTTCACGAGCGGAGGGGCGGAAGTCGGTTCTGTTCGAAACACACGGGGAAGTGCGGGCCCGGCAACCACCCGTTTGCTTTTCTTCATGTGTGTTCGTGTTCTGTGTGTTTGTGTCTTTTCTCCGCTCCGAAGCCCATGTTCCAGTGAATATTCTACTTCACTGTACCCATGTCGTTCATTGGAGTCAAGGCGTACGCAAGATGCATGAAGGATAAGCGGTGTCTCTGCGGAGCGGTGAAGTGGGCGAGCGAGGGAAAGGCTCTGCTGCACTAGTAATTAAAACCTTGTTTTGGGGGGCTTGCATAGAAGAAAAAAAACTGAGAAGGGAGCGCGCACGCAGAGCGTCTCGTGACATGATCACGGCGGGGGGCGAACCAACTCCCTCAGTTTTACTATTTTTTACTTTTTATGACTAGGGTTCAAGGCTGTCGCCGCACGCTCCCTCAGCACTTTTTTTTTGGTCCTTCATGCGGGTTTGTAGGCATGAGCCAGAACAGAAGGCGCTGCGGAAAGCGTTGTGCAGACGACGCGACGCCAAGGCTGCGCCCAACCTTCTCCCGTCAGTCAGAACGATGCACCATTAAGTGTCTTTAACGAAAGTAACCCCCAATGACGTCACCGGTGTTCAGAGTAGTGGGGCGGGCCGTTTTTGTTGAAGGAAAGAAGGAGCGGGCGTTGATTTGAATTTTCGCAGCTTTTCGGGGCGCGCATGGCTCTAGTATTTTGCAGAGGTTATCTTCGATGCCTCACCTATGCAGTGGGCTGGTTTTTCAAAAATGTCCGGACCCTAGTCAGTGGCCCTTTAAGAAGAGAAGCAAGAACCATGTAACTTCAGTCTTGAAAAAGGACAGGCTCTGTCCGAAACGTCGACTTCCAATAAATGTTTACTTAAAAAAGAACGTTTCTTAATTTCGCATATATATATATATATATATATATATATACATATATATGTTATGAATGGAGACCAGCGTTTGAAACAATTTATTGACGTTTCGACCGTGGAACGGCCTTCGTCAGAATGTCATTCTGACGAAGGCCGTTCCACGGTCGAAACGTCAATAAATTGTTTCAAGCGTTTCAAAAGTTGGTCTATGTTCTTACTACTACATACCGTGCCAAGATTTTCCCTTTTTTTGCATTATATATATATATATATATATATATATATATATATATATATATATATATATATATAGGGTGTTTCACGTAACTTGAACCAAGGTTTTAAAAAAGCAGTAAACCACAGCCTGCTGAAACCAACTATACATTTTTTTGCCATCATGTGGCGCTCCTCAAAATATTTTTAATTGCGCTTAAGTAGTTGATTAACTAAGATGAATTATGCAAATTTCCAAATATTCATTTTAGTGCCAACACCGTTACGTTAGGTTGTAGAACAGGTTTATAAACAACGGATCCAGTTTATTGCAGCATCGTATCGCCTAAGGGGTCCTTTTTTCCGGCATTTAAAGAAAGCCTGCGAAATATGAAACACTACCACGTGACTACGCTCGTGCGCTACCAAATTGCAGCGCTCTCATCGGCGTTTCGAGCAAACGGAGCGTGCCCGCTGACCGTGGCGAAGTGAACGGCCGCCGCGCCGCGGCGGAAAGTGCTGACGCACTATCAAGCAGCTGCTCAGAACGGGAGCCGTTCTTAGCAGCCGCTTGGTATATGTATATATACTTGCTGGCTGACGAACTTGCTGGCTCGCGGAGGGATCGTTACATGGTCGTCACAATATATATATATATAAAAGCTTTTCTCAATTTCGGATCTTATTTAAACTAGCAACCAAGTACGTTAATATTACTGTGCTATATATATATATATATAGCTCCAAGCGTTCTGTGGCCGCGCGGTTTCGGTTTCGCCACTGTGCGAAGACAGAAACTCCGCGCGCTGCGGGGTTGACAAGTAGTGCGCTTCCGAAAATGCAAGAACTTGTATGAATACCCCTGAAGACTGGTTACAAACCTCTAAATAAATCAATCACCGAAATGTACCAATCGAGAGTTAATAAATAGTACGATAGGATTACAAGCCTTATGCGCCCAAAATGGACTCTTCCTCATTAAAGTTTGCTAATTGTCCGTATGGAAGGTCACCAGACTGGAGCTTGCTCAATTGGCTGGAGGGAAGCGACATCCCCGCACCTGAAGATGCTTTCGGTAAAAGCATCAAAGGCTGGTAATGCTATCGCATTGCCAACCGATAACTGATTTAGATGTCGCAGTGAATTAATAGATAATAATTGCCCGTTGATAATTAGCACATGTGAGCTGTATTTTTATGTAGGTTAACGCTCGTAATAATAGGCCGCAGAATACGCTCCTCACTTCAAACAGCCTACTTTTTATAGCTGCTATCAGCCTCCGGAAACACTCTGTAAGGGTGCCCTCATGCCTTTTTTTCAGCGGTCATAGCATGCCTGGAAAGTATCGGTGCAGTGAAGTACCCCAGAGTAACGTCGCACTTCGCTAGGGAAGGGCACACACAGCATAGCTAAAACCAGGCGCACTCAAAGGCTATCAACTTTGGCATTTTCGCTTTAAGTCTACTTTCCAGCACTGACTGTACTGCTCGCCGCTGAACAGCAGTCTTCCATTGTTCGGTGGATGTAAGGTTCCAGGAAAAAATTTCTGTTACTTGCTTCCTATTTTGTGGACACTGGACTGCATCTGACTCCGGTGCACGTAGTTAATGACGCGCTGCAATGCGCAGTTCCGGTTACCTCACGCATTCGACTAACAATACGCTCCTCAGACAGTGGCATGAAAAATAACTAGTCTTAGGAAAGCATGCATGGAAGACATGTACACTTTTTGTTGAGACTGCATACTTTTCTAGCACAAGCAGTGTTCACAATAGGCACTCCAAAAACCAGTAGAATCTCTTCGAAAAGACTAATTTCGGTTTGCTTTCCCAAAAGTGTCTCTGCCATTCGGCTTTGTAAATTTTTTACCAGTTTCATTTAGTATCCTGTTCATATTTACCAATAAAATTGACAGCGGAAGTACAGCGATCCTATTCAGAACAAAGTTAATTCTTACAGCAGCCGGTAAGAAGCATATTCGTGAAAGGACAGTGATGACGGGACATGCGGCTAGCATCACTGACCACAATTTTGTAGGCAGACGTGGTGGTGCTCGATAGATGCAGCAGCTTTTCGAATAGAGTAAAGACTCTCCTTAAATCAATATGGTCCTTGCAGATTGCTGTCGGATGTATAGGTAACACGCATCATTGCTCGAAATAGGATTACGATCTCGTTACATATTGTTGTATTGTTACATCCAACATTGTTGCAATATATTCATATACGAACAGAACATGCCATGAAACTCGTCTCAAACTTACAAAGCCGGATTGCTTACGTAGCCCTGCAGAAGTATTTCGAATGATTGCGCGTTATTTTTAGACATGCCACATAATTTTAGACTGCCAATTCCGAACATAACTTGCGTTAAAAATAAAGTTGAATGGTAATCACATATACTGAAAAAAAATAAGTTCACTACGTGCCCACATTTTATTTTCATCGTATTTATATAACAAAAATTGCGTAAATACCCACGACCTCCGCTGATGAACACAATCAAGGTTAGGTCACAGCCGTCGCCGTAGCTCAGTTGGTAGAGCACCGGACTTGTAATTTGGTCGTGGGCTCGGTTCCCACCGGCGGCATGTGGTTGGTTTTTCTTCTGCTTTTATAATCCATTAATGAAGCGATAACATATTTAGTAGTGATCTCTACTGATCAACAGCACAAAAGCAATAAAAAAAACCCTGTGTTGCTGGGTTTCTGGGGCTGTTGACTTCTGACATGCATATCTAGCCCCTCATTCTCGTTCCCCTGCGTGATATATATATATATATATATATATATATATATATATATATATATATATATATATATATATATATATATAGGAGAGAAGCCAACAGCCACAGAAACCAAGGGACACGAGGGCTTTTTAATTAATTAATTTATTTTTGTGCTGTTGTTCGATTAAGAATATTACTGAATATGTTACCGCTTAAAGCTAATTGATAAGAAAAGCAGAAGAAAAAACAACTACATGTCACTGGTGGGATCCGAACCCACGACCTCCGAATATATATATATATATTGTGGGAATCCTGGCTTTCCGCCGTCGCCTTTGCGCGGCTGTGCCGGCCTCCCGCGTTGTTTCTCCTCTTTCCCTTGCTCCCGCCTCAGGCGGTGGAGAGGCGGCTGGGTGACTAATCACTGTCATTTAGCCACAGCTCCGCCCCGGCTCCCCAAGGGCCTTTGCCATTGGCGCCTTTTGGCCGGAATTCGGGACCCGCTTTGGGCGGCCGCGCGCCGCGCGACCGTCCGAGCGCCGCGCGACCGTCCGAGCGGGGCCCAGAGAGAGATCCCTCGGAGACAGCGTAAAGGCCGATTCACACGACGGACCGTTCGCCCGCGGCCCGCGCACTACGTGTGCATACGTCAGCACTTTGAGAGGCGCGCTGGATGCATGGATGGATGGCGGCCGACAGCACGCCCCTCAAAGTGCTGACGTATGCACACGTAGTGCGCGGGCCGCGGGCGAACGGTCCGTCGTGTGAATCGGCCTTAAGGTGCGTACGCAACTGTTTTGTCCGTGCTGGCCTTTGCCGTTCGGACCAGTGCATACTCGAGCTCGCCCGCACATGTCCTCTGACCTGCAGCGGCTCGAGCCTGTCCAGCGGGGTCCAGCGACCTCCGACAGGCGTACATTGCGTTGTTTGCCCACTCTCTCTCGCAACCGACCCAACGGTCGACACGAGAGAGGGATCACAGCACTGCCGCGGGCACATTCTCCTGCAGCGGCGTGCTAGCGGCGCGCATTGCTCGAGTCGCTTCGTGCGCGCAGCGGAGCCTTGCTCCTCGCGCGCCCCCGGGACGGGGTGACTATTGAGTGTGTGTGTATCTGCTGAAGGACGACGTGAATAAACGTCTCCTTTGTGAACTTGGAGGCCTATTTCTTTGCGGCGAATAGCTCTCCTCCCAGTGGAGGTTGAGTGCACCGCATCGGTGTCCCAGTGTGTGTGTGGTGACGGCGGATCGGGGCCCTTGGCTCGCGCGAAGCTCTTACCCGCGGTGGGTGGTGGCCTGTGTCCACGTAGAAACCCACAATATATATATATGTGTGCGAGAGAGAAGCCAACAGCTCCAGAAGCCAAGGACACAGGGGATTTTTAATTAATTTTTTATTTTGTGCTGTTGTCGATTTAGAATATTAATGAATATGTTATCGCTTAAAGCTAATTGAGAAGACAGCCGTCGCCGTAGCTCAGCGGTAGAGCACCGGACCGGAATTCGGAGGTCGTGGGTTCGGATCTCACCGGCAGCATATGGTTGTTTTTTCCTCTGCTTTTCTAATCAATTAGCTTTAAGCAATAATATATTCACTAATATTCCAAATCGAACCACAGGCCAAAATAAATTAATTAATTAAAGACCCCCTGTGTCCCTTGGTTTCTGTGGCTATTGGCTTCTCTCGTATTTATAGCGAGCCCCTCATTCCCCTTTCCTTGTGTGTGCGTGCGTGTGTGTTTGTCCGTGTGTGTGTGTGTGTGTGTGTGTGTGTGTGTGTGTGTGTGTGTGTGTGTGTGTGTGTGTGTGTGTGTGCGTGCGTGCGTGCGTGCGTGTGTCCGTGTGTGTGTGCGTGTGTGTGTGTGTGTGTGCGTGAGTGTGTGTGTGTGTGTGTGCGCGTGTGCGTGCGTGTGTGCGCGTGTGCGTGTCTGCGTGTGTGCGTGTGTGTGTGTGTGTGTGTCTAAATTAAGCCACTTCTGATTGTGCACTTAGCCTGCAGTATCCTCTGAAAATAATAAACAAATAAGGTGGATCTTCCTGTTACCTGCAATGACAGCTGCATTACTCAAGCAGACATTTTCGTACAATTTGGTGCCTCGCCGAAATGATACACGACGCAAGTGCTGTTTGAGGCAGAGGGGTATGACTACTTTGCGGAAAGGGCTACACAGTGCACCACAAAAGTGCCAAGGAAAGAAACGTAAAAAATTAACAGAAATTCATCATTGCGGAGATGGCTACCTGGCTAATGGGGGCCGAAATAACGCCGGAAAGTGCAGTTTTACTGTGTAATGTTGCAACGGATCACTTTTTTTTGCGTCAAATCTAATTATCTCAAGGTATCAGTCTTTTCTCACATTCCACCCTTTTTCTCTTGAAAAGAAGGAAATAGAAACACCAATTTTGCTCTGTACCTAAAAATACAATATAGCGCCTGCTGATATAGCATTACAGAAATTAATGCTATGAATTCTGTTTCACAGGACGTTTGATAATCGCTGAGGCTTGAAAATTAAGGCGGTTCACTAATGAAACGACAAAAATAACAAAAGTTGGTGAAACGATACTTGTTTAGTAAGGGCACCACGAAGAGCTCATTACAACAGTACCACTGAGACAAATCTAGGCCTGATAGTCCCTGAGAAAGACGGTCTAGAACACCGGGTAAAATACATGACAAGTACAACGCCTGTCTTCGCCCTTTAACACGTGTCTGCTGAAAGGCTAAACCATTAGGTGGAATATGGTATATTAGGTGTAACGTTCCCCGGCGACTCAGGCTTAAACATACGTGGTATATGGTATATGGGGTTTAATGCCCCAAAGCAACTCAGGCTGTGAGAGACGCCGGAGTGAAAGGCTCCAGAAATTTCGATCACAGTGGGTTCTTTAACATGCACTGACATCGCACACTATACGGGGCTCCAGATTTCGCCTCCATCCAATTCGACCGCTGCGGCAGGGATCGAAGCCGCGTCCTTCGGGTCAGCAGCCGAGTGCCATAACCACTGAGCCACCGCGGCAGCCACGACACATACGTTTCATTTCCCAGGTGTTTGGTATTGTTACGTTTGCAGTAGGTACACGTAAGCTTAATATGCCTAGATATAAAACGTAGTTGCTGTCCTGTGCATGACGTCAAAAAGCGAGAAGCGAAACAAATGCAAAGGTATATACGATGTTTTATTTTTTTTTGCTAACCTGCAGCAAAAAATGGCTTTGCAAGATACGTCACGGACGCGGTATTTTCTCTTGCCTGCCATCTGGGAGCCTTGAAAATGTGCTCAGGATATCAAAGAGTATAAAAGTACTAATATTCCTTGGTTACTAATTCATTATTTATACTGAGGAGTCACAGTGCCAGCATCAAGCAAAAAAAAAAAAAGATTTCAGGCATTGTACAAAAAACGTTTCGTTACGATTACAGCGCAGGCTTAAAAGCGAGAAAGTCTGCATTCTGAATAGAACAGGTATTATTCAGGCGAAATTTTCTTTATGGTTTCATGTAGGTTGTGTAAAAATGTCTTCGTGTCAACGCGCGCTAAAATGCAGCGGTGCATTGTGCGGCAGCAAAGATAGAAGATATGCGCTTTCCTTAAATGTTCTGAAATTTCCGCGGATTTCGAGACATTTATCATGCTGTAATTCCCGTTCGTGGCATCGCAAAAGCCTGCTTGCGCACGTTTTCACTGGGAACGTCACAGGAAATGTGGCGTTAGCGCGCGTATATAAACGCAGGCGCGAAGCCCTACATCAGACCGAGTCGTTTCCTAACACTTTTGACGATGAAGACGCCAACCTGCTTTCTATGTGCCCTACTATGTCTCATGGTAGTATTAGTCCAAGGTAAACAATTCCGAAATTTTCTTTAAGATATATGTCTTTTTGCGCTGCGCTTGATATTTTTAAAAACTCGCTTTCTTTAAATCTAAAATGGAAAAGTGCGTGAGCTTTATTATAAATTAGAGATTAGAGGAGAAAACAGTGCTCAAAGTAAAATGAGGAAAATTTGTAAACTGTTTGGTCTAACGTTTCGAAAAGAACCACACAGCTAGGGGGACCATAAGAGGTCTCTAAACTGTTCTGAACCAGTTAGGTTCGTTAACGTGTGTTGACGTCCCGCTGCAAGCGAGCGTATTTTCATTTTCATCATCATCATCATCATCATCAGCCTGACTACGCCCATTGCAGGCGAAAGGCCTCTCCCATGTGTCTCCAATTAACCCTGTCCTTCGCCAGTTGCGGCCACTGTATTCCTGGAAATTTCTTAATCTCATCCGCCCACCTAACTTTCTGCCGCCCCCTGCTACGTTTGCCTTCTCTTGCATTCGAGTCTGTTGCCCTTAAAGCCCAGCGGTTATCTTGCCATCGCATTACATGCTCTACCCAATCCCAATTCTTCCTCTTGATTTCAAATAGGATATCATTAACGCGCGTTTGTTCTCTCACCCACTCCCCCCGCTTCCGATCTCTTAAAGTTACACTTATCATTTTTCTTTCCATAGCTCACTCCGTTGTCCTTAAGTTAAGCTGAACCCTCTTTGTTAGCCTCCACGTTTCTGCCCCATAGTTGAGTACCGGTAAGGTACACCTGTTGTATACTTTTCTCTTGAGGGATATTGGTAAACTGCCATTCATGATCTGAGATAACCTGGCATATGCGCTCCACCCCATTCTTATTCTTCTAGTTATTTCCCTCTCATCATCTGGATCAGCTGTCACTACCTGCCCTAAATAGATATATTCTCCTACTACTTCCAGCACCTGGCTGCCAACTGCGAACTCCTGTTCCCTCTAAATACGGCCACCTCGGCCAGGATCGAACTTGTTACCTTGGGATCCGCAGTCGAACATAAAAGCCCCTGAATCACCGCACCTGGTACGCACTTAAAACACGAATAGGACTATGTGGGAGCCGCCCTCTTACATCCTTTTAGAGGCAAGGTATTCTGTTCGAGTCCCGGAGTACATTTCAGTCCCTAAATGTGCTGAATGCTTGCTGTTGGCAACGGAGGCATAATTCCTCATCAAAGCGTACTAACTTGACGCAGTCAGCTATGGGGAGGAGGATTTTAAACCTGACACCGCAGATCTTGATGCTATAGCAAGTAGAGCAGTTGGAAAACTCGGTTAAAATCTTCGAAACTTCTAGAATTTAGCATGTTTTGAACAAAGTCTTTATTCCTGATTAAAGTATTCCTCATGTGTACCCCGTGACTAGGGAGCATAGCTCGCCTCTGGGAGGGAGTGCGCTAATGGATAGCTTACCCGACTTTTTACTCCTGTATGTTAAGATTCTTGCTTAGAGTGTAGAAAGGAATCTGAGTTTGACTGGATACGTGACTGTCCCGTTTCACGCGGACACGTGATAGCTGGTACTGTGTGGTGGAGTTAGAGTGGAAACACGAAAAAATGCGCCATTGATTCCATTTCACTAGGCCGGTAGAAGGAATGAGTGCATTGCATTGGATACCACCAGCTCAACATTAGCATAAGAGGCCTTTGTGGTCATGAGGACACATGGGTCGTTTGCGGTGGTGGAGTTCATTAAAAGGCAGGTAGTGACTGGAGACCCGGATCACAAGAGTGAGATAATTTCAATAAGAATGGAATGGAGCGCATTTCGCACGTACTCTTGATCATGAATGTTAAATTACCAATATACCTCAAGATATATATATCACACATGTATCTTACAAGTACTGACCTGTGGGGCAGAAATATGCTGGCTAAGGAAGAGAACTCAACTTAAATTGACAATTGTGGGAGCTATGGTAAAGAAATGATAGGTTTAACATTATGAGACAAACATAGAGCAGAGTGCGTCAGTTAGCAAACCCGAATTATTGACATCCTAGCTGAAATAAAGGAGAGGAAATATAATTGGGCAAGACTTGTAGTGCGAAGGCAAGATAAGCGATGGTGGTTAGAGCTAACGGATTGGATTTCAAAAAAAAAAGCAAGCGTAGCAGGGCAGCCGAAGGTTAAGTGGGCGGAGGAGATTAAAAATTTTGCGGTGAGAGGGTGGCCACGGCTGGCCAAGGACAGCGCTAATTGTAGAGATAACGCAGACACCTTTGTAAAGCGGCACGTGCACTCAGAATGCTGTTCATGGTAGGAGCTTGCTAGGTTTGTCACCCGTTATTGCTGCCAGGACTGTGCAGACGATGACTGAAATGCCGTCCACATAGCGTCGATCCTGTTTTTTCGAAAGAGTGCCAATCCTGGAAAACCACCGTTTTGCTGATATTAACCACCGGCCGCGTTTAGTAGACATAGAAAATGTGTGGCCATGTGCCACTCGGTTGATGTGTACGGAATAGTGAACCTCACTGGTCCGCATACGTCCTGTACTTAGGTAAAAAAAAACAGTCGACCATGCTCCACCCTACTTCGAAAATGACTCCGTTTCAAAAAGTTACCGCGGCCACCGTTTCGCACGCTTCAGCAAATAGACCTGAACAGCTAAACGACACTGGGGTATAGTAAGTATTTAAACAATACTGCTAGGCTAACTCTATCGTTTAAAGGTAGTTATTAATAGTGGAACGACATACTTGGTTTATGAAAGCAGGACTCCAGTAACGACTTCACATGTTTTGTTGAGAGGCCATCTTATCGCATTACAAGAATAATTTACAAGACTCTAAAGAGCCGAGGAGAATAAAGTGGGCATTCTGCTTTCGACATGGCCTGCAAGGAAGTATACTATATGAAAAAAGTTGTGTGGCTGGTTTTGGATAATGGGCGTTTGAAAGGGTTTTATGGAGAGGGGAATTGTAATGATCACCACTTCGAAAGTCCCGGCTTCTGCGCATCCTGGGAGAGCCACAGTACACCGCCCAATGCACTCTCCTTGCGCTCCTTACTTTTGCAAACACTGTTAATGACTTCAATATTGAGCGAATTGTACTTCGGCTAATTCGACCATATTTGCAATCATTGGATATCAGTAGAAACAATATGAATCTAAACGAAGATTCGAAAGCCGTAGACCGCAGGAAACATCATGTGCAAGCATAGAAGTGTTACGTTCTTAATGGTGCAATGTGTTCGTAATGTTGTGACTACATTTTAATCGCAGGATATAAACGGCCCAAATTTTGCAATGCAAAATTGAAGGAGGGACAATGCGGGCACGAACGGCCTTCAATCGAAAGATGGTACTTTGACGCGAGATACGGGTACTGCGGTCCCTTCCTGTGGGGCGGATGCGGCGGAAACAATAACAACTTTCCCAACTGTACACTCTGCATGACTGTTTGTTCGGGTGAGTGACATCGTATCTTGTTACGCGTGGTGCTTTGTGGATCAGAAACGCGATGTTTCTAACTGAGCATCAGGAGGACAAAGAGAAAATTTAATAACGGTGATGTTTATGAGCTCAGTAATCGCGTAACGATGAACTGATGTCCACGTCAACCTCGTCTCATAGCAATGTTTATCCCATGGTACTCTTTTTGACTACTGCAACCCGTCAGGGAGAGTTCATTCCGATTATTTTCGGACAAAAATTTCGAATATTGAAAAATGCTGATACTATTATGGTTCTCTTGAAGATAATGGTCCACTCTTCTGATATGGAACAAAATATTTCTTTTACCGACTTTACATTGATCGCATCGACCAGTTAGGACTGCCATAGAAAACCAAAGTGGAACGCTTTTGACGATAGCCAAAAGGTAATATAAAAAAATGGACTGTCTTCGGATGGTCTGCGGATATATTGATTGTTACACTGAAATCTTACATTATATGAAAAAGTTGACTTCATAAGGTGTATCCAGATCGGAAATGCTTTTGTATGGACTTTTTGGTACTTTTAGTATGTAAAGAAGTAGCCTAACGCAGCAGCTACCCACATTAAGCAAACCAGGAAATTTAGCGCACTTAATAAAAGTGAGTTCTTTAACTATCCCCATTTTCGGGGCAAAGGCTTCAGTGAGACCTCGCTTTATCGCTGAGCATTAAGAGAAAATCAAAGGAATAAGTCACGCCAGCTCATTATTTTAGATAATTCTCTGCTAACGGGTGGTCTATATTTCCTGCTCCTTTGATTAAGTTTCTTGGAAAAAGTTGGTATGCTTTGTATTCATGGCCAGTAGATGTGCACACGGGAGTTGATTTCTTCATAATGAGTTTGTGTTAGGCTTCTGTTTAATGAGTGCATCTAGTAGTAGGAGGACATGCATTGTCACTGCCATTGCGCTATAGCAACGTTTTTATGTAGTTGTTTGGCGTGCAGGGTAATTTTTGATCCCTCATGTTTCTCTTACAGATCACCCGGATCCCGAAGGCGCCTGCCGCAATATTCTCAACGCCCCATGAGCGAGCAAGAACACCTGAGCAAGAAAATTCCTATTCTTGCTCTTGAACATCACAGCACATTTTGTTTGATGCCAGGTCAAGAAAAATAAAAATTAGGAGGACGCTTAAGGTCCGCCTTAAGAGCAGACGTGTTAGCGCCTTCTGTTTTTTCCTCATCTCATTCCTTTTCTTTTTCACTTCTCATCTAAACTCAAGTTGTGGTCGAGTTCGTCGGCACATGGTTCCAAACAAACCCGATGCCATGAACGCCAGCACACAGCTTTCGCGCCGAACGAACGGCCAGCAAGCCGCAAGCTTCGTGGTGAACGCGCCTTGGATGTGCGCTGCGTTGTTTTGCCGCTCAACACGTGATTCCTGCTTCCCCGCACAGCCCCAGGGGCTGCGCCCGAACGGGACGAGCGAAAAGCGCGGCCGCCGCGCGCTATCTGTTGGGGCAGTGGCGTGCATTGCAAGGAGGAGCAGGAAGGAGTGGTTTTGGTGGGCGCCGCCTGATGGCGCTACGTGTGCGCCAAGCAAAGAGGTAAAGTAGCGGAAACGTACTACTCGATTAACTGCGACTTCTGTAACTTCCATGCTCATAATTACTAATATACAACACAGTTCATATCTATAAAGCACCCTTCTAAGACAACACCGTATTCACTAGACGCACCTTTGTTCATTCCAAACCATCGAGCTGTCGTGGCGGAGTGGTTAGCGTGCGCGTCTCGCACTCCGGAGGCCTCGATTTGAATCCCCAACTCGACCAATTTCCTACTCGGTTTTATTTATTAATGCTTCTGGGCCTTTTCCCTCACGGCCAACGCCGCCGGCGCCTACACCAGCTTTTCTGCGACACGAGGCCGTTAACGCTATCGCGATAAAAAGACTAAATCGAACCCTTTATAACTCTCTGAAAATAACACTTGAGAGATGCTTTCGCATTGAGAGAATGCGGAAGCATTGTCGCCACGACGGCACTCGTCGTCTCTTTGCTCCTCTTTGATACTCTTTGTCCCTCTGCTTCTCTCTATTTTCTTTGATACTCTTTGCCTCGTCACTGGGCATGTCAGCTTTCCTTCGGTGAGCACCCTCTGAGAGCCGATTCATGTTAATCACCTAATTATTTTACTCTCATCACAACCCTTCACGTGAATCACATACTTCGATTTTAAATTTGGCGCCAGCACTGCTTTTCTCTGCGCCCAGTATATTCCCGTCCAGCCTAATCAACCGTCCAATGGTTTTTGCTGATAATTATTCAACTAATTAATCTATGTCTATCAAACTTTTTATTGGATCTATTATTAGTCATCGAATAGTTTCAATTCATTTCAAATTATTTTCTTCCCTTGGCCTATTTATCTCCTAATTTACCGTCTACAGCTTGTTAAATATGGGGCTTGAATCCCAGCGCTGCCACCAGTGTTAAAGACGGGTCTTCAACCCCACCGCTGGAACCAGTGTTGGAGACGGAGGGGTCCCGGAGATGACTGACTTGTTCAGCCCTGCAGGTCCCGGCTCCGAATGAGGGTGTCGGACTGCGTTATCGAGGAAACTGTACAGGAGGGTTTATTCTACATATTTACAGATGAGAATGGAATGCTCCAATCACACAACAACATCCCGTTAAATACGGTTCGTATTCGCCAGATCCCTGACTGGGGAATTTAGTTCGAAGAATATTGCCCAATCGCATGGACAGTTGATGACGCTGGCGGTACCACCCATGGCAGGGGCGGTGCTGATGCTCTCTCGCTCTCTCACAGCTCGGGGGTTGAGAAGGGGAAGATCAACAAACACTGAGTTGTCGCCTTGTCCACTGCGGCTAGTCTTCTGTGCGTTGCCGCCGCGGGAAAGGCGTCTTGCCGAGGGAAACTAAGATCCGCAGTTCCGGAGGCAAGAACTGCGCGCTGTTCGAAAAGCTCAAGGCCTCCGTTTTCCCCACGCAACGTTCTTCAGGTCATCGTCGACGGCCTGCCGGTACATGCGCTTATCGACACGGGTGCCTCAGTATCAGTGATTCACGAAAAACTCTGCCGCCGCTTGCGCAAAGTCACGACGTCGTTTACGGGTCTCTCGCTCCGCACCGCTAGTCAACAGTGCATTGCCCCTCTCGCCTCGTGCACAGCGCGAGTCATCATTGACGATATATTGTATCCAGTCGAATTGTTGGTGCTATCCTCATGCTCACATGACATAATTCTCGGGTGGGACTTTCTGTCACACAACAACGCCGTCATCGATTGCGCCCGCGCTGAAGTTGAATTTTCTCCTTTGTTTGACGAGCTTACTACTGAAACCTCTGCCCCCTTGCCACTCAAGGTCACTATCGCTGAAGATGTTGAAGTAGCGCCGGGAGCATCTGCCCTTGTTTCTCTGTCGTGCCGTGCCGCGTCGGATGACACCGTTTTATTTACGCCGTCTGCTTCCTTTGTACGCCGGAAGAACCTGCCGCTACCTTCTGCTGTCCTCGATGTCCGGCGGGGTGTCACGAAGATGCTGCTCTACAATCCATCCCCGTGTGCCCTTACTCTGCTACCTGGTGAGTCCCCTGGCTGCATTCAACCTGTCTGCCTTCTCTCTGCCCTTAATGTCCACGAGGCAGCCAGCGGTCCCTCACTAAACGCCATGCATTCCGAGCTCGCTACTGAACCTGAGCCTGACGAACTTTTCCGCGCCGCCATCGACGATACTCTTCCGTCCACCTACCGTCAGCAGCTTTCAGCCCTTCTCCACACTTTCCGCTTCGCTTTCGATGCAGCCCATCAGCCTTTAGGCCGTACATCAACTGTGGCTCATCGCATTGAGACCGGCTCCCACCCGCCTTTTCGGCAGCGCCCCTATCGCGTGTCTGCGGCTGAGCGTCAAGTGATAAGTGAGCACGTTGAAGACATGCTGCACCGTGGCGTCATCCGTCCCTCTCACAGCCCTTGGTCTTCTCCGGTGGTGCTGGTCTAGAAGAAAGACGGTTCTATCAGATTTTGTGTCGATTACCGGCGACTGAACAAAATTACCCACAATGGACACGGTTTTGCCGTACACTCCGGACGCCTCCGAATGCACGCCCCTTTCCGAACTCGCCAAGCACGCCGAGGAATGTCGCCAACTGGCCCGTTCTTTCACCTCGGACTCCCAAGGCCGCCGAAAGCATGAACACGATGCCCATCAAACCGCGCACGCTTTCTCTCCAGGTTCATTAGTTTGGCTTTGGGTCCCCTCCACTACACCAGGACAGTCTTCGAAATTTCGCAGAGAACATCATGGCCCTTACCGCGTCGTCGAATCAACGTCCCCTGTTAATAATATTGTAGAGCCGCTTACACCGTCTTCGGACTTTCGTCGTCGCGGCCGTGATCTTGTCCATGTTAGTCGCCTCAAGACTTATTACGACCCGCTCCTCTTGCCATCACCATAGGTCGCCAGGATGGCTCCTCTTCCATCCCGGGGCCATTGTAGTGAATTACAATCAACGCGCCTGAACTACTATGAATGCGCCTCAGGTTGCCTCGATGGCAGACGAAGAAGTTGACGACGAAGTGTGCCGGCGCGCGGCTCCAGCTCTCTGGCTGTGTAGACTGACTGTGATTTTGCTGCCGTCCGCTCAGCTGTTTGGTGAACTGTATTGCTGAGTTCACTAGTACGTGAACCCCCTTTCAAAATAAATAAATAAATAGGCCATCGACGCGGGCTTGGCCGGCGGTTACTTACTGCTTCAATAGAGTTACCATACTGTTACTGTGTTTACGCTACTGTTTACAGTGTTTCCAGACGGCGGACTTTCCGGTTAGCGCTGCACACTGAGTGCCCCCTTTTATTGCATATTTGGGTCGATATATTCTTTCCTGGGTGGTGCCGTGAAGGTTGAGAGGTGCTCTCTCATATCCGCGCTTACTGGAACCACAACCTCTTCAACTCAGGGGGCAGTTTACGGCGACTTCTCGTTCACTATAACCGAGCGGTTAGGCCGAAGTTTTTGGTTGTATCTGCGACGAATTGCCATTGCCCTTATGCATATTTTGAGGGTAGCACCGTACCCGTTCGTAATAAGTAAGTGTATATCTGCGGCCGTTATAAGTGGGCTCGACTACATTCGCTGAATTCGCTCTAATACACAGGTATATAATATATATAAGAGGAAGCAATGACCGATCTCAGCCTAAGTCATTTGCCTTGTGGAGAGGTCGTACAGGTATTCGAAGGAAAAGTGAATAGTGAGAAACCCGAATGTATTAGCATAAAATTCTCTTACGACCACGTCTTGAAAAGACAGACAAGCACTTAGTCGCCTATTTAGCACACCGGCACAAAATAAATCCCCTGAAACAAGTTTGTGGACAAATGGTGCACGGCTTATTCACCAGACTCTAACAAGGGCCCAAAAATCTGTAGACGCACAGACTCTTTTTGATAGCGCCCCAGAAAAAGTTACAAAATTTCTATGCAGTGCAAGCATACCTTCTTCCAAGCAGAATGCTGCATTTACAAGAATGATGCAACGCAACATCCCAACGAAGGTGTGTTACCAATTTGCATTCGTGCAGAAAAGAAGCGTTCTCGATCCATCCAAGAGTGTTTTTACCAAACTCTTTTTATCAGAACAAAAGACATCGACATCGAGCGTTTTTGCCTGCTAATGATGGTTGGCGAAAGAGAAGAGGGGAGCAGCAGAGGAGGTGCGTACGTGACTGCTAATGATAGTTGGCGAAACAGAAGAGGGGAGCAGCAGAGGAGGTGCGTTTTTGCCTGCTAATGATGGTTGGCGAAGGAGAAGAGGGGAGCAGCAGAGGAGGCGCGTTTGTGCCTGCTAATGATGCTTGGCGAAGCAGAGAAGGGGAGCAGCAGAGGAGGTGCGTATGTGACTGCTAATGATGGTTGGCGAAACAGAAGAGGGCAGCAGCAGAGGAGGTGCGTTTTTGCCTGCTAATGATGGTTGACCAAGCAGAAGAGGAGAGCAGCAGAGGAGGCGCGTTTGTGCCTGCTAATGATGGTTGGCGAAGGAGAAGAGGAGAGCAGCAGAGGAGGTGCGTATGTGCCTACTAATTATGGTTGGCGAACAGAAGAGGGGAGCAGAAGAGGAGGTGCGTTTGTGCCTGCTAATGATGGTTGGCGAAGCAGAAGAGGGGAGCAGCAAAGGAGCAGCGTGTGTGAGCGCGTGTGGGTATGTGTGTGTTGCGTAGTGTCTGCATGAAGGAACGAAAGGAATTCGCACAGGCCGGTTGACTGACACCAAACGGGTCATAGTCACTGCTTCGCGCATACAGAAGAGAATTGACGACATAAAGAGGCGCGCACCGCCGCCATCAGCTCAGAAGCGACGATACCCCCATCAGAATCCGGATACCCACGCGTCCTTTTCTCATAATATAAGATGAAGCGAAGATCTAAGTTCACGCACAAAATGAAGAATAACAGGGCGCACGCGTCAGCACACCTCGAACGTAACACAGGTGTCAACGACAAATCACAGGCGTGAGGCGCTAGCGGAGAAAGACGGGCTGCTGTGTGGCGTGCCTACACGGATGATCAGCCGCGATGAAAGCAGTGCTATGGAAGAGAGGAGCGGCGTCGTGCTGACTCCGGTGTCCGAAACGCGGGTACAAGCGACAAGCACCAGTCTAGAAAACCGCTGCGTGTGGAGGTCAGTTACCAGGCTGTTCGTTGTCGCCGTCCTGCCTTGCAGCGTCAAAAGTACGCCAGGCAGGAACGCATCGCATATCAGAAACGACAACCTCATCAATATTTCGCAGCTCGTGCTAGCAAGCAGAGCTAAGAGTGAGGTGCCTGTGGTCTCCAAGGAGCTGGCTGGGCAAAATGATTCAATAACGTCGATAGCAAGAGCTCATATTCGGTTCATGAGGAGATGAAGGCTAGTTGGAATAATTTTTTTTATTTTGCGCGATATCCCGCTATCGTAATCGCTGGTTCGCAGTGCGTGCTTTCGGGTAGAGAGGAAGCAGCGATCTCACAATTTCTTGCCGGCCTTTACGGCAAAGTGATAGAGACAGCAGCGCCATTCCTCTATCTGCCCCTGTGTCCTCAAGGGTGAACTCTACAGCACTCTCCTCAGCAACGTAGCCGCAGGAGCCACTTTGCCAAGGATATCTCCTCCCAGGTCTTTGTGTTCATAGTCGGTAGCGCTGTGTGGAAACAATGTCTTTTTGAGGAGGACAACTGTGGAGTGTTTGGTTTCGACACACTTCATCGTCAACAGCGCGTGTGCAAGGTAACCCCCTAATTCAGATGTGGCTGAAGAATAGTATCGCGCAGCACACATTTTTGCCGTTGAGGTAAGCAGAGCCGTAACTTTTAATTCTAAGAAGCATGCGTCAAGAGTTGTTCAGGACCCCAGTACAAGGCTTTAAACACTCCTGTTGGAAGCTAAAAAAGGACTGTAGATGACGCACAGTGCATGATATTCCATGCTTCTTTTTTTTTCGTTCAATACAGTTAGTTTAGGGAGTCTGTCTTTATTCCGCAACAATGGTTCATTGTGCTGCACGAGAAAGCATATTTGGACGGCATCTGTGGCAGTTCTTTAGGCAACATCTATTTATATGTATGGCGCAATCTATCTTGGTGGCGATATTCGAAAACCGGACTCACATCAGCAATGATAATAGGGCTCGGCTGCAGTTGCCCTCCTCCTTTGAATTCTAAGAATCATGCGTCAAGAGTTGTTCAGGATCCCAGTACAAGGTTTTAAATACTCCTATTGGAAGCTAAAAAAGGACTGTAGATGACGCACAGTGCATGATATTCCATGCTTCTTTTTTTTTTCGTTCAATACAGTTAGTTTAGGGAGTCTGTCTTTATTCCGCAACAATGGTTCATTGTGCTGCACGAGAAAGCATATTTGGACGGCATCTGTGGCAGTTCTTTAGGCAACATCTATTTATATGTATGGCGCAATCTATCCTGGTGGCGATATTCGAAAACCGGACTCACATCAGCAATGATAATAGGGCTCGGCTGCAGTTGCCCTCCTCCTTTGAATTCTAAGAATCATGCGTCAAGAGTTGTTCAGGATCCCAGTACAAGGTTTTAAATACTAATATTGGAAGCTAAAAAAGGACTGTAGATGACGCACAGTGCATGATATTCCATGCTTCTTTTTTTTTTCGTTGAATACAGTTAGTTTAGGGAGTCTGTCTTTCTTCCGCAATAATGGTTCATTGTGCAGCACGAGAAAGCATGTTTGGACGGCATCTGCGGGAGTTCTTTAGGCAACATCTCTTTATATGTATGGCGCAATCTATCCTGGTGGCGATATTCGAAAACCGGACTCACATCAGCAATGATAATAGGGCTCGGCTGCAGTTGCCTTCCTCCTGAGGAGGTGTTTGCTTGAGGTCAATTTTAAAAGATGTGAAAGAACTTAGCTTCGTCGTGGCAAAAAACATTTGTCGAGTATCAATTGTATTGGCACTAAAATAAACTTACGAGTCTGATATAGGACGGTTTACATTACGTGGAGGCCCATGTATTTCTCGCAACTTTGTCACAATAACAAAGAAAAATGGTGTAAAGATGGTGGATTTTCAAAGAGCACGCAGGAAAAGCACCCACCGAGTAGGAAAATGCAAGGCCACCGTCGCTAATTGTTCTCTGTTCAAAAAGATGAAGAGGCCCTAACGCGCACTCAAACTGAAAAACCGACAGCACTTCGGAAGATCATTCCGAGCATATCATGCCGAAGAAAAAAACTTCGCTGGGAAATTTTGAAGTTGCTTAAGGCCGAAGACACTCCTCTAATTTCAAAGGGTTAAGTGCTCGACTTGAACGACTCTAAGTACGTGTACGGCGAAGACCTGTGCCAAATTGTTGGAAGGACATTGCATGGGCGCTCGCTTCAGTATTCAACATAACTTTTTTTCCTACCTGTTGAGGCATTAGAAACACTCTTCTGAATTTGGTAACACACTGAGCCCCCAATCCGTGGCATTTCTGGTCTGATACTAACGGCTGGATCTTGCTGTCGGTGACAGCAGAGTTGCCTTTAGCAAACTAACCGTGCTTCAGAATGGGCACGACGTGTCGTAGAGGGCGTTGTTCTATATTTATTCCTAATAAAGTATCTTTTTCCAAGCTTTAAATTCCAGTTTAGTGCCACGAAGCTGGCTGCAAAGTGACAGCTTGCGTAAAGGAAAAGGTCGCAGGAATCCCTAGTAATACGACAACACAGTTATATAAATCAATAGAAACCTTGCGAACAGATTCTTTCCGATCAGATTGCGAACAGATTTTGTAGTCGGAGATTTCATCTTGCCATAAATATCTTTTACGCATAATCAGTCGCAATCCACACCGTTTCTAGTTGAGGAAAAAAATGTTTGTAAACATCCTGCGTGGTTTCGCACTTACGCACGTAATTAAACAAGAGACAGCGAAAGATTTGGTTCCCCTGAGCCCTAAATGTAGAGAGGGGCAACTCCTCTCCACTGGGCCACCTGCCAACCAAGGCACGCGGTAGGTGGCGCTGCGGACACGCTGATGACTATGACCCAAAATTGAGCAATGAGTTAAAATTACGGAGAGCACTTGAAAGTAGTGACGAGCTGTGAATGGGAAAGCCTGCACGCAGGGTGTCCGGCTGTAGCGATGGTGTACCACTCTAATGCAGTGGCTAGCGATGCTGATCTGTTCGCGCCGCTCGGATGGAAGTTGATGAAGACGACGATATCCAAACCCAGCGCGAGAGACTAGCAGTTAAAACCCAAAGTTACTCAAATACTCCACTCCTTGTACATGAGTGCGTTTGTATCCGCTATGCACCCTCGCGAATCCCCCGCCGTGGGTATGTGCCATTAAGGCATTATGTGCCATTAATTGGCATTAATGTGTGTCATTATGTGCCCTTAACACATGTGCCATTATATGCCATTATTACATGTGCCATTATTATATGTGCCATTATTATATGTGCCATTATTATATGTGCCATTATTATATGTGCCATTAATTGTGCCATTAAGACATCATCATCATCAGTTATGAGCGCAGGGTGGTTTGCTGTTGTTTTTGGTCAAGCTTAGTGCAGGGCATTAACTAACTGACTGATTCGTAAATATTCCGTATATAGGCCTTTCTGTACATACGTAACCTCCTGTAGTAAATACGATGGTAGAAGAAAATCCAAAGATGGCGGAGGGCTCTAGTGGCCATCCAAGCTCATCTTTTCGGGCTGGCCCGGATTCAAAACCCACTTCAGGAGAAATTTTACTAAACAAATTTTATTTTTCTTTCATTCCTCATGATGTAGGCACTGCCGACAACGTCATGGAGTCACGTGGGTTTTTGGATCATCTGGCGTTGACAACTACGACAACGCCGGATTTTCCTCCTCATGAGCGATATAATTCCCTCGCGCTAATATGAGCTCAAGCTCTTAAAATCCTGCCGAAAAACCCACTGAGTGGCACGCAGACATTGTAATCAGCTGTGAAAGGTAACAGTGGCCCTCTCTTTGCCCTCGTCACTTTATACCTTAGTCTCCTGTGCAGCGACACTGGCCATGGGTTTACCTGAAAACAACCGGCGCAGCTGTAGCTGTTTTTGCCGAGGCCGGAGACCACGGAAATCCAATTTTGCGCTGATCAGCTGCCATGAAGGCAAACTAGCAATTCCGTCATCCAGGGAGTTTGGCGGTGATCCAGAGATTTCAAACCTACGTGGAGGCAGCACGGCTTCACCGTGAACCTCTGGTTGTCGAACGGTCGCAGTGCCCGGTGAACAAATTGGGTTTTGTTTGTTTGCCTCTCTCTTCTGTTAGTGGACTTTAGGTGCCATATCTTTATTGTATTGTAATCTCTCTCGAGTGTTACATTGCACGAGTTCCATTATATTGTTAATCACTTTGTATGTGCTCGTACGAGTGACTGTGAAATCGTCTGTATCGTCTGTTTTCTGTATAACCTTTTTTTTGCTTGGGAACCTTTGGCTCCGACCGATTCTCTGGCTCTCGACCGGCGAAAGCTGGGCACCAAACGACAAAACCTCTTGTCACCTGGTAACTGGTCTATAGGTGAGCTTGCCACGCTGGGTCGAGGGCATTTCGTTTGCGACCGAGACCGCTACCCCGTCCCCCTCCCCACGCTCTGAAGGTGTCTGGGAACGCACGCTAAAGTGCGCGAAGCGGTCTGGCGGCCACGACAGGTCGTTTGGTGCTTTTTAGGCGCGGAGAAGGGAGAAAGAGTCGGAAGGAGTTTGCGAAGAGCTCGTAAACGTGTGTTAGCAGTAGAGCGATATTGTGAGGTGTCACGCTGAAGCGGTTAGTGAGGTTCGCCGCGTACAGGTATCCTTTGCCATGAAGAGTGCGGTCTCCAAATATGAGCTTAAAGGAACTAGTAGAGGTTGGCATCGAGAAGGGGATATCCGGAGCCGAACTGCGTAAATGGGTTGACTAGTAGAGAGACAGGGCTAAAAAGAAAGAGAGAGGGCTCGAGAGGAAAGGGAGAGAGAATGGCAGAGAAAGCAAGAAGAAAGCGCAATATAGAAGCCGTTGAGAAATAAAGGCAAAGGAAACGTGAAGTAGAAAACACAGAACGAAAAAAGAGAGAAGAGGCCGAAAGGGCTTATGAAAGAGAGAAAGTAATCCTTCTGAGGAAGCTTGCTGAAGTTCGGCGTTTGGGGAATGTCAGGGAGCCAGTGGAGCTTACACCGGGAGAGGCCGTGTGGAAGAGAAGAAAATAATTCCTCGGCAACCACAGACGAGGTTGTACCTAGCTCCACAGGTCAGAGCTTGGTTGTGGAACAGCCGGTTTTGACAACTAAGATTATAACGAATGAAGTCCAGAACGGAGTGTCGCTTCCTCAGGAAGCTTCTTCGTCAGGAAGCTTCCTCGTGTCGCTTCCTCACTGATCAGGTAGCACGCACTGAGGAGAAGGCCACTCTGATGGGTCAGTCAGAGTGCACCTTAAAGAAGTCGTCTGAAGACGAGTAAAGAAATTGGAGCTCTAGCGACAAATCTCAGTGCTGCATGCCTGAGATTTGCAGTAGGGACTGTTAGGAAGAGCGGTGAAATGCAAAAAAGAGCTAAATCTTCGACGCAACTGCAGCAGAGGAGAGTACAATCAGTAAAAACCGGAAGCCGTTCCGAGTGAAGCCTCGTACAGCGAGGCGGTCTTTCGCCATGAGGAAGGCCGGGAAATCTTCACCTAGAAGTAAGAAGCATGTGCAGTGGGAGGAAATGAGCAGGCTGATGAAAAGTCCTTTTACGACTGCACTGAAAGTGATGAACTAAGGCAAGGAATTGAGGAAGTAGTACTGAGCAGAACTGAGGAGAATGATTCCCCACTGAGTCCTCAGCCGTGCTTCGAGCACTGTGCACGAAGCAAGGCCAGGAAGAGGAGAAAGAAGAAAACGTCAGAACAAGGAGAAAGTTCCGTCTAGGAAAAACGACAAGAGACTGAACCAGGGGCTTCATCGCAAGAATCCATCTCGGATGATGCATGTAAAAACGAATAGTGCTCGCCCGGAAGTAGAGTTCGAAAGAAAGTAAAAATGAAAAGAGAAGAGAATCGAGCACCGCCGATAAAGGCGGATAAAGACGAGCCTCAGAGAATGGTCAGGAAGACTGGGACGAAAGAGAACTAAGCTGGAGACAGCTGACTCGAGTGCAAGCGAGCTGCACGAACATCGCAGCAAAGTGAGGAAGAAGCTGAGACAAATGAGTCCAGCGTTCAGTAAGCCCGCAATCTGGAGACGAAAGTGCAAACAGAAAAGCGCACACTGAGAATAAAGAAGACACGAGAAGAGGAGCCGTCATGAGCGAACTGGCGTTGAATTTGTTCGCAACGGACGCGCTGGCCACAGGAAAGAAAGAAGGGCTCGAAGTCTGGGCGCAAAACCACACAGGAATACGAGTAGGAATCTGGGCCAGAACAGCCTTCGAAAGAGAAGCCTCAGTAGAAGGCGGAAGAAGAGCTGAACCCACGACAGGAAGAAAACCAGCAGTCGCTTGCGAAAGAGAATTAAAAGCGCGACTGAAAGCCTCAGAGAAACAGTTCGGTTTCGAGCCCACTGTGTAGGCCAAACTTGGAAATATAGGCGAAAGTATGGCTTCTACTTGTGTGCTTCCTGTTTTTAATGTTGTGTCAATGTATTGCCGAATTGCGGCGTGTTTTTAAATACATTCTGACCATTGCATTGTGTTATACATGTGGATACATCATTGTATTGATATATGCCCTGGGATTCGCCATTGAGTTGGTGACCGCATGCATGTGCGCGTGAATTTTGTGTTTTGTGAATATTGTTGCACAATATTCTTAAAGGAAGGGGCAGTGTCGCAATATTCGGAGCATTTTAGAAAAATATATATATACCAGCGCCGCGCCGACGCCATCTCGCCAGCCTGCGTTAGAACAGGGGAGAGGGAAACCATGGACAGCACCTAGCCTTCTGTGTATTGCTACCGTCTCCACCGTCGCTCGCCGGCGCGACGCCAAGGGTATTAAGTCAGCGCATCGTCGATTTTTCCAGAATGTCGGAGTAATTTCTGCTCAGTGCTGACGGAGAGGGCTCCAAGTTCCAAACCAGCACACCTGCAGCGATAGATCAGATTCCCAACAATACGATGAACAGCGACTAATATTCCTGAGCTTCACAACACGACGATATTTTCACTCACACGGATATATGCATTACAAAGCTGTGCCAACAGGGCTAACAAATGTCATCATTGCAGGTATCAGTCATACAAACCCGACCACTGTTTTCTCAGCAAGTTACGAAGGGACCTCCCCAAAGTTATCGGGGCTCCTGCGTGCGACCAGACATCCTTTTTAATTTTTTCTGAGGTCCTTCGATGGGCAAACGACTTTCCATAGGTGCGTGTACAAGCGCTGCAAGTGTACGCTGCATGAACATGGCGGTGCGGATGTAAGCCCTGCGACACAAAAATACAAATAAAAGGAGCAATGTGAGGCAGCGTAGACTCCACGGAGCGCTGCGCGCCAGCGCTGCGTGGACCCAGCTTTCACACATTTTAACTGGTAGCGTAAATATTGACAATTATTTTTGCCTCTACGGCAATGCCCCCTCCCCCTCGCTGCAAATAAAACTGCTCTCTTGGCTCAGGCGGAAGGAAATGTACTTCTCCGAGAACATCGTAGAGCTTCAAAACCGGACCCTCACAACATCCGTGGCTAGCGACGCTCGCCACCCTCCTCTGCACCGTCTTCATTGTTTAACCTGTAGGGTTCTGCCAGAGCGACCCTGCCATCTTCAGCGGCAGTGAGGACAACTATGTGGACTCCTGGCGGACTAATCTCCTACGAACGCATATGGTCTCGTACCCGATACGGCTGTGTCATGAAGCTGAGCAACGTAACGTATCACTTGATCTACATTCCGAACCTCTGGTGCAAAATCATGAACAGGACTTTACGGTCTTCTTTGCATTGAAGGACAACTTCGTAAATATTTTAAGACCCAACTGCCGGCGCCGAGCAATGTCTTGGCGTACCCAATCAGCGGCATGGTGGAATCTGAGAATGAGATGTCCGTCAAATTTCTGACCAGTAAAATTTCTGTCCAGTCGCTTGTTCATTAGTGACGCAGAGGAAACCAAGAACGTCTTCAAAGGAATGGGGTATGCTGCTTTTCATGCATTTGCAGTTAAAGAATCCCAGATGCACCTCGAAATATTTAGCCCCCTGCAAGAGCTGCGATGAGCTCTGTCGCCCACGGCACCGTGCGAGATGCTTCACAGACTAGCCGTATCAACTATAAGAGGTCGATAATGCGCCATTTGAAACGGTTTGCGCATAAGGCCGCTCGACAGTTGTCCCTCGTTCAGTCTCTTCTAAGTCCTCCGTCTGACCAGGCCATACATTCCGGCGAACCATTATATATAGAGTAAATGAAAGCAGTCTTGGCACCTGTTGTCATCAGACTAGTAATACTGAGGCACACTTGTGTGCGCAGAAGTAAGGACGATTGTTTTCTTCCAAGCTCCAACGCTGGTGGCACTGTTGACAGCGCATCCTTGCCGTTACGGCCACCGTTATGGCTCCTCTCTCGGGTATTCGGTTGCAGCGTTCTGTTTGAATTTCTTCCATTTCATGTTCTGCTCAGTTTATTTGGCAAGCCATAAGACAGCGTCGGCTCGTTTTTATTTACGACATGCTCATTGCTCGGCATAAAACGCTGGTTTACGAGGAGGTTGCACGAAGGCTACGGCTGCCTGCTTTGTCGTGACTGTAGTTCCATGTGCATATTCCAAGCATTGTGCTGCAGTCAGACATTCGCACGACAAACCCAGCGGCCAACACACAATGCTTGCCTTTCCCCACGCCTCCTCGCGGAAAAGCCAGAATAACAAAGGTAGTTGCGGTAGCGCCATCTCTATTTCACCGAAGCCTTTCAGCAAATTTCACAACAGAGCACATCTGCCCCTAAGGGGAACAGATGGCGCTAGTACAATTCGTCCTACCACGGCATAGAGTTATAGAGGGACAGCTGCTCATTGAGTCCATTCAAGCCAGCGGGCATGGAGGAGAAAAAAATCTGGAAGAGAGCATGACGTCACGCGCTCAGCCCTATCATGTTCATAGAGATAAAGAAAACGATAAGTGCAAGCACTGTGGGGCGAGAGGGACCCTCCTCGACCACATAATCTGGAAATGCGCTAGCTCCCCAGGGGCTAACGAAAACATAAATTGTAGAGAATCCTCGGAAGCCCTGCTGCGGAGTGAGGCCCCTGCTTCGCAGCAACAAGCCATCCGCCTGGCGGAAGAAGCCGTGAGGAATCAAGACCTCTTCGCCTGCTTCTAATCGCGGAGGTGCCGGCCCCCGTCACCAAGGCCTGCGTGGCGGGACGGGGAGTAGGGGGCTTCCTTATATGGCGGAAAATAAAGTTATCATCATCATCATCATTATCTCTGCAAGCCATCCTCCTCTGACGCCGCTGCCGAGGGCCCTTTTGCGCACGGACTCTTGGGAAATAGGCCCTCCACAGTTACCAGACTGCCAACCAGCGGTGCTTTTTAGTGAACGTCCGTGCTCCGATGTAGCGCAGAAGCGCAGCGCCCGTCTTGCAGCTTTGGCAGAATGCTTACCGAGCTCGAGGTTGTCTGAAGGCTCCGCGTCTCAACACTTGTGTTGATTGCACACGAGTTTTTGGGAGCACTGTAGAAAACTGCAGGTAAACTTTTCATCGAAGGGTTCGTCGGTGGGCACTGCGCATTTGAACTAACGTATACGTGTACGGCACTCCAGCACCGAAGCGAAGAGGCGTTTTCATGGTCTTGCTAGAAATACAAATTGATCATGCCCGCATTGAATATCGCTAGAATTCAAAATTTTTCACAGCGGATGCGGCCGCGACCTCGTCACTGTTCAACTGTGTTCATAAAGAGAATGCAAAGGAATTCCTTTCGTCGTTATGCACACCTATGGACCATTTATTTTAGCGCATGCTAGAAGGGGAGAACTCGAGAATATGCGAAGTAAAATAGCCTCTAAAAAAGAGCGCAGTGGCTTCCAGAGCGCTCACGGCGGACGGACGTGTTTAAACGTTTCCTGCGGCTGAATGGTCACTGTTGACATTTGCTCATTTTACCGTACCGGCCCTTGCTGTCTCATTGCGTTAGCGCGTGTCTACAAGTTTCATGTAGTCTGCATAGGTTTTGATTATTGATAAAGACGGCTGTCCTCCATACGTTCTAAAAGGCAGCTGTAATTCCATTGGCTAAGTGCGACGCTATTTACAGCACTCTTAAGTCTTTTATGTACAGCAGGCAACCAACTTATTCTTTGCACACGGAACTTGTCTCGGTGGATAGTCCTGCCACTTCTCATTGCGTCACTATTCAGTCTTATTTTGTGTTCTGGTTTTAAACGAATAAGCGGATTTTTATAAAAACTTTGCGCTGTTGTCTCTTTTTGTGCGCAGAGCTCTATCAAGACTATTCTGTCACAATGCATTCCTCGCAAACTTGGGTGTAGTGAAACAGCTCCCAAACAAGAAGCTATAAAATATACCTGAAATTGCACCTCGCGAGCATTAAAGGGACACTGAGGAGAAATTGAAGTTGGCTTGTATCGACAGAATACCAGCTCCTGATTACAAAAACGCCACTCATACTGACAACAAAGCTCTTGTAACGTAGAAAAGAGCAAGAACCAAAATACAGGTATCGCCGCCACAGGCCAAACTCGCAAGTACAAGCGTGCTGACGTCATAGGACAAAACAGTGTTGCTAGAACCAATGGTTCTAGCAACACTAGGACGCGAGGAGGTACGAATCACTGAGGCGCAGCCAATGCGTGCGCAAATCTCCTTGACGTCGCCAGATGGCGCGACGTACCCGGCAGCTACGCGCGTGCCGGCAGCATTGGGACCAATCACCGCCTGCTCGCCAGCAATAGGAGGGCTCCCGGTATTCCTCTAACGGTAACGAGGTGCAAGGTATGCTAAAGGCGTCTATTTGTGAGAACTTCGTTGACGACTTCGAGAACGGGATCCATCGTAACGCTGGCAAAATGCCGGTGAAAACGCGAACGAAGCGACGGTAACGACAGCCGCAATAGCCGATAGATGCCTTCAACGCGCGGCCGGCGGAAGCTTTCTTTTCGGCTGCTGCTAGGCCGCACTGGCCAGAAATCACGGAGTCTGCGTTACGTCATGTTTCACGTCACTTAGTCCTGTGTCGTCATAGGAGAATGCCAAGTTTGAATCAGAGCGGCGGGAAAAACGTTTTCAACTTCGAATCCAAATTTCTTAGAAATAAATGCATCTTTCGCTGCCGTCCAAGTGGCAACAAAGCCATGAAATGCCGAACTATCGGATTTTGCTTTTAAAAAAAATATTAACAGAGCTCTCCTCACTGTCCCTTTAAGACAAATAGCTGGCCCGATTAGCACGTTAACACCTTGCAATTCAGCGTGACACACAAGGCGAAGGCAACGGAAAAATACACAGCGAGAACTGACTGCCGAAAAATGGCCTTCGTAGTCAGCACTCGCTGTGTCTTGTTTCTTCCCCCTCGTCTCTGCGTCACAAGGAACCTCGAGGAGTTCGAAGGTCTATTTTTGCCACCAAAAAACACTCGGCTATGATGTCAAATGTTTTTTTTTTCCTGTCTTTCAGCCATGACGTCACTGTTCAGTTCGCCTCACCTTTCGAAGACAGAGCTGGCCCACACCACAAGCCGCCATTTTTTGAATGCATGGGCTCCTATGCAAGCAGCGCTGCCACTCTACATTTATCTGCCATAATATCCCAGGCACCTTGTATTTCACCGGTGGCAGATGTAGCATTATCACCCTATCCCAAAAATTGGCAGTTTAGTCCGTGCTACGCACGAACTATCTGAATTTTGCGCCATCGCCGAGAACAACGCCGAAGTGGTGAACGTAAACTGAAAGAAATCCTCGTACAGCAGTCGAGCCTTCTCGGCTGCTGAAAGGCCAAAGTCTTCGTGCAGGTTTTGGTGCACTACAGGGTTTACTGAAGACGCCACCGTATGAAAAGCTGCGCGCTTCTCAGCTTGTGCCTTCTCCTTCAAAGACAATGCGCTCTCCTCGCCGTGACACAACCCTGCCCTTACATTTTTTTTTAGTCTATAAACTGTCCATAGATTTCTGTCTATAAAGTCTATGACTCTCTATAGACAAATCCCAGAGAACAATATTATGGGCAATACTAGTGCTACAGAGAGTCTATAGACTATCAATAGATTTGTGGCCATGCACTTTTAGCAGACTTTCATCTAAAGACAGCCCATAGACTATCTATAGACAATGAAGAGACAAAAAGAAATATCTATAGGAAGTCAATAAGGTCTATAAGAAATCTATGGACTGTCTATAAACCATTTTTTTAAGGGTGGGCCACTGCTGCTTCACCGTAGATTTTGTTGCACCAGGCGCAACTGCACCACGAACTTTTTTTTTGTCTCTTTTGACTCCTCCTTCTCCGTCACTCTTCGACACTGCCACCTTGTTTTAATCACTGATCGTGTAGCGTTGAAAACTGGTTGAAAACTGGGTTTTGAGGAAATTAAATATTCATAAAGCGTTTGTGAATAATGTATGGTGGCTTGTATGAAACGTACTGCCCAAGTTTAACAGTTCACCGCATTTAATCCTCTGTCAGCCTACTTGGTAATTCTTCTCTCCAGATACTTCACTTCGCTCGCGGATATGCGGCTTTGTTCTGAGGGGGGTAAGCTTGAATAATGCTTAGTCATATAACAATAGGCAGTCGAAACGCCATTCCCTGTACTTCCATTTTCCGGTCTCCTAGGCAGGCACAGTCTTTTTTGTGCTGCTTTTCGCTAACAAAAGACAATTTGTTCTATAATAATCGATTAGCTACGATGAGCATTTACGAAGGTTAAGCACTATACAATGGCCGAAGTACGCAGAGGAAAAATTATGAAGCAAAATAAATGAAGTGGACTCAGTAAGAATGGAAAGCGACTCCTGTAATGAAGTAGTCTTCGTGACGTCACGACTCAGGCACTTGTGACGCAAATTCTGCTGCGCGTGGCTATCGCTTCTGCATAAAAGTCGCCAGCGGTGTAGGTAATGGCAAAGTGCGTCTCTTGGAACCCGCCAACGGTAGCCAAGAATTGAGTCATGAAGACCTGCCTGGTCTTCCTCCTTGTCGCAGTTGTCTTATTTGACGTGGCTCTCGCAAGAAGTGAGTACTATTCATGCACGTATATTATTTTCTCTGATGTTTAAATGCGGATGAACCGTACAAGCTGAGAGCGGACTCATTGACTGCTGCCGCTCCGTCAAGCACCATGAGAACTCATGGGCAATGTGGGACGCATGACGCTCTCCACTGATTCCAGAGACGACAGCAAGTCAACGTGCATCACTGAGGGCCATGAGCTCGCGCTTATAGATTCTTACGCGCCACAGTCAGTTAGCCTAGCATTGAGAGGATCCGGGGCCACAATCCATGTGCCGGAGTGTCAAAAAGGAGAGCGTTTTTAAACATCTTAGTATTACGAGGCAATAGCTAACAGCACACTATGAATTTGTAATTAGGATGCGACTCCTTACTGCAGCAGTTAAGGAGACAGCTATCGTATTTATAAAAAAACAAGACTTTTCTTTCAATATTCCGCCACTGCTATACTTGGGTAAAGCAGAAAGTTAGGCTAGTTCGTGATAGGTTGACGCCGTTTTTTGATGCTACACTCGGATACAATTCAAGAACGAAGCTGCTTTTCCTCATCACAGGACCCCTGTCCAGCCAGCGGCGTCGGCCCATTCACATGAGGGAGGGGACTATCCCCGACCATGGAGGGAATGGTTATCGTTTCACCTGCCGCTCCCTGCATTGTCACTCTAGCAGGTTCATATGAATCGGCCGACGCCATTGGCTGGAAGGGGGTCCTTTGACGGGGGGTGCCGCTTTTTTCTTGAGTGTTATCCATCTATAGCGCTCTAGTTGGGAGAGGTTATTGTTTCAGCGGAATATCATGTTGAAGATATTGTTGAAAGTATTCGCTAAAATAGGCGGACACTGTTGATAAACTTTGTTTATTTGATGGGTTTTCATGAATAAGATTTGGGCTGATCTATATTCGAATTTTTGGTGATATTATTCCGCTTAGTGATCTCCAGCAAACAGACAGACAAGCACATATGTAGGTAGTCGCCGAAACCCTGTATTTCAGTATGTTTTAATCCACCCTTTTAGCTGGCTGACTAAAATTGCAGTCAAAAAGTGGCGCAGGAAATGCTACATGAAAAGTGCTAAAAGAAGCAAACATAAATTAGTCTCCAGGCGCAGTAATTTTAAGTTTACTGGAGCTCGAAGCGACTGTACCGACTAAATGACCGCCCATAATGCCCAACTCTGTGTTCACTGCGCCGTCGTGCTATCGCTGTCACTCCGCAAGTCGATACGGCAGTCAGGGTTTAGCGCTACAGTCTTAACGTGCGAGGATCCGCACCGTAGTGCATGCACCGTCGAATGGAATAAAAAAAGCTCTTTCTCTGCTACCGACGCTGGTGAGCTGGATCATAAGGCCGCTAGTGCGATTTGCGAAATTGGGAGTAACCATGCGCGAAGGATGAAAATTGGTTTCAACTGAGTGTGTTTTCGAACTATAGTTTTACGAATTGGCGGGTACGCATAGTGTTCAAGTTATCGATAACTTCCCTTTAGGGTACACTGGATCGGGTTTCAAATTCTTTCCTGGTGGCAGGAGGTCAAACCAAAATCTCGGCTAGGTGGTAAGCCTTTCTACCAGCTTATAAAGTACATCACCAGAGACGATTGCAATGGGATATGTATGTATGCTTCTGTGTCGCGCGCCATTCTGTCGTGCTCTATAAAAAGGGAGAAGATAAAAAGCCCGAATATTAGTACAACAGATGTTTATTATCTGAGTGATAAGGGAGCATTTTTTTGATGGTAGCTCACAGTTTCACAGATTACACTCACCAGTTGAATTTGAAACCTTCTCTCTTAATAGCATATTCCTAGCCGCCCATATTCATGGCGCTCTCGCACTAAACATGCCGGGCATTATATGCTGTAAATCTGCCAACTCCAGGTGACCAGTTACAACTTGTGAAAACAAGGACGGGCAGGTTGTAACAACCTTAACGGCAGTCTTCTATATGTTTTTCTACTAATGTTTTTGCTATCATCAAAAGCGTTCCCCATTGGCTTGATATGGCAGTCTTAACTCTTCGATGCGAACAAAAATTTTTCTATATATAAGAAGAATGGACTATTACCATCAATATTTCTATAACAGTATCTCACAATTTTCTAATTTTCAAACTTTCATCCGGAAATGTTGGACATGATCAATCTTCCCGTGTCTTTATGTCACAGGGAGGTTCAGGTGTCCACTGACAAAATGATTCAATTAATCGCATTTCCGAACTAAAAATCCAGGGGTGGGTCTCGACTAAGAATAAGATTAGACTAAGAAATAGACAGTTTTATTTTCTTCGTGCAAGCGGGCCCCGAGTCCGCTAATTGTGCACGGAACACGGTCAAACCGTGACCCCTAACAGAAGAAAGCTGAGCATGCACGTGAGCTTAGAGACACCAAAACCGACAGCCGCCTGTGAAACGTCAAAACGTGCCTGCAGATCCGGACCTCTCAGCCCCTAATGCCAATCAGCTTTCGCTGAATAATTCGCTAAGCCGAGAAGATTAGGTTCACTAATTTTTTATTTTTTATATAACTTTCCGAAACCAAGAATCTCTCCTCGGAGCATTACAGTGTGGCGGGGGGCCGGGAAGATATAATAGTCGACAGAATAAAATACAATATTTTTGAGCACTTTGATACGTGATACGTGTTATCGCAAGCTAAATTTCCACAACTTTCTTCTCCCACGCATCCTAGGATGGCCACCCAGGCCTCGCAAGTGCCCACAAAACGAAAGGTGGAAAGGAGATTCCGACACCTGCGGTGAAAAGAACTGCAAGTATTTCAAATTAGCAGGAGGGATTCCTGTCGCCTGCACATATGACTTAACGTACAGATGCTACTGCAAGAAGAATTTCTGGAGAAGAGACCTCGACGGAAGTTGCGTCAGGAAGGACCTCTGCTACAAATGACGCGTCACTAAGCTCGGAGCGAAGCCAGTTAAAAGCAGCTTCGTTTTTTATTATTCAATAAAGCTCTCCAAAAGTCTTCCAGAAAGTTCTCCTATTTTGTATTTCTCCCAATCCGCTTTGTAATAGAGGATAGCAGAACCCTATTGCGACAAAGCAGTAAGCTTCGGGCATAACCTGCTGGTTTCTTCAAGGCCAGCTCATCCATGGTCAGTCGCGTGGCTATCCAGACCCGCCACAGTGGGAGGGCTCTTGATCATGATGCGGCCACAGTGTATTTGAACCATGAACCGTAGCATTTATAATTTTGTTACGATCAGTTCTCATGACCCCGCTTATACCGGGAAATTTGGCTATTTCGACAAGTTACGTGCCTCAGTAGGACGGAAAGCTGGGCGAGTTGGTTTTCAACTGTACTAGCCATACTGGCACAGCGCGAAAGACAGACACAAGGGAAGGCGGAACAACACGGGGCTGAATAACAACTTGAATTTTTTATTCAGAAAGGACTGCCTGTAAGGACGTGCCTCGCTGCCCCACTGATCCGTGCCTCAGCTGTGGCTCATTCCTATGTGAGCGTGGCTCATTTCTATGTGGTGCCCACCGCATCTGTGCGCCACTTCGCGCCAAGGCAGCAGCGCACATACACAATAGCGTCAGCATTACAACGCTCTCTCACAATCCCCCCGATGCTCTCTTCGCCATCGGTTACACGATGAGAGAGGCTTCAAGAAATCTCGGGACATTTCTTTCCGACCCGCCGTCGCTATGCGCGAGCTGAGTGGAGAGGGCATCACTCGAAACACACAAGGTTACGTGCTCTTCATCGGCAATGGGCGAAATTTTCTCCAAGGTTCTCGAATCGTGTACGACGTGTGCTGGCAAAATTCCTTCTGCGCCGCGGCGGCTTTACGAGTGTGCGCTGAGTTTGGTTGGGCCCTCCCTATTGGAAAATTTTGTTATAATAGTATTCACAACAAGAAAGCCGCGCGCACATTTATCAGCTCACAAACCCATGGGAAATTGCGGACAAGGTAATTTTTATGCTTCGTTTTTTTTTTCTTGGGCTTCCCACAATAAACTTAGTGTGCATCGGAAATGAAGCTTAAAAGTAGGGCAAGGATGAGTAAGAGGATCGAGCTTGGTTGGTACTTTCTGGTGTTATAGCCTCCAGCTGGGAGCAGTTCATTTTATCAGGCCGCTCTTAATGAGAATTTTAAGCAAATAAAATCAATAACAGCGGACCGCTCGACTCAGTTCCGTATCAAAAGCTGTGCCTGCGGAAGGGACATCTATTAGAGCAGTTCAAGACCACATTTCAGACTACTGTCCGTGCTCCAGCGACATCGTACTTAACCAACAGCCAAGGGCGCATAACTCGCTTGTGAACCACGTGAATCACAGCTGGCTACTAGGCAAACGCATGCAGCCTGCCACGCCTTCCATGGAAAGCCTAAGCGCTAACCATTGTAGTAACACAACATTGATACTATGACAGCTTTTTTTAACGCGAAAGCATTGTGTCATCCAGTAACCATAAATGAGCAAAAGTGTGGTCGCGTTAGATAGTGAGGGATGAGGTCCTGCTGTGGGAAATATGTGGTTCATGAGTTGTAACTATTTAATTAATTGCACGTGATAATTACACTTGGACGTCAAAATAGTCGCGGCCGTCGATATAGTGCATGGACGTCAGAACAGCTGCGGACGTCGATAGAATATGCGGACGTTTTGCTTTGGCATTGCTCCGGTGCGGGTCGCCACAGTGATCTCAAAGTTATCACTACAAGCTAGGTGTCACACAAATGTCTCTCCTTTGCCAGGCTGTCGATACTGTATTGCAGTGACTGCACTGGCTATCCTGTTTTTATCAGCAAAAAATATGCCACGAAATTGAAAATTCTCCTAGGATTCCTATTTTACTCATTTCTGCTGTTTTTCAGACGTTAGGGCATCAGAGAATTTTAAAAGAGACAGCAAAACGCTTCGAAAATGGAGTAAACACAGAAAATCACACTTTTCTCTTTCTAAACCATAACCAACAATTATAGACAAAAGTATTTTTCAGCGGGAAACCATTTATGAACACCGACTTTATTCATATTGTTACGTGGCCCGAAGTCTATGTCGGCACAAGGACGACCGGAGCACAGGGTCCAGATCACAGCTAGCCCCGAGCGGCAAGTGCGCACACACCAGGCACTTCCTCTGCGTCGTCTTCACGGAGATTATCCGTTGCATGGCCCCCCGGTCGGAAAGGCACCGTCTCGGTGCTCATCAGGGCAGTGAGGGGGACTGCAAGACGTAGGGCTTGAGGCGAGAGACGTGCACAACATCGGTCTGATGCTGAGAGGACGTGGCACCGGGGAAGGCCGGAGCGATCTCGTAGGTGACTGCGGTGACTTGGCGCAGGACACGGTACGGGCCGATGTAGCGGGACAGAAGTTTTTCAGAGAGCCCCACGCGGCGAGATGGTGACCAAAGCAAGACGAGGGAGCCAGGGGTGAAGGAGACCACACGGTGACGGCGGTTGTAGAATTCCTGCTGAGAGGTCTGGGAAGCGAGGAGCCGGGAGCGTGCGAGTTGGCGAGCGTGGTCAGCCCGGGTAATGGCGTCGTGGGCGTATGCAGACGGCGGAGCAGTAGAAGTGGGAAGCAGCGTGTCCAGAGGTAGCAGGGGCTCGCGGCCATACAAAAGATAAAAAGGGGAGTAACCGGCAGTGTCATGGCGGGAGGAGTTGTAGGCGAAGGTCACATAGGGGAGAGCGGTATCCCAGTCGCGATGGTCCGGAGAAACGTACATAGCCAGCATATCGGTGAGAGTGCGATTGAAGCGTTCTGTGAGGCCGTTCGTCTGCGGGTGGTAGGCGGTGGTGAGCTTATGTTTCGTAGAGCACGATCGAAGAATGTCAGCGACAACTCTGGACAGAAAGCATCGGCCTCGGTCGGTCAGAAGTTGACGGGGAGCTCCATGATGTAGGATAAGGTCGGTCAAAAGAAAGTCGGCAACATCAGTAGCCGTACTGGTGGGCAGTGCGCGTGTGATCGCGTAACGGGTAGCGTAGTCTGTGGCAACAGCTATCCATTTGTTGCCCGAGGCGGATTCCGGAAATGGTCCCAAAAGGTCTAAGCCGACGCGATGGAAAGGTTCGGGTGGGACGTCAATGGGCTGAAGCAGACCGGCTGACAGAGTGGTGGGGCGTTTCCGGCGCTGGCACTCATCGCAGGCAGCAACATAGCGGCGTACACAGCGGTAGAGGCGCGGCCAAAAGAATCGACGACGCACGCGGTCGTAAGTACGGGAGACACCCAAGTGACCAGCAGTGGGAAGATCATGCAGCTCTTGGAGGACAGCAGTGCGAAGGTGCTCGGGGACAACGAGAAGGAGGTCTGGGCCATCCTGGCTAAGGCTCCTGCGGTATAAAACTCCATCACGGAGCACAAAGCGGCGCATTGGAGGGTCGAATGGGGCGGTGTTGAGGCGGTCGATAATGGAGCGCAGCTCGGCATCGCGGCGCTGTTCTTCGGCCATGTTAGCGAGGACAGAGAGGGAGCACAGAGCATCCACGCTGTCAGTGCCAAGATTGTCACACGGGCCAACGGGGTAACGGGAAAGGCAGTCGGCATCGGCGTGCAAGCGGCCAGACTTGTAGAGTACAGAGTAATGGTACTGCTGCAGGCTCAGTGCCCAACGACCAAGCCGTCCTGTAGGGTCTTTCAACGAAGAGAGCCAGCACAACGCATGGTGGTCAGTGACAACTGTAAAGGGGCGGCCGTATAAATATGGGCGAAATTTCCCAACAGCCCAGACAAGAGCTAAGCACTCGCGTTCGGTAATTGAGTAATTCCGCTCCGGGGCAGAAAGGAGACGGCTGGCGTACGCGATCACACGGTGCTCTCCGGATTGTCTCTGTGAGAGGATAGCGCCGATGCCGTAGCCACTGGCGTCGGTGCGAACTTCAGTGGGAGCGGTCACATCGAAGTGGGCGAGAACTGGCGCGGTAGTAAGCTTCGATATCAGGTTGGAAAACGCTTGTGCCTGGTCGGGTCCCCAGATGAAGGTGGTGTCTTTCTTCAGAAGGTTGGTTAGGGGGCGGGCGATGTCGGCGAAGCCTTGAACGAATCGACGAAAGTAGGAGCAGAGCCCCAAGAAGCTTCGGACGTCGTTAGAAGAACGTGGCTGGGGAAAGTCTTTGACGGCTCGGATCTTCTCAGGGTCAGGGTGGACCCCCGTATTGTCGACGACATGACCCAAGATGGTGAGCTGGCGGCGCGCGAAACGGCACTTAGACGAGTTGAGCTGCAGGCCGGCATGACGAAAGAGGGAAAGGATCTGGGAAAGGTCAGTGATATGAGCGGAAAACGTGGGCGAAAAGACAATGACGTCATCGAGGTAGCACAGGCAGGTGGACCACTTAAAGCCGTGCAAAAGGGCATCCATCATGCGCTCGAATGTGGCTGGCGCGTTGCATAATCCGAAAGGCATAACTTTGAATTGGTAAAGCCCATCAGGTGTCACAAAGGCGGTCTTTTCACGGTCCTGGTCGTCTACAGCAATTTGCCAGTAGCCGGAGCGAAGATCAATGGATGAGAAAAATTTGGCACCATGAAGGCAGTCAAGGGCGTCATCGATACGCGGCAAGGGGTACACGTCCTTTTTGGTGATCTTATTCAAGTGCCGATAATCAATGCAAAAACGCCAGGAGCCATCCTTTTTCTTCACAAGTACGACGGGTGAGGCCCAGGGACTGTGCGAGGGTTCGATAATGTTTTTCGCGAGCATTTTAGTAACTTCCGCATTGATAACTTGACGCTCGGCGTGAGAGACTCGATAGGGGCGGCGGCGGATGGGAGCGGCATCGCCGGTTTCAATGCGGTGCCTGACGGCGAGAGTTTGGCCCAGCGTCGTGTTGTTGACATCAAAAATATCCGAAAAAGATTCGAGAAGGGCACGAAGCTGGGCAGTTTGGTCGGGACTGAGGTCGGTGGCCATCATGGTCGTGAAGGCGTCGGGCGACTGAGGAGACTGCCGGCGCGGGGTGGCAGTGTCGTGAAATGGGGTGTTGGCCAACTGAGCGACGTGGCAAGGAGCGAGAGGAGATAGGGTAGCCACGCAGATGCCGGACGGGAGCACTTGAGAAGAGACGCCGAAGTTGAGGAAAGGCAGAGAAAGGGCGTTAGCTTGGATGGCGGCGATGGTATGAGGTAGGGCAACGTTACGGGTCAGCAGGAGGTCAAGGTTGGGCGTAACGAGATAGTCGCCATCAGGAACTGGACGAGATGGGGTCAGTGGAACGAAAGAGGCGGTTCGGGATGACAGGCGAGCATAATCGGTACTGTACAGTCGCAGGGATATATCGACGGGTTCTGAATCCAGCAGTGGAAGTTCGAGGTGAAGGACGCCATCTGAGCAGTCAATGAGGGCGGAATGGTCAGTCAGAAAATCCAAGCCAAGAATGAGGTCATGGGCACAGGTGGTCAGCACGGTGAATTGAACCGGTATACTGTGGCCGCCAATGGTAACGCGCGCGGTACACGTACCGTCGACAGCAGGCGTGCCACCATCCGCGACACGCACACGGGACATTGCAGGCGTGAGGACTTTGCGTAGGCGACGGCGGAGGGCAGCACTCATCACTGATATTTGAGCACCGGTGTCAATCAGGGCGCGCACAGGAACACGGTCGATAAAGACGTCCAGGAGATTTGGTCGAGAGGTCGAGAGAGGATTTGTGGTCCGGGTCGTTGATGCAGCGTCACCTCCGGGAGCTGCATCATTTAGTTTCCCAAATGGGAGCGGCTGGTTGAAGGCGACTGTGGGGAGCGAGAGCGGCGGCCCTGCGGCGACGGAGAGCGGGAGAATCGGCGTGGAGGGGAAACGGCTGCTTCAGATGGTTCGGACGGGGCTCGGGGCGAGAAGGTGCGGGTCGAGGTAGAACTGTAGAAGGAGGGGCAGACGTTGCGGGCTGGTGAAGACCATGGACTGCGGCAATGTCGGGCGATGTGGCCAATGCGAGAACACCGGAAGCAGATGGGGCGGTCGTCTGCCGTACGCCACTCATTTGGATTGCGATAACGCTGCGGAGAATAATAGGTGCGACGATAAACAGAGAGAGGTGGCTGGGGGGTGTCCGGGCTTCTGATGGTGCACACAGCCGGAGGAAGGTTCAGGTTAGCGAGTTCCTGACGCACGACGGCCTGAATCAGCGACACGGTGGGTAGAGAGTTATCAGGTGCGGTCGGACGGGGCAGAACAGGCGCAAGGGCTTCCAGTTCGCGGCGAACGATGCGGGTCACAGTGCCGGTAACGGGGTCATCATCGGAAGAGGCGCGGGACGGTAATCGGTGTTCCTCACAGGAAGAAGTAGCGGCAGTATTAGGGAGCCGAGAGAATTGCTGTGGAATTCGGCGGCTTTTTACCTGTTCGAAATGACGGCATTCTTTTATGATTGCGTCCACGGTGGTGCAGTCTTTGCAAACCAGTAAGTTAAAAGCATCATCCGCAATCCCTTTCAGAATATGGCTCACTTTGTCGGACTCGGTCATGGCGGCGTCGACCTTGTGGCAAAGCGCCAAGACATCTTGGATATATGCCACATAGCTTTCGGTTGACGACTGGGCACGCGACGCGAGCTGCTTCTTCGCGGAGAGCTTCCGGTCATCGGGTCTGTCAAACAAAGTACGGAGCTTTTCTTTAAAAGTGTCCCAGCTCGTCAGTTCTTCTTCGTGGGTTTCGTACCAGACCCGGGCCGTGCCACTAAGATAGAAGATCGCATTCGCTAGCATCACGGTGGGATCCCACCGGTTATAGGTGCTCACTCGCTCATATAGGCTGAGCCAGTCGTCGACATCGGTGCCGTCGTTCCCAGAAAAGGTACCAGGGTCACGGGGAGGAGCCATGACCACGAAGGGAGCAGAGGGAGCAGAGGGAGTGGTTCGTGACTCGCCGGGTGGAGCCATGATGGTAGTAGCCCCGGCCTGACGACCGCTTCGGAGCTGCGTGGCGTGGAGATCGTTTACCCGGCACGTCCACCAAAGATGTTACGTGGCCCGAAGTCTATGTCGGCACAAGGACGACCGGAGCACAGGGTCCAGATCACAGCTAGCCCCGAGCGGCAAGTGCGCACACACCAGGCACTTCCTCTGCGTCGTCTTCACGGAGATTATCCGTTGCAATATAATGTCAGATTTTGCCATAACAATCATTATATCAGACGATCACTCGACGGCAGTCTTGCGGGGTTTTTTTCTATTAACATTGCTGCTGTTATCAAAAGCCTTCCCAACTGGTTTTCTATAGCACTCTTAACTGTTCGATGCGATCAATAGAAGGACATTAAAAGCAAAATTTTGCTACTAATGAGAAGGATGGTCTATTACCTTAAATATTTTCACGAGGGCATCTTGCAATCTTCCAGTTTACAAAATGTTTTGTCCCATAACATTAGACATTCAAAATCCACAACAAGAATTAATCCGAACCATCAAAATTTTTCTCAAATATGTTTCCCACATATACAGAACATTTCAAGCTTATTTTATTAAAAAAATATGTGTGCCACTATTTATATCGTATAAAACTTTTCGTGTTTTTCTAAAGTAGACTCCCACTTGGAAGAATGATGTTATCTATCCTACCGCCAACGTTACTGCATGCTCAGATAGTTAAAAAGAAATTTTTCTATAGCTTCTTCTTCGGTCGAACTACTGTGTTATAGATCTTTCGTGCGTATTAAGGTAGAATATTCTACCTATTCTACGTGAATCTGGGACCATATTCTCAATAATCATATTTCTCAATACTGAACCTCGATACAAAGTCACTTACAGCAGCTATTGAAGCAGTAGAAAATTGCATTGCTCCTTTTATTCTTTCTAGCTATAATTGCTGCGCCAGCGCAACACTCATAACGCATACGTTGTTATTAATCCCCCTTGAAAGGCGCACAAAGGTGTCACATCTGCTCCTTTTCATTAAAACTCACCACATGAACGCAGCTCTAATAAAAGCACTGCTCATTACACCGGCCAAAACTTTAGCAGCCACTCAACCTTCACGAGTTATGAATCTCGCTTAGCTGCACTGTACTCTGTTTCATGCATCAGGTGCGACATTGTCAGAACTAGTGCTCTTCTTTGCTCTGTCTACATCCACCATCAAAAAGTGCTGCGTTCTTTGTTGTGGGCGAAAAAAGTAAATATTTAGCCTGCGGGCTTATTACATACATGGTACAGTTGACATGAGCTTGATTAAATGCGCTCTTACTGCTGACGACACGCTGTCGCTTTCTCGTGCCTAAGACCACTCGGCTACAAAAGAAGCGCGAAGTAACACGACTCCGTTTAATAAGGCTCATGCTCATAATAAGGCTCATGCTCATGCTTTAATGGCTCATGCTCATGGTGTCCGTCCGTGCGCGGAATCGTGCCAACACACTGTGGCCTCTCTTTCGCGCACCCTCCTCTCCTCCTTAGCAACCGGTGCGTCGGGGGGGGGGGGGGCGCACCTGTGCATAGCAACCGTGACGTCACACAGTAGCGGTAGAACGAGCGCGCGCCCTTCGGCGGTGGCAGCTGCACGCCGCTCCTTCGCCAGACGTCTCGTTGCAGTCGAGTGAGTCAGACGCATGGCTCCGAAACGGCGAAGTGATTCCGCGCCAAGCGGTTCGGGGAAGCGGCAGTGGGTTGACCACAAGGCTTTCGCCAAACACGCTTTAGAATTTCCAAAGTGCCTTCGGTAATTTTTTTTTCATGCGGACTACTGTCGTACCTTTCACACAGTTGCAACTGATGTATGAAACGGAGTATAGTTATTGCTTGGTAACTTTCATCTCCAGGACGTCATCAGATGACCTTGGTTACGAGAACATTTTCCAGCAGAATATAAGTTATTCTTTAATTTAGTTTTATGTCAGTCCTGTATTTCCATGAGACCGAATTTCCACCACTATGCATTATTCTAGCTTTTCTGATTATCAATCACACATTGTTTTAGTTCACTTATTTGTTAATTGGATTTTGTTATAACTGCGGATGTGATTCTTTCTAATCGATATCAGCCTCTCAGAGCTACCTTGTACAGTTTTGTTCTTTCACCTAAAATCTATAATGCGTACTCCATGCTTTTTAATGTACTGTACAGCCTGTATTGTATAGACTGTACAGGCCAGTCTCAGCAACGAATGTCCACAGCTGTAGACGACGGTGGCTCTGGTGACAACTTTCAAGGTGAGGGTACACGCAAATAAATACCCACTAAAGTATACTGTGAGAACGCCGCCGCCGTAGCTCAGTTGGTATAGCACCGTACGTGAAATTCGGAGGTCGTGTACTCGGATCCCACCACTGGCATGCAATTGTTTTTTTTTTTCAACTTTCTGATCAATTATATCGCAGTCGTGAAATAACTGCACTATTTTGCCAATCATCAGCACCACAAAAAAAGTAAATAAAAAAGCCATCCCCTATAAATTTCTTGGTTTCATACCATTAGCTGCACTCACTTCCACGTAAATCGAAATGAGTCCCTCCCTCCTCTGGTCTGCTATTTATAGATATAATTAGCAGCTTACATCTAAGTATAGAACTATTGAACCAATGTGATGCACAGAAATCACATACGATGATCTTAAGGCTCCCAGCTAAACTGGATCAAGTAAACGGTTCTAGGTGCCAGCTAGAATTTTCTTTTTTTTTAGCCTGCTTTACTAGGTAGTCTACAATAATTAGTCCACTCTTTAAATATGGTTTTAACGCTCAGGTGTGAATGGAATGTTGTCGAGTGCCACAAAAATGGTCCCACCCAGGTGGTTCCGATGCTGTAGAGCTTAGCGTAGCTCTCTTTACTAGGCAAAAATGAGAGCCTACGAAATTTTAAAAGTAGCACGTGACAGCGGGCTTCGTGCAGTAAAATCGTGCCGTCAGCTACTGCTGGGCCTTGGAGCTGTTCAAGCTAGCCCAAGGAGGTAAGTGCGTAAACGCCCTTTCTATATTTCAAAGCACAACAGAGCCAAGTTTTAAAAAGAGAAGGTTTCAGCTGCATATGTCCTCCTGTCTTGTATTTTTTGTGCTCATGTATTCCATGCCAGCATGTGACAACTTTGCCTGTGCATTGACGCCTGGGTTTGTATTTTGCTTGGACACTACCGTTCCTCCTGCCCTTGTTTTTGCACACGTCGTATTTGAACTGATACAGAGCCCCGACTGTGTATGTACCAATAGTTTCATTGTATGTTCGAACAGCGCGGTTATTTACAACCAGTTAGCAGTAGTAAAAGTGGTACCATGTAGCGGTGATTGTAGTTTTAATTGGAGAAGTTGTTTCTCAATTATCATAATCACTTGCCTTGGTAGCATTGTCCGCAAAGCAGTTTTTTCTCTGTCTCAATATTTTGTGCACTATAATAATAAGAAAAGTCAAACACCTGTAGCAGCTGAGCTCTATTCGGATGCGTCTGCTTGCTGGCAGCGAGAACCGCTCTGCAGCGTACGTTAGATTCCCCACCACAACGCCCTTTCTTTTTTCCCCATTCTTTATCCCACCGCCAGTGGCCAGCACCTTAAGCGCACCGCACACTGCAAGGCAATTAATCGCCACAACCGGTGTTATTCCTCCAGTGTTGTTTACATCATTAGTTTTACTGCTGCGACAAAAAAAAAGCACACAATAGATTTACGACATATGTTTGATCTCCTCCCCGGTAAACAACACTTTCAATGTGGCCCATGCAAGACACGCTTGGCCGCTGCTTTCAATGGCACAATTCGTTTATGCATAAGCTGTTGTCCTTGCTGTACAATGGTTTATTGTTATCGCTGCCCTTGCAGTAAAGGGGACAAACCTCCTGTAGTGCGCTCTTATTTGTAAGCAAGGGTAAACATCCTTATACACTTGATAGAAGACATATATTACTAAGCAACAAAGCAAAAGAATTCTGCCATCGGCTTGGGTCGAAAGAAACGCTGGCGTTGTGAATTGCATTTCATTGTTGGTGCACCAAAAACTAGCAAAGATAGAGGGGCGCATGATTGTTGACAAGCTGTGAGGAAAGGATTTGTCTCCCTCCCCGCATTTCACTGAAAAGCATGCGAGATCTTCAATTGAAGCAGCAAGCATGTGGCCGTCTTATTTAAAACGATATTTCCTTTCTATCAGGCACTTTTCTGGAGGTAACAAACACATCCCTGTATAACACAACGCATTAGATTTGGCAAATATGAGTCGTGCCAGGGACAGATTAAGCTGAGTGACACAAAGAGAAGCGACGTGGCAGATTTGTATGATGGAAATAAAGAGAAGCTGGAAGTCATTTACTTGTCAACGCTTCTTTAGAAGCCAGAAAGTGGTGATACGCAAATTCTACAGGAGATGGTTTCCATTTATGACTCCACCAATTATTATTTGATTTTACTGGCAAGAGAGAGCAGTCTACAACATCACAATCAGGGGCGTAGCCAGAGGGGGGGGGGGGCTCATGGGTTTTCAGCTCCCCCCCCCCCCCCAAATTTTTCGAACTGTCATCGGCTGCAGCATGACACAAGTACAGGGTCAGTCAAAAGTTCCAAGGCCACAGGGTTTGCTTTTGACCAGCATAGTCGGTCAGTTGAGATACCCTCGAAGCTCAAAATATCTGTAGAGAATAGAAGAAGGATCGATCGTTCTACCATCTGAGAACCTTGATAGCTTTATCGGAATCTCAAGTGCCAGGATATACCGATGAAAAGCGGGCCATGTGGCCTGGGAACTTTTGACCAACCCTGTACATATCGCGACTCCTGCTATCATAGCTTTGTTCATGCCTGGATCGTCTGTCTTTCCGTGTGTAAAGTTCACTATCTGTGAGTGCGCAAGATGTTTATTTATTATATACAGTGACTTTTACTTAGATATGTAGATTTAAGGGAGACATACGTGTACTTAAATATCTTGTTGTGAGGTTTTCTTTATACATATAGTGACTTTGTTTCGAGGGACTCTTTTTTGTCCTTTATCAAGTTGTATCTTTACATTTCTAATACTCAATTTTATCTTCGCTCTTCTAATGTGTAGTCTGCAGAACCGCTTGCTTATGCATGTGCGCTGTTGCGACTAAAATTTTCGGTACAATTACTCGCAGTACATGACCGGTGACAGCTGCTGCTGCGCAGTATACTGGAATGAAGGACAGCGTCATTGGGATTTTTCCCTGGCCGTTGTATATGTACAAAAATGTAAAGGTTCTTGAACAACAAACATTCATTAAAATATTTGTCCTCTACTTCTTCATTTCATGGCCTTTACTTTTTTCATATCAGCGGCATGCACTGCTCCGATTGTTTCGGAGTGATATAGTTCTAGACTTCATGTGATATTTTCTCTAATTATTATATACGCAAAAACATGAGCGCATTGATATCAGTTATGCCTGCCACGATTTTTGAGACATACGATATACGAATAGATTCTTTTATTTAAAAAAAATACATATTTCACTTGTCTAGACAGTACTTAGCATTATCTAATACACAGTTGCATTGTCAATGGCAATGCAGTTATTCTTCTTGCGTTTGATCCCTCCACAAATTCTACGAGGAGGCCGCGCTGCAATACGAGCCCCCCCCCCCCCCCCCCCCCCCTGATCAAAATTTCTGGCTACGCCGCCGCCTGTCCCGCTGCCGATAGCGCGGTCGCTTGCCTACGTCCTCAGAGTATGTGGCGCCAGCTATGGGTGTTTCTTGTAACCGGGCGTTTCTGGAGAATCTGTTTATTTAAAGCAACGGTTTTTCCCGGGACTCACTAAGTCCAAAATGAGCGGTAGTGATAGAAATAAACTTTGGAGTAATGGTTGCCCGCAATATGCGATATTTGATAACTCGACCATCCATTATACTCAGTGATTGATTTTACTTGCAATAGAGAGTAGAAATAACGCACAATGACGAGAACGTCAGAAATACTTGCGGGAGGAGGCAGAAGTTGCAGCAGCAGCAGCGTTCAAGCAGTCAGCCACTCATTAGAAGCGCTGTGCCTTTTGGGATAGAGCAACAAAAGAATTAGAACTGCAGACGCGACTTAATCAGGCCGGCTGTTTTAACTTATCTAAACTGCGTAGATCAACTATAGCTAAACTACGAGCCACGACTTCTGCTGAAATTTGAGAATATATTAACACAATGCTTAGCTTAGCCACACACTTAGCCACAGATTTTAGCCCTACATTTCTAAACGCCGCGTTGGTTCAGTGGTTATGAAGCTCGGCTGCTGACCCGAAAGACGGGGTTCGATACCGGCCACGGCAGTTTATTTTCGATGGTGGCGAAATCCTAGAGGCCGGTGTAGTGTGAGATGTCAGTGCACATTAAATAACCCCAGGGGATCGAAATTTCCGGACCCCCCCACACGGCGTCCCTCACAGCGTGAGTCTATTTGAAACACCCCCCCCCCTTCCCAAGCCACCTAAACACCTAAATCACTCCATTTGCGGCACGCTTCATGTGTGCAGTAATGTGCGCTGAGAGCGCACGTCAAACATCCCCAGGCAGCCGAAATTAATTTAGAGAGCTCCATTATGGGTGCCGCTTTCGTTCTTTTCTGTTTCATGCCTTCTTCCCCCTTCCCTTATGGCGCGGTTGAGGTGTCCACCAAGAAGTGAGTTAAGGCGTCGTTTCTCTGCTTGCGCCTAGTAACCTCTACGCATACACGCATTCTGTATGGTTTCAGCAGAGTGATGCGACTCAGATCTATGAGATTAATAAACTGTAGTGCACCGGCCAGTCGAGCTGCAAACGATGGGAAACTTGTGCTCAAAAGCGATGCCGGCTGAAGAATTAGATGTTCGGTTTGGTTTACAGTGGTTTGACGTCCCAAAGCGACTCAGGCTATCTAGGACGCCGTTGTGAAGGGCTCCAGAAAATTCGAACACTTCGGGCTCTTTAACGTGCACTGACATCACGCAGTACATGGGCCTCCAGAATTTCACTTCAGCCGCATCGCTTACGCATGCCCTTACCTACATCTCAAGTCAGCTGGAAAAGAGAAAGTGGAAGCCATAATCAGAAAATGCGTCAAACAGGCAGTTGGGCTACCCATGCACACAGCGACTGAGAAAGTCTTAGGTCTCAGTCTTCATAACACCCTAAGTGAGATTATTGAAGCGGTAACCGTCTCGCAGTACGAACGACTAACGGCCACACCAACTGGCAGACACATTCTGTCCACACTCGGCATAACATACGAACGACAAGGCGGACCAACAACTGACCTTCCCAAACATATACGCCAGCTTCTGGTCATTCCTCTACTACCTCGGAACATGCACCCCGATTTCCACGCTCAACGTCGTGCAGAGAGCCAAATCATTAGGCAAACGCTTCCTTAATGATACCTCTGTGGCATATGTTGATGCAGCAGACTCTTCGGCTGACAAGATGGTAGCTGTGGTCACCACGGTATGTGGTACATTCATAACGGGGGGCACTATACGCACTCAGAACACACATGTTGGAGAAGAAACAGCCATTGCTCTAGCCATTGCGGGATCCTCAGCAGAAACCATTGTCAGCGACTCAAAATTGGCAATATGTAACTACACGTTTGGAAGAATCTCTCCACAAGCAGCACGGATTCTGCTAAATTATCAGCCCACGCGGCGCATTCGCCTAATCTGGACGCCTGCTCATGCCTCCCTTGCTGGTAATGAGGCGGCTCATAATCTAGCTCGAGAACTATCCCGCCGAGCTGTGTCGTGCGGTCCACCCGCCCTATACTCCGGCAAGGACAGGTTCTTTTCTTACAGAGAAATCCTGCAGCACTACAGACTTGCAAGACTCAGATTTCCCCCAGCAGATAAAACGCTTTCCAAGCAACAGGCGAAAGCCTGGCGTAAACTTCAAACTAAAACCTATCCAAATCCCCAATTGTGTAGGTTCTATTCGGATGGACTGTACTCAGACAAATGCAAAAATTGTGATGCGAAAGCCGATCTAAATCATATGATCTGGAACTACCCGCAGTCCCTACCCGCGAGTCGCTTCATTACCGACTCTGATCATTGGGAGGCTCTATTGCTCAGTCCCGACCCGGGGACACAGATCAAGCTCCTCCAGCTGGCTGAAGACGACGCCGCTGCCCAAGGGATAGCGGCCGCCGTTTAAGCGGGGGGCGACTTCGGGTCGCTCCTCTATATCCGCTGGAAATAAAGTTCCACCACCACCACCACCATCGAAATTCAACCGCCGCGGCCGGGGTCGAACCCACATCTTTGTGGTCAGCAGCTTAGCATAGTGAGCCGAGTGCCATAAACACTGAGCCACCACGGCGGGTTCGACGGCTTGGAGATGCAAGACAGTGTTTCTTAGGACAACGGTTTTAAAAAGCCTGCCGTGAGTGAGCATTTTTCGCAAAGCAAGGTTTACAGATTTATGCAATCAGAGGAAAGAAGACTTGTTTTCTCCTTCAGGCTGCTTTTGCTGAAATGCTACGCGTAATCACACGACGCAAATTTCCGTTTTCTATTGCGGGTGCGCCTGTTTTAGAAAGCAACAATCCGGTTGTGCTACGCTCACGCCGATTTTTTCTCAGCATTTTCTTCGAGTGAAAGGGACCTTGCCACACGCGATCTTTGAGTGTTCGGTAGCTGCGGCATTTTGGGTCCTTATGTCGCGAATGTTCGGGGCGACCCTTGGCCCATATTCAAGGTTCCGCGACCCTTTTGTGCGTATGCTTCTTTGTGTCGGGGCGTTCGTACTGTGGCGCCAGAGAGGTGCAGCGGCTCTACAAGGACGGCCGCAGAGGGCCATGTACCCCATGTTGCGGCGGGTGCGTGCGCACATGTTCGCCCAGGCGTGCGTGGACCTCGTGTCACTGGAGGAGCACCAGTTCCTTCGGCGCAGGTCTACCCGCTTCATCGTCGTTGGCAGGGGCCGTGTTATGGTGCGACCCCTGCCATATTAACTGTGGCGAGCGTGTGTGGTGCGCGTTGTTCGTGCGCGGGTTTTTCTGCGCGGGTTTCTGTGCGCGGTTTTCAACCCGGCGTGCTTCCCCCGCGTATGGACCCACTAGAAATTTATAGGACACTTTTTGTTTTTGGACACTTAAGTTCCCTGTGAGTGCGTGTGCATAGGGCGACATCAGTTGCCGTAATGTATCTTTGTTTTTGCAGAGGGACGGATGTCCCTTTTTCATCGTGAGTCCAAATAAACTTCTCTTAAGCGTGCGCGTGTATAAAATTTGAGGAAGGTTAAAGTTTCCCTGTAATTGTTTCGCTGTTATCTCGGCAGCCGCGCAAACGGAAATTTGAAACGCTGCTAGTCAAAGTGCGTGTATTCTGTGTATGCCGATCATGCACAATAATTGTGGATATTATTTCATTTGACACGATAGGTCAAGCTGTTAATGACAGCTTTTCTGGACTTCTGCCGTCAGTGCAAATTTGGAGGCAAAAATAAAATTATTAAGAGCGTTAGCGCTTACTAAGTTTCACAAGGACGCGACTGTGTACAAGGAACATAAATTGACCAAAACATTAATCATAGGACCATAGTATATCACATAGCAACAGTAGACGAGTAGCACATCAACTGTTTCCACTGCTTTGGATCCTTAATATATGCGCCAGTACAGCGGCCATCGAAGTGGGACCCCCTCCCCACCTTCGGGACCACCATTTGCATAAAATGTGGGGACTATCCGTTTAACACAGAATGTTCCAAGTAGTTCAAGACGACTCGGCATCTTCCTGATGATGAAATTACTAATTGAGATGAAGCCCAGATTATGTGTGGGATTCGCAACGACGGCGTTTCGCCCCTCAACCATGCATTCTGAGGACCTTCAGACGGCCATTACGGCCGGACCGTAGAACCGTTTGTCACAGGGGATTTCGGGTAGTGTCAAATGATTCTTCGTGTTCTGATGCACAAGTTTATCAAATTTATTAACTGATAACGACGAATTATAGCGGATGGACGGACGGACGGACGGACGGACGGATGGATGGATGGATGGATGGATGGATGGATGGATGGATGGATGGATGGATGGATGGATGGATGGATGGATGGATGGATGGATGGATGGATGGATGGATGGATGGATGGATGGATGGATGGATGGATGGATGGATGGATGGATGGATGGATGGATGGATGGACGGACGGATGGACGGATGGACGGATGGACGGACGGACGGACGGACGGACGGACGGACGGACGGACGGACGGACGGACGGACGGACGGACGGACGGGTGGATGGGTGGGTGGATGGGTGGATGGGTGGATGGGTGGATGGGTGGATGGATGGATGGATATTGCGTAAAACTTGACTGACTTTGCGTAAAAGACATTTATGGCAAGATGAAATCTCCGACTACAAAATCTGTTCACAATCTGATCAGAAAGAATCTGTTCGCAAAGTTCCTATTGATTTGTATAACTGTGTTGTCGTATTACTAGGGACTCCTGCGACCTTTTCCTTTTCGCAAGCTGTCACTGTACAGACAGCTTCGCGGAACTAAACTAGAATTTCAAGCTTGGAAAAAGATACTTTATTAGGAATAAATATAGAACAACGACCTCTATGACACGTCGCGCCCATTCTGAAGCACGGTTAGTTTGCTAAAGGCAACTCTGCTGTCACCGACAGCAAGATCCAGCCGTTAGTATGAGACCAGAAATGCCACGGATTGGGGGCTCACTGTGTTACCAAATTCAGAAGAGTGTTTCTAATGCTTAAACAGGTAAAGAAAAAAAGTTATGTTGAATACTGAAGCGAGCGCCCATGCAATATCCTTCCAACAATTTGGCACAGGTCTACGCGGTACACGTACTTAGTCGTTCAAGGCGAGCACTTAACCCATTGAATTTACAGGAGTGTCTTCGGGCTTATGCAACTTTAAAATTTCCCAGAGGAGTTTTTTTGTTCGGCATGATATGCTTGGAATGATCTTCCGAAGTGCTGCCGGTTTTTCAGTTTAAGTGCGCGTTTAGGGCCTCTTCATCTCTTTGAACACAGAAGAAGTAGCGACGGTGGCCTTGCATTTTCCTACTCGGCGGGTGCTTTTCCGGCGTGCTGTTTGAAAATCCGCCATCTTCAAAGCATTTTTCTTTGTTATTTTAACAAAGTTGCGAGAAATACATGGGCCGCCATGTAACGTAAACCGTCCTATATCAGACTCCAACGTCGACTTCTCGTTTGCAAAACACTATTCTTTTGTAATACCTAATTTCTTCGAATCGTTAGTAAAGCCACTAGGTCCAGAAAATTCGAGTTTCTTTGAACTGAACATTTGCATCTTGAAAAACCAAAATCTATTTCCCTGATTTTGTAAGTTTATTTTAGTGCCAACACAATTGATGCTCGACAAATGTTTTTTGCCACGATGAAGCTAAGTTCTTTCCCATCTTTTAAAATTTGCCTCAAGCAAACACCTCCTCAGGAGGAAGGCAACTGCAGCCGAGCCCTATTATCATTGCTGATGTGAGTCCAGTTTTCGAATATCGCCACCACGATAGATTGCGCCATACATATAAAGAGATGTTGCCTAAAGAACTGCCGCATATGCGTCCAAACATGCTTTGTGTGCAGCACAATGAACCATGGTTGTGGAAGAAAGACAGACTCCCTAAAGTAATTGTATTGAACGAAAAAAAAAAGAAGCATGGAATATCATGCACTGTTCGTCATCTACAGTCCTTTTCTTAGCTTCCAATAGGAGTGTGTAAAACCTTGTACAGGGATCCTGAACAACTCTTGACGCATGCTTCTTAGAATTCAAAGGAGGAAGGCAACTGCAGCCGAGCCCTATTATCATTGCTGATGTGAGTCCAGTTTTCGAATATCGCCACCACGATAGATTGCGCCATACATATAAAGAGATGTTGCCTAAAGAACTGCCGCATATGCGTCCAAACATGCTTTGTGTGCAGCACAATTAACCTTGTTGCGGAAGAAAGACAGACTCCCTAAACTAATTGTATTGAACGAAAAAAAAAGAAGCATGGAATATCATGCACTGTTCGTCATCTACAGTCCTTTTCTTAGCTTCCAATAGGAGTGTGTAAAACCTTGTACAGGGATCCTGAACAACTCTTGACGCATGCTTCTTAGAATTCAAAGGAGGAAGGCAACTGCAGCCGAGCCCTATTATCATTGCTGATGTGAGTCCAGTTTTCGAATATCGCCACCACGATAGATTGCGCCATACATATAAAGAGATGTTGCCTAAAGAACTGCCGCATATGCGTCCAAACATGCTTTGTGTGCAGCACAATTAACCTTGTTGCGGAAGAAAGATAGACTCCCTAAACTAATTGTATTGAACGAAAAAAAAAGAAGCATGGAATATCATGCACTGTGCGTCATCTACAGTCCTTTTCTTAGCTTCCAATAGGACTGTTTAAAACCTTGTAATGGGATCCTGAACAACTCTTGACGCATGCTTCTTAGAATTCAAAGCAGGAAGGCAACTGCTGCCGAGCCCTATTATCATTGCTGATGTGAGTCCAGTTTTCGAATATCGCCACCACGATAGATTGCGCCATACATATAAAGAGATGTTGCCTAAAGAACTGCCGCATATGCGTCCAAACATGCTTTGTGTGCAGCACAATGAACCATGGTTGTGGAAGAAAGACAGACTCCCTAAAGTAATTGTATTGAACGAAAAAAAAAGAAGCATGGAATATCATGCACTGTTCGTCATCTACAGTCCTTTTCTTAGCTTCCAATAGGAGTGTGTAAAACCTTGTACAGGGATCCTGAACAACTCTTGACGCATGCTTCTTAGAATTCAAAGGAGGAAGGCAACTGCAGCCGAGCCCTATTATCATTGCTGATGTGAGTCCAGTTTTCGAATATCGCCACCACGATAGATTGCGCCATACATATAAAGAGATGTTGCCTAAAGAACTGCCGCATATGCGTCCAAACATGCTTTGTGTGCAGCACAATTAACCTTGTTGCGGAAGAAAGACAGACTCCCTAAACTAATTGTATTGAACGAAAAAAAAAGAAGCATGGAATATCATGCACTGTTCGTCATCTACAGTCCTTTTCTTAGCTTCCAATAGGAGTGTGTAAAACCTTGTACAGGGATCCTGAACAACTCTTGACGCATGCTTCTTAGAATTCAAAGGAGGAAGGCAACTGCAGCCGAGCCCTATTATCATTGCTGATGTGAGTCCAGTTTTCGAATATCGCCACCACGATAGATTGCGCCATACATATAAAGAGATGTTGCCTAAAGAACTGCCGCATATGCGTCCAAACATGCTTTGTGTGCAGCACAATTAACCTTGTTGCGGAAGAAAGACAGACTCCCTAAACTAATTGTATTGAACGAAAAAAAAAGAAGCATGGAATATCATGCACTGTGCGTCATCTACAGTCCTTTTCTTAGCTTCCAATAGGAGTGTGTAAAACCTTGTACAGGGATCCTGAACAACTCTTGACGCATGCTTCTTAGAATTCAAAGGAGGAAGGCAACTGCAGCCGAGCCCTATTATCATTGCTGATGTGAGTCCAGTTTTCGAATATCGCCACCACGATAGATTGCGCCATACATATAAAGAGATGTTGCCTAAAGAACTGCCGCATATGCGTCCAAACATGCTTTGTGTGCAGCACAATTAACCTTGTTGCGGAAGAAAGACAGACTCCCTAAACTAATTGTATTGAACGAAAAAAAAAGAAGCATGGAATATCATGCACTGTTCGTCATCTACAGTCCTTTTCTTAGCTTCCAATAGGAGTGTGTAAAACCTTGTACAGGGATCCTGAACAACTCTTGACGCATGCTTCTTAGAATTCAAAGGAGGAAGGCAACTGCTGCCGAGCCCTATTATCATTGCTGATGTGAGTCCGGTTTTCGACTATCGCCACCAGGATAGATTGCGCCATACATATAAAGAGATGGTGCCTAAAGAACTGCTGCAGATGCCGTCCAAACATGCTTTCTCGTGCAGCACAATGAACCATTGTTGCGGAACAAAGAAAGACTCCCTAAACTAATTGTATTGAACGAAAAGAAAAAGAAGCATGGAATATCATGCACTCTGCGTCATCTACAGTCCTTTTCTTAGCTTCCAATAGGAGTGTTTAAACCCTTGTACTGGGATCCTGAACAACTCTTGACGCATGCTTCTTAGAATTCAATGTTACGGCTCTGCTTACCTCAACGGCAAAAATGTGCGCTGCGCGATACTATTGTTCAGCAACATCTTAGTTAGAGGGTTACCTTGCACACGCGCTGTTGACGATGAAGTGCGTCGAAACCAAACACTCCACAGTTGTCCTCCTCAAAAAGACATTGTTTCCACACAGCGCTACCGTCTATGAACACAAAGACCTGGGAGGAGGTATCCTTGGGAAAGTTGCTCCTGCGGCTACGTGGCTGAGGAGAGTGCTGTAGAGTTCACGCTTGAGGACACAGGGGCAGATAGAGGAATGGCGCTGCCGTCTCTATCACTTTGCCGTAAAGGCGGGCAAGAAATTGTGAGATCGCTGCTTCCTCTTGACCCGAAAGCAAGCCCTGCGAATCAGCGATTACGATAGCGGGATATCGCGCAAAATAAAAAAAAAAATTATTCCAACTAGCCTTCATCTTCTCATGAACCGAATATGAGCTCTTGCTATCAACGTTATTGAATCATTTTGCCCAGCCAGCTCCTTGGAGACCACAGGCACCTCATTGTTAGCTCTGCTTGCTAGCACGAGCTGCGAAATATTGATGAGGTTGTCGTTTCTGATACGCGATGCGTTCCTGCCTTGCGTACCTTTGACGCTGCAAGGCAGGACGGCGACAACGAACAGCGTGGTAACTGATCTCCACACGCAGCGGTTTTCTAGACTGGTGCATGTCGCTTGTATCCGCGTTTCGGACACCGGTGTCAGCACGACGCCGCTCCTCTCTTCCATAGCACTGCTTTCATCGCGGCTGATCATCCGTGTAGGCACGCCGCACAGCAGCCCGTCTTTCTTCGCTAGCGCCTCACGCCTGTGATTTGTCGTCGACACCTGTGTTACGTTCGAGGTGTGCTGACGCGTGCGCCCTATTATTCTTCATTTTGTGCGTGAACTTAGATCTTCGCTTCATTTTATATTATGAGAAAAGGACGCGTGGGTATCCGGATTCTGATGCGGGTATCGTCGCTTCTGAGCTGATGGCGGCGGCGCGCGCCTCTTTATGTCGTCAATTCTCTTCTGTACGCGCGAAGCAGTGACTATGACCCGTTTGGTGTCAGTCAACCGGCCTGTGCGAATTCCTTTCGTTCCTTCATGCAGACACTACACAACACACACATACCCACACGCGCTCACAACGCTGCTCCTTTGCTGCTCCCCTCTTCTGCTTCGCCAACCATCATTAGCAGTCACACATGCACCTCCTCTGCTGCTCCCCTCTTCTGCTTCACCAACCATCATTAGCAGGCACACACGCACCACCTATGCTGCTCCCCTCTTCTGCTTCGCCAACCATCATTAGCAGGCACAAACGCACCTCCTCTCCTGCTCCCCTCTTCTGCTTCGCCAAACATCATTAGCAGGCACAAACGCACCTCCTCTCCTGCTCCCCTCTTCTGCTTCGCCAACCATCATTAGCAGGCACAAACGCACCTCCTCTTCTGCTCCCCTCTTCTGTCGCCAACCATAATTAGTAGGCACAAATGCACATCCTCTGCTGCTCCCCTCTTGTGCTTCGCCAAGCATCATTAGCAGGCACAAACGCACCTCCTCTGCAGCTCCCCTCTTCTGCTTGGTCAACCATCATTTGCAGGCACAAACGCACCTCCTCTGCTGCTCCCCTCTTCTGTTTCGCCAACCATCATTAGCAGTCACATACGCACCACCTCTGCTGCTCCCCTCTTCTGCTTCGCCAAACATCATTAGCAGGCACAAACGCGCCTCCTCTGCTGCTCCCCTCTTCTCCTTCGCCAACCATCATTAGCAGGCAAAAACGCACCTCCTCTGCTGCTCCCCTCTTCTGTTTCGCCAACCATCTTTAGCAGTCACATACGCACCTCCTCTGCTGCTCCCCTCTTCTCCTTCGCCAACCATCATTAGCAGGCACAAACGCGCTTCCTCTGCTGCTCCCCTCTTCTCCTTCGCCAACCATCATTAGCAGGCACAAACGCTCCTCCTCTGCTGCTCCCCTCTTCTCCTTCGCCAACCACCATTAGCAGGCACAAATGCGCCTCCTCTGCTGCTCCCCTGTTCTCCTTCGCCAACCATCATTAGCAGTCACAAACGCGCCTCCTCTGCTGCTCCCCTGTTCTCCTTCGCCAACCATCATTAGCAGTCACATACGCACCTCCTGTGCTGCTCCCCTCTACTCCTTCGCCAACCATCATTAGCAGGCACAAACGCGCCTCCTCTGCTGCTCCCCTCTTCTCCTTCGCCAACCATCATTAGCAGGCACAAACGCGCCTCCTCTGCTGCTCCCCTCTTCTCCTTCGCCAACCATCATTAGCAGGCACAAACGCGCCTCCTCTGCTGCTCTCCTCTTCTCCTTCGCCAACCATCATTAGCAGGCACAAACGCGCCTCCTCTGCTGCTCCCCTCTTCTCCTTCGCCAACCATCATTCGCACGCACAAACGCGCCTCCTCTGCTGCTCCCCTGTTCTCCATCGCCAACCATCATTAGCAGGCACAAACGCGCCTCCTCTGCTGCTCCCCTCTTCTCCTTCGCCAACCATCATTAGCAGGCACAAATGCGCCTCCTCTGCTGCTCCCCTCTACTCCTTCGCCAACCGTCATTAGCAGGCACAAACGCGCCTCCTCTGCTGCTCCCCTCCTCTCCTTCGCCAACCATCATTAGCAGGCAAAAACACACCTCCTCTGCTTCTCCCCTCTTCTGTTTCGCCAACCATCATTAGCAGTCACGTGATCACAGACACCACGCTATGGTACTGACGCAGGAGCGGGCTTCGCAAAATAAGGTGCAGTCGCGTAGCACCGTAGTGCTCTAAAAACCTTGGAACTGCACAACTAGTATTATCGCTCCCTACAACAAACTAAACTTTCCTTTAGAGCGACCACTTCGCACCTAGCGGTTCCTTTTTAATAATGCAGAAACGCAATGATGGCATGGACACGATGCTTTCAGCGTACGCGCCGTTCCATTCCAATTATTTTTTGTGACGCCATTGCTTTCCGCCTCCTCCATGAATTCCTGCTCTTCCTAGGCGGGTTTGCTACGAGTGCCCCGAGCCCTTCTCTTACAGCCGGGTTCACACCAGATTGTCTGTCCCCTCCGTCCTACCTTATTTCTCTGCTCCCCGACTTAACTGAATTCGAATTGGTCAGCACTCGCTTGCTGCCTGGCTCCTCTCCGCCTCCAGAATATTTTCACCCTCCACTCCTCGAATGTTTGCCTTGCTAAGGCGTTCTTAGCGGCTGGCCTTGGGAGCAATGGCGTCTCTGGTTTGGTGTATCACAGCTAGTTTTTTGTTGCTGTTTTTTTTCCTTGGTGTTGCACTGTGTGCATTAACACTCTTTGTCGCCCTCTCCTTTTCTGTGCCTCTATATGGCAGGTTTATAATTGAGTAGAATGACAGCGTTTCTCGGTGTCTCTCAATTTTTCTCGTCTCTCCCGCGCTGTGTAAAATCTCTATGTGGCATAATATTGCGTTTCATAATCGAATCGACTAGTGAACTGGATGAATACGCTTTATGAACCCCCACGGCCTTCAGGTATAGCGGCGGTACATCTAAAGCGCCATGATACTGTACGAAAATGACAAGCTCATGTAGTAAAGTAAGATGCACTCGAGGACGCTTAGCAGCCCAGGAACAAAATATACAGAGGTGGCTACAAAGAAGATTCGCCACCGTGGAAAAAGATATAGGCACAGTGCGTTACTATTACGCCTAAATCTTTGTGATGCATGAAATAGTCTTAAGTTTGCTCATGCACAATTGGTGAATTTAAACTCCGAACGGCTTTAGATTTTGCATGGCATCGCTTTCAAGCCATTCGCACCGTTTTATAATACCAAAAGGTAGTAGTACACATTTGTAATAATGACTTCGGAAAGATAAGTCAAATATGGCATGTATTTGTGAAAACGCCCATGTGACTGAGCGATGCTAGTGCGTGATAAAAACCCCACGTGCTAGAACTGATCCCGAGCTACCAAGTACAGCGTCTACAGTAGCCAATTATTGCATTTAATGTTGTGGCATTAAATCTCATACGGAAACCACGCCGATATTGAGAGTGAATTGTGCGACTAATGCCTCACTCCCTGTGACTATTTACATTTGGTGGGAACATAAAGGCAACAGTGAAGCACATTTGTGCTATTTATCGCTCTTCAATAAGCACTCTAACTCCGTGAATGATCCGTCAAAACAGTTTCACGCGCATCTTGTCCAGAGTGAGCCTGGTTCATCGCAGCGATCAGAAGGCGGTGACTCCGTGCTCCCACCTGAAGAACCAAAGATTCCGCAGGGATTTGCACATTATTTACTACTTTGTAACACCTTATTAAAGTTTTTGTATTGTGCACTTTGTGGTCTTCTTGCCGAACAGAATTGTCTTTTTTTAAGTTGAACAAGCATTTTTAAAGGCGAAAGCCTTTAATGGCTCATACTGTCGTCCGTTAACAAAGTTTGTCACAGGGGTTTAACTCGGGAACTAAAAAAGATAGGAGAAAGCCAATCGTTGCTTCAAATAGAGGAGGAAAAAATTGACCAAGAAGCAAAGTTTGATGACGGAAGGTTGATTACTTAATTATTTTTGGCAGAAAAGTCCAAAATTGCGTCGAAATAGCGCGGACGTACATATAGCCACGAGAACGCTGTGACGTCACATCCACCGGAAGTCGTCATAGCGTAGTGAAAATTATCACAAATTGGTCGGAAAAACGTCGGATTTGTGTCAAATGAGATGGAAAAACGTGTAATTAAGCGTAATTAGCACTTAAGATCCACGAAAGATTTATAACTTAAGTATCGCTATAGCCACGGGAACGATGTGACGTCACATCCACCGGAAGTCGTCACGGCATAGTGTCCTCGGCTTTCGCCTCTCAACTCTTTTGTTGCCAAAGTGTCCTCGCAAATTTTTGTCTGATGCCTGGTGAGTAGCAGTGAATGATCCCATCACTGTTTATGTTAAAAACCTCCACCGCAGATTTCACTATGGAAAAAGGTGTAAGGATGTAATGCGCAAAAAACACTAGCGCTGGTAAAACGTAGTAAAACCTTTACTCATTTATTTAGGCAACCTCATGTATCGTTACATACCGTTTCATGCCCTAAGGCATAAAACGGTATGTAATACATCGTAATAAAACATCGCATTAAAAAAAAAGCATTGTGCCATCGTGCAGCCAGGTGTCTGTAAAACACTACTCGCTGCGCGTACCTATCTCTTGCGGATAAAAGTGGCTCGGCGTGGAAAGGCCTAGCAAATAGAATTGCCACACTTTCACATCGGTTTTGGTTTTCAAGGTCAAGCAGACTTCACCACAAATGTCGGCGAAATCGTTAAGTGGGGGCCTTTGTGCTAGTGAACTAGAATTGGAGGGTACGGCGCGATGACTTTAAATGGTTAATGCGCATATATGCGTAATTGGTTGTTATATACTTTACATTCATATCTCGCTTGGAGTCCCCGTACTATTTCTGACGCAATGGTGCAGCGGTTAAGCGATGCGCCACGGCCCTTGGATGGCAGGTGCTGTCACCGCAGCAAAAAAGGTGATTGCGGACCTTAGTGGTAGCCCACTAAAAAGCACATCTTCTACGTTCTTCGCGCTAATGATGATAATTTCGCGAAGAAATTCCATATTTATCACGTCAGTGCCGCGTGCTGCTTGGAGGTCACCGGAAATTTCGACCACCTGGGGTTCTTTAACGTGCACTGACATCGCACAGCACACGGGCGCCTCTAGAATTTCGCCTCCATCGAAATTCGACCACCGTGGCCGGAAACGAACCGGCGTTTTTCAGGTCAGCAGCCGAGCACCATAACCTCCAATCCACCGCGAAAGCCACCTGCCCGGCAGAGATCTCTATTGCTATCGTATAAGGTTGAACGTCACTAAAGCTTTTTTTTTTATCTGCCTTACGAAAGCGTATGAATGCATGATGTATATATTATTTTTATCGTGTTGTTATCTGCTGTGGAAAATCGTAGAGCTTTTTATTTCTCATTGATTTAAAATATTAAAAATGTGTGCAACAACACCAACTAGGTTATTAACGTGTATCAGTAAGAGAATAGAATAGAGTGAAGTGCAAGTGGCAGGTACTCTACGATTTCAAATACCAGTTGGCAGCATCCGTATGAACGCATATGACTATTGTATATTGCTAATGCTCACTAATATATCTGGTGAGAAGTTCGATGATGGCGAAAAGGCTTGAACGTAAATTTAGCGGGCTGATCTATCCAGCGTATCCAGCGCGCTGAAATTCACAAAATCTTCGATGTACCAAGGTCTGCAATGTAGTCGAGTTTGAGCCTAAGAAATACAGCCAGGCACTGCACTGGATATTTCGCGAATTTAGTACAACGCAGAGTAAGACGGAGAAAGGGAAATGCGCCTCAGCATTGACTATCCTTGTAACCAGCGCATACCGAAACCCGCCGGCAATGGCAACGACGCAGAAGAGAACAAGGGTTCCTTCAGCCGGCGTGCCAGCCTGGGAGCACTTGATCAACTGAGTATGTTCCATCCTAAATCTACCAACTGTTTGACTCATGCATGTAAAAAAGAAAAGAAAAAGGCAACCTTGATTATCTAAAGCAATGTTGATTCGAGTTGCATCGTACATGAAGTGAAACTTTAGGTACGCCAGCTTTTAAAGCAAGAGAACTTGCTCAACATTACAAGTTCGTTGCGTATGCCAAAGACTAACGCTCCCCCTCTCCAGTCCCGGTAAGCTTTAGACGTCGCAATCATATCGGAAATTTTTTTGATGCGTTCCGAGATCGCACCCTTCGGGTTTAACTACCGCTCCCTTCTGGCAACTGGCTATAAAGTTCAAATGCAATATTCCAGACACAGCTCCTTTAGTGGTCTCATCAGAGCAACGCGAGGTGGAGAGCTACCGTGCAAACATTGGATATTTCTTCATAGTCCTTGTAACCCCCCTCTCTCCCCCAACCCATGTCCATGCGCCTTCCCTAATAAAAGACTTTCAACCCAACTAAAGGCGTCTTAGTCAGTCAGTATGTCCTTGTAGTCAGTATGTCTTTGGGTGAGAAAAACAAAACACGCAGCTGTGGACGTCACTGCGTGTGCAGACGTTCTCATACCTGTCTAAAGCGCTCTACTGACGCAGCCACGAGAATAGTGGCGTGATTTACGAGTGGCAAAGGGCTAGAAACAAAGCAGTACCGCGCACGCACATTGTTATGGATCGTGTATAACTCCCTATGCCTTCTAACGCTATACAGTGCCCACCGGGGATCGGCGACTGAGAAAAATGCATAATGGAGTTCGCCGCCGGAGCGCTCTGGACAGACCACTGTACTGCGGTTGAGCAGATTATACAATGGGTGAACACCATTTTCGTTTAAGCGATGAATCATCCAGCCTTGTGCGAAATCGTGACCATGTTTTCAGACTTTACCAAAGTTCCTTTGCGTGTGCGGAGTTTGAATTATTCGAAAAGGCTTCTTCTTGTACCTCGGCAAAGAGACGGCGGCCCGCTCAGTACTTTGCTCCAGGGGGGAACAGCTCTCTGCAAGCTATTACCCATTGTATTACTTTTACATGGCGCGACAGCACAGTACCAGACAGCGAACCAATAAAACGGTTTGGTTTGGTTTGGTTTGGTTTATGGGGTTTAACGTCCCAAAGCGACTAAGGCTATGAGAGACGCCGTAGTGGAGGGCTCCGGAAATTTCGACCACCTGGGGTTCTTTTACGTGCACTGACATCGCACAGTACACGGGCCTGTACGTCGACAGGCTTCTGTGGAAAAATCCAGAAGGCAGGAAAGTTGAGAGCTTACAGCTAAGTGGTTGGTATATTTATTTTAATGCCGATTACAGCGCATATGCTTCCCCGAAACAATTTACTTGCACAGCCATCTCTGATATACTCATGCTCATTCATGTGCAAGCAAACATTTTGACTATTAAATACTTTTTTTTGAAACTTCATTCAGTCACATGAACATTGATCCATGAACATCTAGAGTAATGCCTAGTTCACTAAATGTTACGATTCCGTGCAAAATTTTGGAAAATAAATGTCTCTTTATAACTGACGCGATATGTTTTCAGCTTTCGTGGTCATGCGCTGAAAATCAACGGCTTAGAATAAGCAGTCGCAAATGCAGTTGCAAGGTGTTCAGGTATGATGCAAGCACCTTGCTGCTCTGTGCTTTTTTATAAACAACCCCGAGCAGCCGTACTGCAAAAAGCATCCCTAGAAATGGAGAAAGCCGAGGAGCTAGTCGACACAACAATAAATTTCTCTCTCTTTGAACGCCACGGAATTCCAGCAGCAACTATCGGCAACACCTCTTTCGTGCTCCTGCGAGCTGGACGGTACGAGCGCACAATGAATGAGAGAGAGTCAGAGGTGCGAGCAGCACGCGTACTGGTCATGACGCTGCTGACTCAATCCGCAACGCCGGCGACGTGCCCGGACAAAACTGCCGAAATGACCGCCAGGGGGGAAGCGGCCGCGCTGGTGCAATGGGGGAAGACTTTCAGTGCGCCGACGCCACTTTATTCGGCGATTACGCCACAATTTCAAATGGTAGCGTAAAATGATTTCGTAGGCTTTACCTGCATGTTTCGCACATTCGGCCCTTTTAAAATCATGGAATTCTGAAACCACTCCAGTTGCCCTTTAAGGAGCTTGTGTCGCAAACAATCTGGCCGCGACGTCGGTGTCGTTGACCATGAGGGATAAATCCACGAAAAAATCCCAGAGAACAAACACAGAAGGCAGGTGGGCCACTTAGCTCGCGTAACCTTGTTCCATCATCGCAACATGCCCACGTGATTGTGTGCAAACTGCTCACCACGGGACGTGGCAGTTAAATAATGATTGCTGCGAACGTTTGCTCGCGAAGAGCAACCCGGGTCGCACAAGCCCCAGCGGTGGCCGCAAGTGCCGCCGCTGCGCCACTGCGCCAAAACTGGTATCACGGTTCCCAAGATGCTATGAATGCTAAATAGAGAATGACAAATTCTGCATGCATGGGTATTGGCCCATTCATTCTATCGCGTCAACCTTATGGCGGAGCTTATGTGTCCGCTCCATTTTTCTATCCGGAAAATGCGGCATTTTTCCGCAATGTAGGCCTATCAGGAGCGCTTTTCTTGACGTCGTTGTTCGCTCAACAATACACAATACCTTTTCGCAGTTTGTTCAAGTTCAAAATTGTTGAGTGTTTTGCTACAATTCAGACCAAATTTTTCCGGGAAGGCTAAAAATTATACAATAGCATAATAGGACTATTGTACAGCATTGACTGTGCGGATCTTTCTTGCTGTTGCTGCCATAACTTCTGAATAAAAATCGTCCGTGAGTCTCAGGAATAGGCACATTGAATAAAGTGCGCATCACATTGTCCAACCGAGAGTCCAGACATGAGGGCCCTACTCGTCGTCCTCGCCTCGCTTCTCGTTCTTGACGTGGCCCTTGCGTCGGGTAAGTAAACTTCCTCTATCGGTGCTTCTTTACGGTGAAGTCCAGAAGCTAAGGAGGCATTTATTGAGGAAAGGAGCTCAGATACCAGTGCGCTAAAGTATACAGTTAGAGTACATAAACTCCCGGCGCTTATTTTCTGCAGTTACAGCTGAGAAGCGATTGTTCCTGGGTTTCGCGTCGTCGTAGTAGTAGTAGTGGTTACAGTCGGCGTAACCGGGAAGTGTGATGCCTTTGAAACCTCTCGCAGGGTGGCTACTGTGGAAGGAGAAGGGTACGGCTAGAGCGCGGGAATGCGTAACAAGTTGGTGGTTAAAACCTACGCCGTCATGAAAGTGATTAGCTCGGCAAGAAGGAGGAAGTGGCGAAAGAGTTTGAATCTCCAGCTGGAGAATTTTGTACCGAAAGCTACACTAGGCTAGCCGAAGAGCATTTTGCGGTGTCTGCCATAGGCCACTACTGCGCATGCGCCGTTACTATGGCAACCAGTACCACGGCAATCATGGCGCCGCTGGGACTGTCAATCATAAGAAAAGAAAAGAAAGTTGGGGTGTGAGCGAGAATCGGCTTCATGCCGAGGAAAATGTTTTTCGAACAAGCGGTCCCATAATGAAACTCCAGCATCTAAATGTCAACATCCAATCTAACTGAAAACTCGGCATCTAAAATAACCCTATATGGACTAAATAGCATTTAGTGGCTACAAAATAGAGTGTTCTCGATTTTAGCGTAAACTGCAGTCTTCTTTTCTAAGCCATCTGGGGTGGATCCGCCATTTAGGGAGCTCCTCTAAATTGAAAGAGCTCCAGCATGGTTTAACGTCCCAAAGCGGTTCAGGCTATGGGGATGCCGTAGTGAAGGGCTCCGGAAATTTTGACCACCTGTGCTTCTTTAACGTGTTTTAGAGTAACACGTAGTTTTTTCAGCGTTAAAATATGTGTCCTTCTAGATTACACTATCACCAAGAGCAGACTAAGCGCCACAAGTGAAGGGTGCATTTGTTGGAAGATGGTATATAAAAAAAAAATTCGAATTACCGACAGCCAAAGAGGGGATGCGTTCACAATGCGAGCGCGTAAAATACGCGCGCAAATAGGGTACTTTTTATTGACGCATAATGCAAGCGTTTAAAATGCGCTGTTGGGTTAGAGAGCTGTGTCGCAAATGTTCGACGTTCATTGTTTTACAAGTGACGCTAATGAAAAGCTAGCTGCCACTATTGCTAGGGCATAATTTAACTCGTAGCTTCCAGCCACAGACCTGTCTCTGTGCATTGGTTATTGAACATTGCATTCCAAGTGAATGGCTAATCCATAAAGAGCAGCTATGGCGGAAAGTTCCGGAACTACTCAGAAGAAAACGTCGAGCGTCAGGCTATATCTCTGTTGGGATTAGCCAGTTTTAACATAGTTCGTAGAGCATGGCTTGACAATTAGACCGAATTTAATATGGTTCTGAGTGATAGGTTATCAATAAAACTCTTCGTCAGCTTCCTTTTCCAAGAGCAGTGAATTTAGACCAACTCCGTCATATATGGAAAGGCTTCTTGCTCACTTATGTAGACTTTTTTTTTCGCTTTGGTAAAAGTGTACTAATGGTAGTTCATGATGTGCAGAGAAACTATGCAAAACGCAAAAATAAATTTATCAGCATTTGTATTTGCTGGTGCAATTGCAGCAGCTACTCACATTTTTAGATAATTTTTGTACATGTGTTCATGCAGTCGCTGGTAAGCGGCAGTCTAACTCAATTCTTCTACCCTCTAGATTACAATGCTAATTTCTTCAACTTTTCTCCCCCCCCCCCCCCTCCCCACTGATGATCGCCACGTAGGTTATACACCAAAGCCTTGTGAGCCATATTGGGGTGCCGCAGAAGGTGAGTTTAGTATATTTTCGGCCGTTCGCAGTTCGGCCGAATACAAATTCCTTCACTCAAAAAGGCCAATTCGGAAATCGACAACTGATTTACTTCCGACAAGTTTGCACCTTTTATCTGGAAAATATGCAAAGAATATCTCTCTGCGAAGAATTACTAATCAGTTTGCAGAATAATTTTGTGCAATTAGTAAGGGTAATATTGCCCACGCGTCCAATTTTCTGTGGTTTACATTGCAAATGCTCTAGGGTTTTCTTGTGCCTGATTTATTGTCTTCAAAGACAGACAGATGTTAAGTCAAGCAGTTACGTTCAAGCAGCTTTCAATCAGCACTCGCATAAAGTCAAGATTTACCTTGAAATCTCCCTACGACTCAGTTACTCGTGAGGTATAGACCGGTAAAGACTCCGTGATAATTTTTTTTTAAGTGAGTAGTGATTTAACCTACTACAGGGGTCTGCGAAAAATTGTTCTGACGCACCATAGTTTACCTGCGAAGTTCGCCAATGATGCCGACATTTCAACTTTATTATTTCGGCTCTCCTGGCTCATAACAGTGCTGTCTGCAATGAAAGTGGCATCTTTGTTTCTATAATGCGGTAATCTATTGGGCCAAGTGCAGTTTCTCACCAATGCTGATTTAGTACAAATATTTTAGCGGCTCATTTTTGTTGTCAAGAGAAATCAAAATTCGACACTGCGGAAGCTTGTTGCCCTATTTGGGTTTGTTAGCTTACAGCACATAGTCCAACGAAGCAGTAGTCACGGCTGCTCTAGGTTACCAACATAGTGAGCATGTTCGCTGTATATTGATGACAAAAGAAACAGGCTGCAGCAAGTATCATTCTTGCAGAGGAGAAGTATAGGTATAGCTTAGATACTAGGAAGCAAGGTTTTATGCATATCAGTGGTCACACAGCATGCAGTCTAAGTACAAGCGAACACTGCAGCATTTTAACGCTCGCCATTATCTACCGAACCAGCTAAAAAAAATGGAATAGGTACGGATACTACCAGGAAATCAGAGCCGCAATTTCGTTTGTAAAAAATCTGTATTCTGTGTTATTTTAAGTAAACTGTTCTGCGCCAGAGTTGATTGGGATATACGAGTACAAAAATAAATTATTAACTGCAAGCACTTTTTAACTTACTGTTTTTTACACAATTTTGAAAAATATGTAGGAATGCTTTTGCTTTCTGAGGTTGTTCTTTATTGAATAGTCAGAGGCGGAGGCTTCTTGTCGACCTTTATATCATTCAGTTGAGCGAAGAGCCTTCCTATTTACCGTAATTAGCTTGCCGAAGTCACAGAAGTTCGCATTTTCGAGGCAAGCATAAAGTATGGAATTCCCGAGTAAAACAGCACATACTATATATATAAAGTGACGTCCACATGCTGGCAACTATTGTATTCAAAGTGTAAATTAATTTGTAAACAAACACGGCGCATTCATGGAGTCTCCTACATCTGCGCACACAAAAGTATTAGACGAAGCTGTCCATTAACACTCCGCGAATTAAACAAAACACTCCGCGTTTTGTTTAATTCGCAAATTTTCGGGGACAATCCTTTGTCTCAGATTATTTCTAAGTTGTGCAAATGGCTGGTCACCTTTATCGCAACCGTGAAATCTTGTCGTCTTGTGTTACGATGCTGGTTTATTTCAATTATTTCATTTTCACTTTAGCTACTGTAGCCTTACCTTCGGAACTGCTCCGCGGGAAAATTGACCAAAATACATCTACTACAATAGAAAGCTGCACAAATGGAACTACCAAAGCTACATAGCAGAAGAGAAACGTTTTTACAACATATAATTATTAAAGAAACAAAAATCTAGGGCTATCATCTCAGGCGAACATTTTTAACGGATAGCTTACTGAGTTACGCGAAGAAAAGTAAGTCACATTTATTTTAAAGCGTTCCGTTCCAAGAAAAATCAGGTTAAAATACATTGCAGTCAATCACAATGATTTCTATTAAACAAGAATTTCTATGAATATCAGCTTCTTTGAAGTATCGCATAACTTATCTAATTTTATTCGCGACAGCAAATTTTTAGATAATACTTGAAAAATAAAATGTCAAGATGTCATTGTTTAGAGACGTAAATTGCTTTAAATACGTTTCGGATTACGACAAATGTCTGCCTGTTGAACAGAAAAAAAATTGTAAAATGAATAAAAATACTAGCTCTTTTAGTTTTTTGGCTGTATTCCCTGCAGTTGGGCACACCATTAGGCGAAATAGCTGTGTGAACCCTTCGCGGGGCTGTTGCGGTATCGAATTGTTGTGTCCCCTTATTGCTTTTGTGTGTGTGCGCCCCCGCATCCTCCTCCTAACGACCACTCGCATCCTCCTCCTAACGACCACTCGCATCCTCCTCCTAACGACCACTTGCCTCTCGTCGCACGCTGTCGCCAGATGCCCCCCCATGGTGCGCCCCCGCATCCTCCTCCTGTTTTGGGAAGCCACTCCCTCCCGTGGACGCTTCTCCGCTCCCTCCTTTCTTCGGGCGGCCAGTTCGGCTCCTGCCTCGGTCGACGCTGGTCGCACCCTCATCGGCTTTAAATAAACGAAGTCTTAAAGTACCGTGTGCGTCTTTCGCTGCATTCAACACAGCGACCGGACACGACAGTGGCGACGAGAAAGTGGATTCGACCCGCGCTACGCAACGCTATTGACAAGCCATGGCTACGCGAGGGTTTCCCAATCAGATACCAGAGTTCAACGGCTCATCGTGGTCATCGTGGGTTGGACGCCTTCAGTTCTACTTTGAAGCTAACAACATCACAGACCCAGCCTTGAAGAGGGCCAACCTGCTGACGCTGTGCGGGGAGCAGACCTACGATACTGTCTGCGCCCTTATTCAGCCAAGCACACCAGCGGCAGTGTCTTACGACGACATCGTAAAAGCGCTGCAAAAGCACTACGACCCAAGGCCATCCGAGGTCTACAGCCGGGCTCGCTTCCAACGACGAGATCAACTGGGAGGAGAAACTGTGAGCGCCTACGTAGCCGCGCTCAAGAAGCTCGCTGCCGACTGCAATTTTGGAACGCTGTCGACAACAGCTACCGGGCAGGAGGGAGACGCAGCTTCTTCTGCTAACACCACCATGCTTCCCTTGGACGTGATGTTACGCGACAGATTTGTGTGCGGACTGAGTGACGAGTCACTGCAGCAGCGCCTGTTCGCTGAGAAGGACCTCACATTCAGCAAAGCTTACGACATCGCCGTTCGAGCGGAGAGCGCCGGTCACCAGCAGAGAGGGATTCGCCGGAACACCGAGCCGGTACACCAGACAAGCAACCAGGTGCGCAAGCCTTCTGTTGTTGTAAAATCGGTCAAAAAGGCACAACGCTGCTGGCGGTGTGACGACCAACACAACCCCCAGGGATGTCGATTCCAGTCAGCCACGTGTAATTTTTGCCACAAGCGAGGGCATATCGAAAGAGCATGCATTACGAAACGGAGACTTGCCAAGATAAAGTCACCTTCCCAGCCTAATCACAGCGTCAACGCCTCAGAGAATACGCCGCTATCTGATCTCCATGGAACAACATCAGCAACACCATCTGTGTTGTACGACCTGAACACCATGAATCTCGGCACGCGACCGAAGATTTTTACAGAAGTAAGCGTACATCACCAGCTGATTAAGATCGAGGTGGACTCCGGCGCAGCCTGTACTCTGATCAGTGAGGACACGTTCCGAACTTCATGGCCATCTGACGCACCCGCCCTGCAACAAGACGACACGCACCTGCGAACGTGGTCAGGACAGAATCTGCCACTATTGGGCTCTGCCAACGTGCAGGTTAACTACAACGGCCAGACCCATACGCTACCTCTGCTTGTTGTGAAGGGCACAGGATCAAGCCTTCTAGGGAGAAACTGGTTTTCTCCACTAGGCGTGATGATATGCGGCATACACCAGACGCCGAGCCAGAACATGGTTGAGCAACTGCAAGACAAATACGAAAGAGTATTCTCGGAAGAGATTCCAGGAAACGAAGGGCCCCCGGTCACACTGGAGTTGTTGGACAACGCGCAACCCAAATTTCTGAAGGCCAGGCCGGTGCCGTTTGCTCTCCGAGCTTCAGTTGAAAAAGAGTTGGACAAACTGGAGCAGCAAGGTGTCATCGAGCCGACGCAGCATTCAGAATGGGCCACACCACTTGTCGTAGTTCGCAAGAAGAACGGAACCATACGCCTCTGCGGAGACTACCGGAGCACCGTCAATCTTGCGACTAAAGCGTCCTCTTACCCGCTACCGACACCTGAAGAAGTATTCAGTGTACTGCGTGGCGCAAGAGTCTTCAGCACATTGGACCTCACCCAGGCGTATCAGCAGCTGAAGGTGAGCGAGTCAACTGCTGAATTATTGGCAATTAACACACTGAAAGGCTTGTACAAAGTCAAGCGACTGCCTTTTGGCGTAGCTGCAGCCCCGGCCATATTTCAAAAATTCATGGAGACAGTGCTTCAGGGCATCCCAGGAGTTTGTGTCTACCTCGACGATGTCATCATCAGTGGCACTTCCACTGAAGAGCATGCAGTGCGCCTAGAGCTCGTTCTCGAAAGGCTAGCAAACGCTAATTTGTGCATAAGCAAATCGAAGTGCTGTTTTGCGGTGCCAGAGGTGCAATTTCTGGGACACCGAATTAATGCGGAAGGCATTCACCCTACCGAGGACAAAGTGCGAGCGATCACAGAAGCACGAGCTCCAACAAACAAGCAGGAGCTACAGGCTTTTCTCGGACTCTTGACGTTCTACGACCGGTTCTTGGAACAAAGAGCTACCGTGGCCAACGACTTATACCAACTCCTTCGGAAAGATGTGACATGGACATGGTCGCCACGCCATCAGCGGTCATTCGATGCCCTGAAAGACCTGATTCGAAGATGTACAGTCCTCCGCCACTACGACGAAAGGAAGCCTCTGCTTTTGGCTTGCGACGCATCACCGTACGGAGTCGGCGCGGTTCTATCGCAAACTGACGAGCAAGGAAGGGAAGCTCCCATCGCCTTCGCCTCACGTACGTTGTCGCAAGCAGAACGCAACTACGCGCAACTTGACAAAGAAGGGCTAGCCATCGTCTACGCGGCGACACATTTTCACCAGTACATTGCCGGCCGGAAGGTGACCTTTATAACCGATCACCGACCGCTATTGGGCATTCTGGGACCACAAAGGCCTATGCCACCAACTTTGTCTCCGCGAATGACACGTTGGTGCATCAAACTCTCAGCGTACGACTACGCTCTGGTCTACCGCAATGGGAGTAAACATCAAAACGCCGATGCGCTAAGCCGTCTGCCACTAGACGCAACTGTTGACGAACCATTTCCACCAGGAGACGTTCTGATGTTCGAAGCACTGCCAGAACCTCCGCTTACAGCAGGCACAGTTGCAGCATCTACGACGAAGTGCGCAGCTCTCCGGCTAGTTTACACAGCTGTTCAACAAGGCAACGTGCATAAACTCAAAGGGGACAACTTCGACGCTTACCGCAGGCGAGCTACAGAGTTGAGCACCCATCGCGGCTGCATCATATTTGGGTCCCGAGTTGTGATGCCGAGAGAACTACGCGCACAAGCTATGTCTCTCATCCACGCCGGACATCGGGGCATCGTTGCAATGAAAAAGTGTGCCAGAAGCTACATGTGGTGGCCTGGCATTGACAACGACATCGAAACAGTGGTGCGAGAATGCAAGCCTTGCCAGAGCAGCCGGAGCGCCCCGCCGAAAGCTCCTGTCCCAGAATGGGAAAAGCCAGACACACCATGGCACACATTGCACATTGATTTTGCAGGACCAATTGAGGGCTGCACTTTCCTTGTGGTCGTAGACGCCTACACAAAGTGGCTTGAGATAAGGCAAATGGGACAGACGACTTCGGCAGCAGTCATTGACAACCTCCGATCACTATTTGCAACGTTCGGCCTGCCGCGCAAGGTAGTGTCGGACAACGGAACACCGTTTTTGTCTGCGGAGATCCTCAAGTTTTATCGCGACAACGGGATCTCATCAGTTACATCGGCCCCCTACCACCCAGCGACAAACGGAAAAGCCGAGCGCTACGTAGCCGAGCTAAAACGCGCCCTTGAAAGAGATCAGACAGGCTCGCTGCAGCGCCGCCTTGCGCGCTTTCTCTTCAAGCAGCACACGACGGTTCAGAGCACAACAGGCGAGACCCCCTCGAAAATGATGTTCGAGCGTGAAATGCGAACCCAGCTCACAGCCATCCTCCCCGAGCCAAAGGCAGAGACGTTCCGGGAAGAAAAAGCAATTCCGCGCTGCGGCACGCTTAATGAGGGGCAGCGCGTCCTCGCCCGACAGTTTCTGAAAAAGCCACGCTGGGAGGAAGCTACAATTGTCAGACGCATAGGCCTGCGCTCTTGGCTCGTCAACATACATGGCACAGTAGCACGCCGACATCTCAACCAGCTGCGTAGATTTACGACGCCGTCTGAGAGCTGTCCGCCAGCGGAGAGAACACGTGCACCATCTTCCCACATAGCCTGGCACCTCTTCCCGGAAGAAGAGACTTCGCCCAGGACAGACCTAGGAGACACAGCGAACAACAGCCAGCCTACAAGTGTTTCTCCCCCGAGCGCACAAAGCCAGCGCGCCTCCACGCGTGAGCGCCGACCCTCTGCACGATACCAGGCAACTTTCTAAGGGGGAAGGAAGTGTTGTGTCCCCTTATTGCTTTTGTGTGTGTGCGCCCCCGCATCCTCCTCCTAACGACCACTCGCATCCTCCTCCTAACGACCACTCGCATCCTCCTCCTAACGACCACTTGCCCCTCGTCGCACGCTGTCGCCAGATGCCCCCCCATGGTGCGCCCCCGCATCCTCCTCCTGTTTTGGGAAGCCACTCCCTCCCGTGGACGCTTCTCCGCTCCCTCCTTTCTTCGGGCGGCCAGTTCGGCTCCTGCCTCGGTCGACGCTGGTCGCACCCTCATCGGCTTTAAATAAACGAAGTCTTAAAGTACCGTGTGCGTCTTTCGCTGCATTCAACACAGCGACCGGACACGACACGAATCGAGGAAAACGATGGGGACGCCCTACAAATACTACAAATAACATCGGGAACGTAAAAGCCTGTGCAAAACGGCCGCTGAGTGAAACTAAACTGACCCAAATAAGAAAGTAACAAAGGCACCGCCACCGGTGCTTGGGGCTTGCACTTCATGCATTGATCAACTCCTCTAAACACAGTTCAATAATGAGGCGGCAGCCTGAAATTCGATGCTACCGTAGATAGAGGATAGAGTCAACCGTGGACGCCGCTGACTCACAAGACCTGTCGCATTTCAGGGAGCCGGCTACGCTGGCAAAGGCTGCCATCGTCTGCGTCTGCACTCCGCTGTTTTCACAAAGCGGTCGATGAATCATCGTCACGCTAAAAAAAACACAATAAATGCAAACTAAACTGTTTCTATTGTCATATCAAATGGCGCAGCACGTTCACGAACAGCGTGAAAGCGATTGAATCTGGCGTTCGCAGTCTTCAACAATTGGTTAAGAGGGGTTAATCAGCGCCACAGAGAAAGAGGTAAATAGGGCCGGGCGGCACTATTGCGGGCGCCTATGAGACACAAACGTGGAGGCCAACAAAGAGGGTTCAGCTTAAGGTAAGGACAACGCAGCGAGCCATGGGAAGAATAATGATAGGTGTGACGTTAACAGATCGGAAGCGGGCGGAGTTGGTGACGCAACAAACGCGGGTTAATGACATCCTCGTCGAAATCAAGAGGCAGAAATGGGCTTGGGCAGAGCATGCAATTCGAAGTCAAGATCACCGCTGGTCCTTAAGGGTAACGGAGTGGATTCCAAGAGAAGGCAAACGTAGCAGGGGGCGGCAGAAAGTTAGGTGGGCGGATGAGATTAAGAAGTTTGCTGGGATACAATGGCCGCAACTGGCAGAGGATAGGGTTAATTGGAGAGACATGAGAGAGGCATTTGCCCTGCAGTGGGCGTAGTCAGGCTGATGATGATGATGATGAGTGCCGGGCGATTAGCGTACGAACTGGTGAGGGAGAACTGCTGACAAGTGCGATGCAAGAAAAGAATAGCACTAGAAAAACAGCGAAGAAGGATATTTTCAGGTTCCTTTAAACATTGGCGACAGCTATTTCAGGTTGCTCAGTCGGCCTTTGAACGAAAGTCTCCAGGTATTTTTTTAACAGATGCATCAAAACTGCCTCCTTCGCTTATGTGAAGGGTATGTTTTAATACGGGCACACGCTTCAATTCTCTCGAGCGTTGATCATGTGGCATAATAGAATATAGAGGTGCATGACATCTATAGAAATTTGTCATGCTGCGACTCCGCTTTCATTTCCTCAAGAGCCTGTCATTTTTTTCTTCATCATCATCATCAGCCTGACTACACCCACTGCAGGGCAAAGGCCTCTCCCATGTCTCTCCAATTAACCCTGTCCTTTGTCAGTTGCTGCCACTGTATCCCTGCAAACTTCTTAATCTCATCCGCCCACCTAACTTTCTGCCGTCCCCTGCTACGTTTGCTTTCTCTTGGAATCCACTCCGTTACCCTTAAGGACCAGCGGTTATCTTGCCTTCGCATTACATGCCCTGCCCAAGCCCATGTCTTCCTCTTGATTTCAACTAAGATGTCATTAACCCGCGTTTGTTCCCTCACCCACTCCGCCCTCTTCCGATCTCTTAACGTTACACCTATCATTTTCCTTTCCATAGCTCGCTGCGTTGTTCTTAACTTAAGCTGAACCCTCTTTGTTAGCCTCCACGTTTCTGCCCCATAGGTGAGTACCGGTAGGATACAGCTGTTGTATACTTTTCTCTTCAGGGATATTGGTAAGCTGCCATTCATGATCTGAGAGAACCTACCATATGCGCTCCACCCCATTCGTATTCTTCTAGTTATTTCCCTCTCATGATCCGGATCTGCGGTCACTACCTGCCCTAAGTAGACATTCTCTTGCTGCTTCCAGCACCTCGCTACCAATTGCGAACTGCTGTTCCCTTGCTAGGCTGTTGAACATTACTTTGGTTTTCTGCATGTTAATTCTTAGCCCCACCGTTCTGCTCTGCCTGTCTAACTGATTGATCATGCTTTGCAGTTCTTGTCCTGAGTGGCTTAGCAAGGCAATGTCATCAGCGAATCGCAAATTACTCAGGTATTCTCCATTAACTCTTATCCCCAACTGTTCCCATTCCAGTCCCCGGAATACCTCCTGTAAGCAGGCAGTGAAGAGCATTGGCGAGATCGTTTCTCCCTGCCTGACCCCTTTCCGTATTGGAATTTTATTGCTGACTTTATGGAGAACTATAGTAGCTGTGCAGTCGTTATAAATATATTCCAATATTTTCACATAACACTCTTCTACACCCTGATTCCGCAATGCCTGCATGACAGCTGAGGTTTCCACCGAGTCAAATGCTTTCTCGTAATCAATGAAGGCTATATATAAGGGTTGGTTATATTCTGCGCATTTCTCTATCACCTGATTGATAGTGTGAATGTGGTCTATTGTCGAGTATCCTTTACGAAAGCCTGCCTGATCATTTGGTTGACTAAAGTCCAAGGTTGTCCTGACTCTATTAGCGATTACCTTAGTAAATACCTTGTAGGCAACGGACAATAAGCTGATTGGTCTGTAATTCTTCAAGTCCTTCACATCTCCTTTCTTATGAATTAAGATAATGTTAGCGTTCTTCCAAGCTTCTGGTACTCTCGAGGTCACAAGGCATTGCGTATAGAGGGTGGCTAGTTTTTGTAGCACAATCTCTCCTCCGTCCTTCAACAAATCTGCTGTTACCTGATCCTCACCAGCTGCTTTCCCTCTTTGCATTGCTCCTAAGGCTTTCTTTACTTCCTCCTTCGTTACTGGCAGGATGTCCCATTGCTGTGCTTGACTGCCTCCCTCAGTAACTTGATGATTACATTCGCTACTGTATAGATTTGTGTAGAACTCTTCGGCTAATTCAACTATCTTATCCATATTGCTGATGACATTGCCCTGTTTGTCTTTTAGCGCATACATCTGGTTTTTACCTATGCCCAGTTTTCTCCTCACTGATTTTAGGCTACCGCCGTTCCTTAGAGCATGCGCAATTTTCTCCATGTTAAACTTTCTTATGTCGGCTACCTTGCGCTTATTTATTAACTTCGATAGCTCTGCTAGTTCTATCCTGTCTGTGGAGTTAGACGTCCTCATGCTTTGGCGTTTCTTAATCAGATCTTTGGTCTCCTGAAATAGCTTGCTGGAGCTTGCATTTTTTTCTTCACAGGTGACTAAACTGATCCCATTGCATCTTTTGGAGAAAGAAACTTCATTGCATATTTTCGGGCATGTTTTCAGCAGACGAATGTTTTACATGACAAAAGTCAGCAAAAATATCTTTAACCAAACAAAAACAAACTTCTCGAATGAGCTCGCAACTGCCGAAAAGAGGTGGAAAAATTTTTACTCAGAAGAAAATATTACAGTTCCTGTATGTTGTCTGTGCTGTTGGTAAACGAGTTCGCATTTTTAGCTATCCTGACTAATCTCCTCAGAGTGCCACCGATACCTCCCATGCAATTTCCAGTAATGATGAAGTTGATTCTTATTTAAATGCAGTTTTAATTTAGGGAGTCTGAAGATGTCACTCATGTAATTATTCCGGAAACTACACTCGCATCAGGTCAATGAGTTGAAATGAATAACAAACAGTGGCCAGTGAACCCATGCAGGAAATGTAAAATGCAAGAACAATGGAGACCTAGTGATGCTTGAGGCGAAAGCCTTTGATGGCTCATATTCTCGTCCGTTAACAAAGCGTGTTACACGCATTTAACTCGGAAACTAAAAAAGACAGAAGAAAACCAATGGTTGCTTCAGAGAGAGGAGGAAATAATGTAGCTAGAAGCCAAGTTTGATGACTGTACAGTAATTAATTAACCATAGGCAAAAATGTCGAAATTGCGGCTAAATAGCGCGGTCGTCGATATAACCACGGGAAAGGTGTGACGTCCCATCCACCGGAAGTCGTCACGGCATAGTGAAAATTGTCACAGAATGGTCGGAAAAACCTCGGATTTGTGTGAAATTAGATGGGAAAATGTGTAATTAAGCGTTATTAACACTTAAGATCCCCGTAATATATACAATTTGGGCATCAATATAGCCACAGGAACGGTGTGACGTCACATCCACCGGAAGTCGTCACGGCACTGTGTCCTTGGCTTTCGCCCCTCAACAATTTAATTGCCAGTGTCCTCGCAATTTTTTTTTGCTCCAAGTGAGACCTCTGATTAAGACTTTTGCATGAAATGGGTGTACTTCGCATATTTTGTGAGCACGGTTACATTCTTGCGACCCTTAACCAACACAGATTGTTTTTTGCGTCATTTCTAGAGCTTTCCGGCTGCAGAAGGTACGAGCGGTGTAAGAACGGCTCGACAACCTGCGGCGAAAGCAAGTGCGAATACATCAAAAGAGGACCGACGCCAGTGCTATGCACGGCTGACTCCGCTTATAGGTGTTTCTGCAGACGCGATCTTTGGAGAAACCGCTTCGGAAGGTGTGTCCGAAAGAACAGATGCTCTTAATGCTAATGGCATTTTCGCATCGCAAGAGGCTATCTACAAGCCTCTCCGTCCTTGGCCATGAAATAAAGCACTAGCAGTGAGTTGGATTCTCTCTTGATCTCGTAGAGGGAAATTTAGTTAATGATGATGATTGAAGGATTCTTGACGTCTTGAAGATTCGTTTTTGCTCAATCACATTGCAAGAGAACACTTTAGGAGAGGTTAACTTTTATAACAATTAAAAGCACAACGGAGGATACAAGCAAGGAGAAAACATATTTACAATTGACTGGCTCGCAGTTCTAGGTGACGAAACCAGCCCTCGGTCCTGCCGAAGCAGCGGGTTTTAAATCCTATGTCCCCGCCCTCGGTGGGAGAATAACCAATCAAGTACTATACAAACATCCACCCAATAACTTATTGGGGAAAGGAAAATACCACCAATCAGCAGTTGGGGAAAGAATAACACAACCAATGAATGATTGGGGAAAGAAGGTAACTCATCGCGACACTGTACACATATGCACACTTTCCACCATCACGATTTCGGATAATTATGCTTTCCCGCTGCGGGCTTTGCGAACACTCGCTTTCCCACGTCCGGTTGCCGCCAAGTTCGAGGAACGCCATTTCAACTCATCTGTTTCTCGTCGTCGCTCCTCATGCCTGCAGCTAGCGTGACAATATGTCAAAGCATGCCGCTGCAGACATGGTACAAAGAGCCACGCACTGTGGCGCGGGTCAGCCTCGCCGTACACACGTGCACACAGGATGCCGCCTAACGACTCCGTCCATAAGGGGAGTTTGAAGTCTCCTGTAATCCCCCGCCATTCAGCGCCTCCGTTCTCCCGCTGGGTTCACTGACCCCTTTCAAAACACGGCACCGCGAACTTCACTCCTCCCAACCAAGAATGTCACACAAACACTTGTTGTCAGTGGGACATTAAAGTTCAGCCACGGTGTCCAACAACAAAAGTACATACGCACGCACACACACGTACGTCGGCTGTCCGGTCAGTCCACCAACACGCACACATGCGCCGGCTGTCCGGTCAGTACACCAGCACGCACACATGCGCGCACACAGCGGATATTTCAACCCGCACACACAAGGCCGGAAACCAATCTGCACATTCCAGAGTTCACCATGTCAGATCGGTGCCCAAACTGGCAGAAATAAATTCTAGCCACCTACATCTCGAAACAACACTTGTTTCTTTTGAGCCTTGCCCAGAAGACTGGACCCAACTTCCGAATTATCCGGGAAAACGCCGGTTCCAAAGGCTGCCGCCGCTATCAGATTAGTAGAGCGGACTGGCTCCTCGCGGGCTACGAAGATTGCTGCTGGCCTCGCGTCTACATTCTCCACTTTCAGTTTTACAGTTCGCTCAGGCCTCTCATCGGCTACTTCACATGCAGTTTTGCATCGAGATTCAAGTAGCGCTAGCTCTTCGTACAACTGCCCAGAGACGTTCGCTTCAAAGAAAATCGTGCCGTCACGCCTTTTCTGACAACTGCCTTCACCAGCTTGCTGCCGCACTTCTGGCAATGAAACATACTGTGTCTCCTCCACGCTGATACCCACAGGGACAGACGCATTATCCGAATCCTGCAATTCCTTATCAGCTTCGAAAACCATTGCAGTGATCAAACGCGCATTCCTTCCTTCCTCGGCATCAAATGCAGCCTCATCGCTCGTTGTTAGCTCACAATCTGCTGCAAAAACTTTTGCAGCTACCGAATTGGCCTCAAGCTCTACCGGCGTCTCAGATTTGTCTCGAATTTTGAAATGCTCTTCCAAATCAGCTCTCATTTTCTTGATGTAGCCGCTCTCTTTCTATCTGGTCTAACAGCGAGTGCGTCTCAGGTGTCACCAACTTCGCTACACCGTCAGCTACATCTGCTGTCACTGCGCAGAGTGTCAGCTCCGGCTGGCTAACCGATTCATCTTTGGCAGCCAGCTTACCTTCGCCTGCAAAGGGTGTTCCCGTTATGCGCGCCTGCTCTAGCTCTTCGTCGAGCGTTACAGCTGCGCCAGAGTTTGCGCCAACCTGTTCTTGCTCAATGCTGAACTCCTGTTCACAAACAAAACACTCATGAGCCTCCTGGGTCTCCTCTATCTCGGCTTGCTCTGACAAGCAGCGCTTCAAAGGCGTGACTAACGCCCCTATGCCCTCGGCCATCTCTCCTGACACGGCACACACGGTTGGGCCCTGCTGCCTAAACGCTGCAGCTTTCACACCTATAGCCATTGGCCCACAGGTCACTCTCAATACGGGAACATGCTGTTCTCGCTTCGATTTCGGACAGTCAATCATTAGATGCCCAAATTCCATGCAGTCAAAACATTGAACTGCTGCCAATAACATCCCTTTATCAGATTTCGTTCTCTGGTTGAATTTAGATTGCATCTGTGCAAGTTTTATCTTTTCTCGTTCAATTTCGAGTTTCAACTTGCCAATTTCAAGCAGCTGTTCTGCCTTCTGCTCAGTCTCCAAACATCGCATCATGCCCTCCCGATCGTACCGCACGGCAGCCATCTCCCTTTTCCGTGCTATCATCTATAGCACGAAAACACTACACCGACATGGTGAATTCGGAGGAAGCAGAAAGGTCTCCTACCTCGCAGGTTGCTTTCCTCTGCCACGGTAGTCACGTCGCCCTGAGTGACGACAGCGGGCTCCTTGATGCGGATGAGTTGAGTTGAGCCCCGGCTCTCACAGCAGCTCGCTGACTTGTCCTGCCTCGTTTGACTTGCTGGTCTCCTGGTTCTTCTCTTGAACCTCAACGGGGACGCCTGGTTCCTTCCGCAGCTCACGGACTAGGCACCTCCACGACACGTCGGTCGCCTGGCTCCTTCAGCTCCTCGCCGACTTGAGCCTCCTACGTCCCGTTGACAATGACCAGCAGTCTCTGAAGCTTTCAACGTCGCTCTACGACGCTGACGTTCCTCCTTTAGGACGTACCGCTCTGCAGCTTGTCCACCGACTTGATCCTCCGCCCCTCCGTCAGATACCTCGAGCAGGAAGACGTAGCAAATCCTGTCGACTGCGCCAGTTGGATTCTCTCTTGATCTCGTAGAGGGAAATTTAGTTAATGATGATGATTGAAGGATTCTTGACGTCTTGAAGATTCGTTTTTGCTCAATCACATTGCAAGAGAACACTTTAGGAGAGGTTAACTTTTATAACAATTAAAAGCACAACGGAGGATACAAGCAAGGAGAAAACATATTTACAATTGACTGGCTCGCAGTTCTAGGTGACGAAACCAGCCCTCGGTCCTGCCGAAGCAGCGGGTTTTAAATCCTATGTCCCCGCCCTCGGTGGGAGAATAACCAATCAAGTACTATACAAACATCCACCCAATAACTTATTGGGGAAAGGAAAATACCACCAATCAGCAGTTGGGGAAAGAATAACACAACCAATGAATGATTGGGGAAAGAAGGTAACTCATCGCGACACTGTACACATATGCACACTTTCCACCATCACGATTTCGGATAATTATGCTTTCCCGCTGCGGGCTTTGCGAACACTCGCTTTCCCACGTCCGGTTGCCGCCAAGTTCGAGGAACGCCATTTCAACTCATCTGTTTCTCGTCGTCGCTCCTCATGCCTGCAGCTAGCGTGACAATATGTCAAAGCATGCCGCTGCAGACATGGTACAAAGAGCCACGCACTGTGGCGCGGGTCAGCCTCGCCGTACACACGTGCACACAGGATGCCGCCTAACGACTCCGTCCATAAGGGGAGTTTGAAGTCTCCTGTAATCCCCCGCCATTCAGCGCCTCCGTTCTCCCGCTGGGTTCACTGACCCCTTTCAAAACACGGCACCGCGAACTTCACTCAGTGGTCAGTGTGTTCTATGCGGACTTTTTCTTTCTGAATTTGTATCAACTGGCTTGAAATATCTTTATCAGCTTCTAGAAGTTCTCAGCCTGCAAATTAAGGAAGCGATGCATGCTCACTCATTTTAATCGGTGTAATCGCCCTTCGTCCCTTTCCGCTGTGTTTTCAAAAATAAAAGGAATACCTACAAGGCGTCCTGCGTAATTCAGAAAGTTGCGCGAGTTGGCGATTCAATGTTTGAAACTTGGCACCAGTGTAGAAAACAAATTGACACAGACGAGGCACACGGCAGAACACGTGGGCAACACATAAGTAATATTCCAGTTTGGGCGAGTTGTTTCATGTTGAAAGAAAAACTGGTAATGGCGCAAGAAACGGGGACCCCCGTTGTGTCCCCGTTTCTTGCGCCATTACCAGTTCTTCTTTCGACAACACCTATTTGTTTGCTACTCGATACCAGTCGGCAAGTATCCATAGAAAGGCAAAATTAACCGCCACTGTTGCTCAGTGGTTATCATGCCCGCCTGCTGACCCGAAACACGCGGGTTCGATCCCGGTCGCGGTGGCCGCACTTCGATGGAGGGGAAATCTTGGTTCGGTACCTTGGTACCCTACCTCCCCCCCTCTATCTTGGCACAACAGAAAATAGTGTAAAAAAAATGGCGAAATGAGGAACTGAGTTGAACGTCTTTCCGACCTTCCTCGCGCGCGGCACATTCCGCGGGGATGTCTCAAACAACCAAATACTGTTATCGTGCATTAAACTTAGGGCGAAATTGATTTCAGTATAGCCTTTGCAACGAATCGAGCGAAAGAAGTCGCGATACGATGGCGACCTCCCGCCGACAGTCCGCAGGCTCCCGCGCAATCCGTATGAACGGTCACCCAACCCGTCATTATGTCCAGCGCCAAAATCGCATCGGTATAAGCAGATGTCTCCGCCTTGGCTATTATTCGGAATAACTTCTGGCGACGGGGCCTCCACAAGCACAATAATAAAATCAACTACAAACCAATTTTTTTTTGTTGGTCTCTAGTGGCAGGCACTTTCTCCTTGCCTTCAGTGTGTTAGGTCTAGTAAGGGACCACCAGGTCCCCTCATGTTAGTCCTAATATATAAAGGTCTTTACACAAAAGGGGCAGGCGTAATCTGGGCTTCATTGGGGTCATAAAAATTAAGTGAAGAACATGTTTGCGGGTAGGAGCCACACCCCGTCAAAACCTCGAGAAAAAGTGCAGCCCTTTACAAATGTATGCAGTATCTATGCGATAGAGCTCTGAAGGGTGATAAAACCGCCGTATGAAGATCATAAAATATGAAGCAAACGGTCTCAATTTGGGCAGATCCGAGTGTAAAAATGCGCTATTTGATTCAAGGGCTCTTGTGGTGCACACCCCCTCACCTGGTACGATGGTGCTGTACATTACCACTCTTTCAAATTCGCAATTATGCGAATGGCTTAACATAGAATTTTTTTTTTCGGTATTTGTAATCGGTTTGCTCTCACTAATTTACATTTTCACCGTCCTTCACCTCTTAAGTACATTGTGCTTGTGTGCGGCACTGGCATCCAGTACTATGAATAAATAGTACTTCATGCCAAACAAAGGTTCAACAAAATGTGATATACAACTTGCTCAGAGTGACGCTTATCTGACAACACGGCCTCAGGCAGCTATGTACACAAGTAATGCACAATATGCACTCCTCTAAGGGCCGCTCACCCACCCCCTCCTCTATCTTGGCACACCAGAAAAGGAATTAAGTCTGGAGTTAATTTATTGCTTAAACAAACTAAATATATTGAAGCGGAAAGAATTGTCTGGCAGTTCCACTGAAACACCTTCAGCGACCCAATTTTGCCGAAAGAGCCGCAGCGGCGACCGTCTGATGCAAAATACTGCCTTTGGGTGTAGATTTAAAGTGATATTTTTTTTGTTTGTTACCGTCAGAGGGCAAGACGGACCAGCAACACCTAACGGAGACCCACTGCGCTTTTGAGCTCGCATCTCAGCCTCCATGTCAGCGCACTATGCAGATGATACTTCTGCCGCACTTTGGTTTGAATAACCGGTTGGAAATATAGACAAAGGCTGTGATTGAGTTTGACATAGCCACGGGCACAGAAGGTTGGGGATGTGCAACCAATGCTGAAGAGATTTTGCCACAGGGGCGAGCAGTGGAGGCTTGCAACAAAGTCGACATCTGAGATGCCATGACCTACGAAATGCACGCAGATAGATTCTCGACTATACGATCCATGGCACTCGCCATTGCTTTCTCCACCGCCGCAGCTATCCCTTGCGACAAGGAGGAATCCACAACAGTTGCATGCCGTGCTGCCGCACTTGCATAGCCAGGCGCGCTATCTTTAACAGCTTCAAATGCCTCTTGTCTTCTACAGCTGCGCTTGTCGGCTATCTCCAGCACTTAGCTTCTTCAGCCAGCGCCGGGCAGTCGGAATGGCTTGCTGAGTGTCCACCACCAAACAAACAGCATTTTTCATGTTAGGAAGAACACTCAGTGGGGTGTTCGTGGCTCTCTCCGCACGCACAGTAACGAAAACTCGATTTAGAGGTCTCGGCACAATGGTCAAACCTCCATCGGGACGACCATTTGCATAAAATTTGGGGGCCACCCGAAAGACGCGGGTTGGATCCCGGCCGCGGCGGTCGAATTTCGATGGAGGCGAAATTCTAGATTCCTGCGTACTGTGCGATATCAGTGCACGTTGAACTCCAGGTGGTCTGAATTTCCAGAGCCCCTCACTACGGCGTCCCTGATAGCTTGAGTTGCTTTGGGACGTTAAACCACCATAAAAAAAAAAACGATGAAGAGCGGGGTTGTGGTGGTGGTGAAAACTTTATTTGGGACAGGGGAGTTTGGCACATATAGTTGTGAGTGGCGCTCTGTCTCGTTATCGCGTCTTGTGTGTGCGTGTGGTTTTTGGCGCGTTTACTTTACAATGAATTACCAACTAGCCCAGCAAGAAGTTCTCTTAAGACGTATAGGTCCTTTTTTATATTACCAATAAACAGCCGCTAACAACAACGTACTGGTTGTGAGCACCGCGCATCGGAAAAAATTGTATCGTGCCAACCGCTTGCCGCAGATTGCTCCGGATGGTGTCATACGATTCAGTCTTTCGTGCAGTATAAACTTGCTAGTTAAATTATACCCTAGCTCCCAGCAGTGATTCGAACTGGCGACCTCTCATTGGGGGAACCGGCGACCTATAATCGGGGGCTGCGTATCATGCCCGGTTCTGGTGCCCACCAAGTGAGAGCGTTACTGCTTCATTTCCTTTCCTCAAAAAGCCAATACGATTTGTCCACGACCACTGACATCGCACAGCACACGAGCGCCTTTTTGCGTTCCGCCCCAATCGAGACGCGGCCACTAGGTGGTAAAAATATTTTAATGAAATAGTTTAGGAGGTTGTAGTGGCGGTTGGAGCTCTCAGTCCGGAACCCCATTGGCGTAGGCTGCTGTCCGGCTTATTTCGATGAGTTCTTTTTGACTCGTTTCGTCCGAGCTGGACAGAGCTGCCTCCCACCCTTCCTGCGTTGCCTGGTTATTGGCTTAGTTTATTGGGGTTTAACATCTCAAAGCGACTCAGGCTAGGCTGGTTATTAGCAGTAACCAACTGATTTCGTTGGAAGGCCCATACCATATGGTACAGGTCCGCCTTCTCCCCGCAGAAATTGCATTGTGAGTCACATGACTCCGGGTCTATTGCGTGTAGTCTTCGTGGGTTGTTGTAAGTGTTGGTGTGTAGCTTTCGGAGGTGTTGTTCCTCCTCTTTGTCTAGTGTCTTAGCCGGCGGAGGGTAGACCCGACGGGATAAACTTAAGTGCTGAAGTGTGTCGGCGTAAGTTAGTAGTGGGGTAGGAGGTTCCACTGCATCCGTTACACTGGGTGCCCGGGGGAGAAATGCTCTGGCTGAGGCATATGTGCTTTCGTTCCCTGGAATGCCCTGGTGACCTGGTATCCATAGTGTTTCTGTGTGGGTTGGTAGGCACGGGTGTAGGTGTTTTGCCAAGCGGCCACTAGGGTCGGGTTCGGAACAGGGAACATCCCCAGGTGGTCTAAATTACTGCGCAGCCCTTTACTGCGGCACCTCTTTCTCTCCCTCTTCTTTCACTCCCGACTTCATGCCTTTCTTTACGGTGCTGTACGGGTGTCCACGGAGATATCTGAGATAGTTATTGTGTCATTTCCTTTCCTCAAAAACGAATTTGATTTATGAGGCTAGCAATGACTCGGTGGATGGATGGATGGAAACAACTTTATTACACAAAAAAAAACCTTCCAGGGTGGTCCTCTACTGGTCCAGGAGTCCACGGGCTTGTGCTTCACGTAAAGCCCGATACACCAGCCATTTCTGGCCAGCGGGCTGAGCGGTCCGTAAAGCAGCCTCCCAGGAAGAATGAGTGTGATTGGGGATGTGGGGTACTGCCTTTGGGGAAGGACATTCCCAAAGGTAGTGGAAAAGTGTGGATCTGGGCACGCCACAGGTGGTACAATCAGGAGGAATGGTGGGGTGAAACCATGGGAGACGGTGGGGGGAAATAAAACAGCCTGTCTGTAACTGTCGCCATGTGGCGCTGGATGAGGGCGACAAGGTACTGTAGGGTGGTGGTAGTGTCATGCGGCTGTGTTTGTAGAATGTTGTGATTTTATGATACGTGAACCGATGGGGCCTCTTTCGCAGGGTTGGGTGCCTCGGTGATTGCCCCCTTCCGGGTGGACGTCCGAACCGCAACATGAGAGAAGGCAAGGAAGAGCACGACATAACGATAGGCCGTAGTGGAGGGCCCCGGTGTAGCGCAACCACCATAGGTACTTTACCGTGCACTGATATTGTACAACACTCGAGAGAGTCTTGCAATTAATGTTATTAGTGGATTTTTTTTTTTTGCGGGAAAAGAATAGCCCGTGGACACCTATGCCGCGTCCTGCAGCAAGAGAGGAAGGTGGGAATGAAAGAGGAAAAGGAGAAAGAGGTGCAGTAGGGGAGTTCTCCGGTATGATTTCGAGCACCTGGAGATTTTAATGCGTACTGACTTCGCCTTCATCGCATGTTGCGCGGGAACATCCCAAAGGAGACATTCTGTGAAGAATAACGTTATGCTTAATTCGTTGAGGGGCTTTAGAAAGGCCTGTCACATGCGCCCATTGGCCATTCCGACTAGGTTTAGACGTTTACGAAATGCAAGGAAAACGTTTTCTATAGCCAATGACAAGTAATTTGCAAAAGTAATCAGCATTTAGCTTGATCGAAATTTTTGATCTATTAATGTGGTTTCTCGCGTTCTAGCAAGTAGCCCTGAAGTGATGGTGCGGTGGAGATGTCAAGTATGTGAGCAGTTCAACTGAAAGGGCAGACATCTCTCTGGTAATGAATGAGCCTTTGCCGAGAATTTTTTTCCGTAATTGAAACTCATCGGCATCAGAATGAATATGGATAATGGCGCATCCCGCGGGGCAAGAAAAGAGCAGACGGAACAACGCTGTCTATCTACAGCTCATAAGGCTTAACAGCCCCAAAGGATCTCTTGCAGAAGCAACTTCACCGATGGCTTGATGACTCAATTCTGACCTCGCGTTAATAGATAAGCGCGTAAAAAACATCTTTCTTTCTGGCTTTACAATTTATTTAAGCACACTTGTGCTGTCACACAAAGGTTTGCGGATCTTTGAAGGGCAACTCTTGCAATGAATGGCTATACTGTTGCCTGTGCAAGTTTTCCGTGATCTGACGTGTTCGTTCAGGCTTGTTTTAACGCGATAGCGTTAAGGGCCCCTTGTCGCAGAAACACTGTGTCGACGTCGGCGGCGTTGGCCGTCAGCGAAAAATCCCACAAGCATTAATAAATAAAACAACATAAGTGCTCTGGATGGCTTTCATCATGCATCTATAAGATATCTGTAACTTTCAGAATTGGTTAAAGGAAGAACTGAAGGATGCTGTAAGAGTCATTAGCAGCTTGTTTTTTACATTATTTTACTATGAACTTGCAATGTTGACAAGTCCTTGCTCAGTGTGCATGTTGTCATGTACAGGTCCCTGCAGTATCGAAGGAAACCATTTTGCACTAAAAGATAATTTTTTGGTTATTTGTTTGCTGAAGTTGAAAATGATTAATGGGTACTTACGCCAAGACGAAAATTATAAAACAGCAAAACGTGAGCTTATTGCTCATTATTGAGAAGTAATCATTAACTGAATGCTCGAACTTTGTTTGCTTTCACCCTAAATGGGCCTTTACAGTCTCGACAAGTTGCTACTAAGCAAGCAAACGCACACATGGCCACACGCAGCCTCACTGAGCTTGTTCAGTATGCACATAAGCACGCACAGCTTCGGCAAGCCCCCTCTCAGCACGCAGATGTCCACGTACAGAGAGTTCTCCACGAGAGTCCACGATTTCTTACACGCAAAGAGTGTGCGTGAACGTCTATCAGCTCACAGTACGCGCATATGTACACACAGGACGCACAGAATGCGTACAGGTAACGCACAATTTCTGCGCATTTCTGTGCAAAATGAACGTGATCGTACAAAAATCACTGTTCTCGTGCAAACTCACGCAGAGTTTTTTCAATAGGGTGGTTGTTGTTGTTGTCCTCAAGAAGATAATGGCGCGTACCCACTGCGGGGGATTGGTCAAGACACAGGCGGCGACTGACAGCTGCTCAAAACGTTAAATAAAAAAATTAGAAAGTTAATAAAATTACAAGTTACTAAAAAGAAATGCGGATTTGTTTATTTCAATTTACAAACCACATACTGTGGGTCTGGTGACTGAAAATGGGAATGGGGCAAAACGAGCTGTGTTCCACTGGTGGGTGTGGAATATTCGCCTATCTTCTTTTACGCCCTCTCTGGTGTAGGGAAGCGGAACTAGCTATCCATTCTTTTACAAAGAACTGATAGATGCGACGGATTCTTGTGAGCGCTCCGCAAACGAATTCGTTAATTTTTTTGGAACATAGGATGAGTACAATGGAGATTAAAAAGAGGAAGCCTTGTACCGTAAAAATAAGAGCAGCTGCAATTCCGAAGAAAGGCAATGAAGATTTGAATGCGGTTGAAAGCTCTAGCGACGTTCTTGAGATCAAGATGGCAATGAGAAGAAGTGAAACAATGCAGAAAAAGAAAAAAAGATACAGTGTTCGTTTAAGGCATGCTGCTGAGAAGATAAGGGCCTCCTTGATTCGTCGGCGAAATCTAACGTCCGCTGAGGGCCCGGTTACTTCCTTGGGGAGATAATTACATGTACTCATAGCGAAGTGACTTGCTTGGGGAATCAAAATAAAAGTATTGATTACAAGATTACTGACATTCAAGGAGGCTTTATTTAAGCCGTGATTATTGTAACAAGGACATGAACCATATAGAAAAACAGTTTAGAGGCTGCTTCAGAACAAGCGAAACGAAACATGCTCATTATTACTGATTGTTGCGCTGGGTTTTACGGCCCAGCTATGACCTAGGATTGGAGCAGCACAGAAAGGGTGCCACACTTGTGGACAACTCTTTCTGCCTACGCAATAAATCCCACAGAAGCAAATCGTCGGCATCTATGTGCCATGGGCACTCAAGGACAGCTCCTATTTAATTAAGTAATCCCAATGGTGCTGGAAAAGTCCGGCTGCATTGCAACGAAGTTTTCCTAGAGTACAGCATAAAGACACAAGGTACAGGAGAATATCAGTGGCTTGCTGGTGCTTATTTCTCCTAACGGCGAACAAAGCGTCATTATTTCGCTAATATTAAAATAAAACTTCGCTCGTAGTGAAGAGATTTCATCTGATGCGTAATTCGCTACTATTAAAATAAAACTTCGCTCGTAGTGAAGAGATTTCATTTGATGCGTAATTCTAAATTTTCAAAACGAGCAGGACAAGGTGACAATCGCAGTGCACAGCGATACTAAGCTTCTGAGCTGTTTGCAGATAAATGTACTGCAGGTTTTTGCGCAGTTCAATCAAATTAACATCTTGGTTAAAGAGTAGCAATGTGAAAGTATACGTTGATATAAGTCAGTCCCCTGGACATTTGATTAGGGCTCTTGCAGACAAAAAATGCTAAAGATTTTCGCGTATTTTCAATCATACTAACATCTGAGTAAAACAGTAGCAATATGAAAGTATACGTTGCTATAAGTTAGTCCACTGCATATTTGTTCACGGCAATTGCTCAGTATGTACACACTATTGCAAACATAATTCAAAATCTGCCTGCTTTTCCAGCATGCAGTTCAAGCTCCGGGAATGGTCCACCGGCGTCATCGACGAGCATTGCGTGCTCGACGCGGACTGTTTTGTCCACTCCCACGTGGCATCACCTTCAAAGATTCTTGCATTAGGAACAGCGGGTCCTTGCTCTGCTCCTTGTTTGGCTGCTGTTGGCGTCCAAAGCTGGTCTCGGGCAGTCGCAGCACAAGTACTAAGCTGGAAAATACCACGCTGCCGACGATGGCAAAGCCCACATCATCGCGCCCGTACTCCTTCAG